>NC_069134.1:15973606-16293664 GCF_026914265.1 Mya arenaria | reverse complement strand
ATAATTACATTGTTCCTAACATCATCGTCTTCAATCATCATCAATCATCATCAATCATCGTCGTCGCCGTCGTCGTCGTCATCATCATCATCATCATCATCATCATCATCATCATCATCACCATCACCATCATCATCATCATCATCATCATCATCATCATCATCATCATTACCACCACAACCATCATCATCATCATCATCATCATCATCATCATCATCATCATCATCATCATCATCATCATCATAATCATTAGCATCAGCATCAGCATCAGCATCCCAATATCACAGTAAAATGTAGCGGGACTAATGTGTCATCCTGTCGATCATAGGATTTATAGGGTCTGATTGATTCGTGAAAGTTGAAGGCTGTCTACCACATCCGGAAGTAAACATCAACACGTGAAATAGCCTAAGGTACAGTACGGATTGTAGTATTGCCAGATAAACGACAGTACGGATTTCAGCAGGTGCTTGGATGGTCTATTTACGTCATAGATATTTGTGTAAATAGAAAAATTTGCCTTTGCAGCAAAGTATTAAGGTTGACAATGTTTTAAGGTTGACAATGTTTATCATAAATTTCTCTTGTCAAAATGAACTCAATTTTGATTGTGTTTATATAAAATAATAATGTAAGTAGTTGCCACATTTTCCCATGATTATTTTATGAAATAATTTGGGTAAATCAAACAATTAAGAAATAAAGGAAGATCTACACTGTACTTTATCTTTGATTTAGATTTAGCTAATACAGTATAATTTAGTATTTTAGTACTCCATATAAACAGCTGCTTCTGAGTCTTTAACGGTTTTTGAATAGGCGAAAGTTCCCTATAATCGCATTATTGTGCCTAGTATTTTAGAAGGTGTAAACAAAGGTCCATGCCTTTAATTTTAATACCTATCAATCCTTTATTTATGTTCATCATGAAAAGCATCCAACTTTGACACTGAAATTTAAGACATCCATTACGTTTTGAAGTATTTTGACTGTAAATCATATGACTGTAGCAATCATTGCTTTGGAACACGTTCAAAAGCACTGTAGTTTATCAAATGACCATATATCTCTATGCTGGTGGTCATAGCTGGGGGACACGTTCTAAAGCACTGTAGTTTAACAGTTGACCATATATCTTTATACTGGTGGTCATAGCTGGGGGACACGTTCTAAAGCACTGTAGTTTATCAAATGACCATATGTCTTTATACTGGTGGTCATAGCTGGGGGACACGTTCTAAAGCACTGTAGTTTATCAAATGACCATATGTCTTTATACTGGTGGTCATAGCTGGGGGACACGTTCTAAAGCACTGTAGTTTATCAAATGACCATATATCTTTATACTGGTGGTCATAGCTGGGGGACACGTTCTAAAGCACTGTAGTTTATCAAATGACCATATATCTTTATACAGGTGATCATAGCTGGTGGACACGTTCTAAAGCACTGTAGTTTATCAAATGACCATATATCTTTATACAGGTAGTCATAGCTCGGGGACACATTCTAAAGCACTGTAGTTTATCAAATGACCATATATCTTTATACTGGTGGTAATAGCTCGGGGACACGTTCTAAAGCACTGTAGTTTATCAAATGACCATATATCTCTATACTGGTGATCATAGCTGGGGAACACGTACTAAAGCACTGTAGTTTATCAAATGACCATATATCTTTATACTGGTAGTAATAGCTCGGGGACACGTTCTAAAGCACTGTAGTTTATCAAATGACCATATATCTCTATACTGGTGATCATAGCTGGGGAACACGTACTAAAGCACTGTAGTTTATCAAATGACCATATATCTTTATACTGGTAGTAATAGCTTTGGGACACGTTCTAAAGCACTGTAGTTTATCAAATGACCATATATCTCTATGCTGGTGGTCATAGCTGGGGGACACGTTCTAAAGCACTGTAGTTTATCAAATGACCATATATCTTTATGCTGGTGATCATAGCTGGGTTACACGTTCTAAAGCACTGTAGTTTATCAAATGACCATATATCTTTATGCTGGTGATCATAGCTGGGGGACACGTTCTAAAGCACTGTAGTTTATCAAATGACCATATATCTTTATACAGGTAGTCATAGCTCGGGGACACGTTCTAAAGCACTGTAGTTTATCAAATGACCATATATCTTTATACAGGTGGTCATAGCTGGGGGACACGTTCTAAAGCACTGTAGTTTATCAAATGACCATATATCTCTATACAGGTGGTCATAGCTGGGGGACACGTTCTAAAGCACTGTAGTTTATCAAATGACCATATATCTTTATGCTGGTGATCATAGCTGGGTTACACGTTCTAAAGCACTGTAGTTTATCAAATGACCATATATCTTTATGCTGGTGATCATAGCTGGGTTACACGTTCTAAAGCACTGTAGTTTATCAAATGACCATATATCTTTATGCTGGTGATCATAGCTGGGGGACACGTTCTAAAGCACTGTAGTTTATCAAATGACCATATATCTTTATACAGGTAGTCATAGCTCGGGGACACGTTCTAAAGCACTGTAGTTTATCAAATGACCATATATCTTTATACAGGTGGTCATAGCTGGGGGACACGTTCTAAAGCACTGTAGTTTATCAAATGACCATATATCTCTATACAGGTGGTCATAGCTGGGGGACACGTTCTAAAGCACTGTAGTTTATCAAATGACCATATATCTCTATACTGGTGGTCATAGCTGGGGGACACGTTCTAAAGCACTGTAGTTTATCAAATGACCATATATCTCTATGCTGGTGGTCATAGCTGGGGGACACGTTCTAAAGCACTGTAGTTTATCAAATGACCATATATCTCTATACTGGTAGTCATAGCTGGGGGACACATTCTAAAGCACTGTAGTTTATCAAATGACCATATATCTCTATGCTGGTGGTCATAGCTGGGGGACACGTTCTAAAGCACTGTAGTTTATCAAATGACCATATATCTCTATGCTGGTGATCATAGCTGGGTTACACGTTCTAAAGCACTGTAGTTTATCAAATGACCATATATCTTTATGCTGGTGATCATAGCTGGGGGACACGTTCTAAAGCACTGTAGTTTATCAAATGACCATATATCTTTATACAGGTAGTCATAGCTCGGGGACACGTTCTAAAGCACTGTAGTTTATCAAATGACCATATACATGTATCTTTATACAGGTGGTCATAGCTGGAGGACACGTTCTAAAGCACTGTAGTTTATCAAATGACCATATATCTTTATACAGGTAGTCATAGCTCGGGGACACGTTCTAAAGCACTGTAGTTTATCAAATGACCATATATCTTTATACAGGTGGTCATAGCTGGGGGACACGTTCTAAAGCACTGTAGTTTATCAAATGACCATATATCTTTATACAGGTGGTCATAGCTGGGGGACACGTTCTAAAGCACTGTAGTTTATCAAATGACCATATATCTTTATACAGGTGGTCATAGCTGGGGGACACGTTCTAAAGCACTGTAGTTTATCAAATGACCATATATCTTTATACAGGTGGTCATAGCTGGGGGACACGTTCTAAAGCACTGTAGTTTATCAAATGACCATATATCTCTATACTGGTAGTAATAGGTGGGGGACACGTAATTTGTTAAGTGTTAAATCATAAGGAAAGGAGTGTTAAAACAAAAATAGCAAAAGCTGGAACCCTTTAGCAAAATAATGTTGAAGACCACAATTTCAAACGTGTATTCAAAATTAATTACGGCTGATGTGTTGTTTGATTGGTTGATTGACAATGTATCATGTGATATAATGAATGTTTCCATAAGGGGCCAACACATCCACCATTTTTGTTAAAGTCCCGGTGGCTGTGTTGACTAGCCGGCTGTTTTTTTTACTGTTTACTTGGTTTTTCCTGGCGTGGGTTTGAACCCCACAAAAACCAAAATAAATTTTTATGCACTGGATTTTTTTCTGCATTATTCATAACATAAAAAAATGATAAAAATAGTTTTTTTCAGATGCATTACCGGGAAAACTAATATTTGGTCCAAAAACAAAAGCGAGTCACTTTTAAGTACTGCATTCAGTTTACTTGGTATATGCCTTCCAGATGCGTAGTCAGGCTTTACTGAATGTTACGCACGAAAGGGGGATGGTGTTGAAGGAGGAATATCCCTGTAGCTGTAGGGGGGCTCCCCAAGGAAAAAAAATGAAATATAGAACTAACATGTTGGGCACTGATGTGTATTTGGAGGGATTTATAGGTTCGGGGCTGCCGACCATGTAGTAACCAAGTGATTGATTTAGGCTCAGTAAGCTATCCAACACAGAGAAAAAATGCTTACTATAGCTGATCTTCCCTTTATTCTGATATTTAGCTTAGCCCTTGAATTTGATGCCATTTTTTGCCATATTTATTTTTTCATTTTTCAAATTGATGTTACACACATGCGTAAGTGCATAATGCTGGCTACGCCCCAGCCTTCAATGCTTCATATGAGTAGTTATGGCGGTGACAGCTGACGTGAAGTTCTAAATCTTAAGCAATGCAGTTTATCAACTGATCACCTGGAATCATGACTTGAAATTGGATGTTCACCTGGATACACTTGAGGAGCAAAGAGGTCATGTTATGTTTGGAAAACTATGAAAAAAAAGTTGTTTGATTTGAAGTCTACAGATAAAACTCAGGATATATACAAGTGTAAGAAATGTGGTTAGAATCAGTAAAGACTTAAAAGAAAGTCTTCACTGGATGTGTTAAGAAATAGGTAACTTTTGGTTTAATGAAGACATGGAATTAGAGAAAAAAGGTCACATTGGATTAAGAAAGTGATCTACAAGAATAGGTTTATGTGAAGAAAACTACTAGCTCAACAATTGGATTCACCTGAGGAGTTACAAGAACATTGGATTAAGAAGATATACAAAAATAGGTTGGATTATGTGAAGCAACTACTAGTTAAACGGATTTGGATTCACCTGAGGAATTACAAGAAACTATATGATAAAGGTCTTTTTTACTGTGCTTTGAAAAAAGTTCATCTGAAATGGGCCAAAGTTGAAGAGAAGATTGAAAAAATATGAAAGAATTGTGTGGATTTTAGATGACATGATTGAGTCTGTGACAAAAAACACTTCCATTGTTGGTAGTTTTCTATGCTTGGTGAAATTGAGAAATAATTTTTCATACAAGTATGGTTACTTATCTGCATGGAAAAATCAACATAAGCGGAACTTATGTGAACTGTGCCACAAATTAATTCTCCTGAAAGTACACAGTAACTATTATACACTTTCGTTTGCAAATCACCCTGGAATACATAGATCAAGGGTCTGAAGCATTGATTGATCTTGGCTTTTGTTCACGCTTAAACCACCAAGTGAATTTCCTTTCAAGTCTGACAGCTATGGCCTGTCAATTAACTTCATGCATCATTTTGCTAACATCATCTGCAATTTGACCTGTTGTTTAACTAATCACATAGAACTTTCTACCAAAAAAGTGGGCTCATTTCCACACAAACCATCCATGTTCAGTTTGCATTGATCTCCCCTTCACCAGGGCTTTAAAGTATGCTTGCAACAACTGCATGGTTACAAAGGGAAATCTTTAAAGAGTTGATCATGACTACCTGGGTTATCTTTTAAGAGTTGATCATTACTACCTGGGATATCTTTGAAGAGGGGATCATGAATATCTGGGATATTTTTAAGAGTTGATCATGACTACCTGGGATATCTGTGAAGAGGGGATCATGACTACCTGGGATATCTTTTAGAGGTGATCATGAATATCTGGGATATCTTTTAATAGTTGATCATGACTACCTGGGATATCTTTGAAGAGGTGATCATGACTACCTGGGATATCTTTGAAGAGGTGATCATGAATATCTGGGATATTTTTAAAGAGTTGATCATGACTACCTAGGATATCTTTGAAGAGGTGATCATGAATACCTGAGATATTTTTGAAGAGGTGATGATCATGAATATCTGGGATATTTTTAAAGAGTTGATCATGACTACCTAGGATATCTTTAAAGAGGTGATCATGAATACCTGAGATATCTTTGAAGAGTTGATCATGACTGCCTGGGATATCTTTGTGAAGAGGTGATCATGACTATCTGGGATAGATATCTTTGAAGAGGTGATCATGACTACCTGGGATAGATATCTTTGAAGAGGTGACCATGAATAACTGGGATATCTTTGAAGAGGTGATCATGAATAACTGGGATATCTTTGAAGAGGTGATCATGAATACCTGGGATATCTTTTAAGAGGTGACCATGCATACCTGGGATAACTTGAAAGAGTTTATCGTGACTACCTTTACCTGGGATATCTTTGAAGAGTTCATCATGACTACCTGAAGGTGGTATAAATTAACCATCTGCTTTTTGCAAAATGGAAAAATGATTTTAATCATGCCTTAATACATGTAACAGATACTTTTTCAAGCTTCCTGTTGACCTTATAAGGATTGTAGTAATCACTTCATACAAGAAATCAACATTTTTAAATACTTTATTTGAAATCATAATATGAAAATAAAATAAATCCATTCAAACAAGTGCTGACACAGCAATTTGACAAATGTTCTGGACAGGGTTTACTTTACACAGAAAGCCAATTGTTCAATGTTCTGTTTGCATACATAAAAGCCCATATTAGGGAGAAACATTTACAGATGTGCATCATGATGAACCCACTGGTTCAATGAAATTTTAAAAGTTTGAAGGCAAAAGCTGTTACATTTGAGATGAACAGTTACCTTAAATGGAGCTTTAAGCAAAAATCTTAGCAATACACAATCTAATATAAAAGTAAGGTAAAAAAAGTTCTTAGTTTCAGCTAACTTCTAAAATAAATAGGGTTGGTCAGTATGCTTTTTTTCTAAAAAAAACAAGAGGCCCATGAGTGCCTATGCTCTAGTGGCATGGCTCATGTGGTTATTTTTGATCCAGAGCATGTTTGTATGAGTAATAGCCAACAAACATATTGTTCACGTTTTGTGTTTGAGTTAGCTTAAAACGTTGCACATTTAACATCTGAGAACAGAAAGTGTTGTAAGCAGATTAGTTGCATGAACTACTAGTATTCTAATATGTGCCAAGTAAAGGTCATCTGAGGAGAATAAAATTTGCTACAAAACTGTACTATTGGTCAAATTTTCATTTTTGTAGCTTTAAAAGGACTAAATGGATGGTGGCCCCGGCCCAGGGCACATAATTTCAACTGTTTTGCTAGACAGTCTACATATAATGCTCCACAACAAATATCAAAGATATGAGCCTTGTGGTTTGAAACAAGAAGATTTTGAAAATATTTCTTAAAAAACTTGTGACCCCTGGGGGCAGTGCCAGTTTTGACCCTAGGGGCATAATTTGAACAACCATGGTAGCAGACCAATAAAATAATCCTTATTCAAAATAACAAGGGTCTGCATAGTTGTTTCAGACATAAAGATTTTCAAACATTTCCCAATTTAGTATACCAAACCGGTGAACCCAGTGGCGTGGCCAATAATGACCCCAGGGGCCTAATTTGAACAATTTTTCACATGAATTTGTGACTTTACATGTAAACTTGTCTAAAAATAGACTTCGCTCATGTAGACTTGGCTAAAAATAGCATTTATTTTTACTTTTGAGGCCCATAATCTAGGTATGCATGGGCAGATCTGGTTTTCGAAAGGAACCAAGCTCTAATTGATATCTTAATACTGTACAAGTTTCATCTATATACAATTTAAACTGAAGACTGTACCATGTTCACAAGCAATTGTTTACAGTCGCACAGACGTTCAAGGCCCATAATCTAGGCATGCATGGGCAGATCTGACTGGTTTTCGAAAGGAACCGAGCTCTATTGGATATCTAAATACTGTTTTATTGAGATACAATCATAACTAAAGACTGTATGGTGTTCACAAGCAATTGTTTACAGGCACTAGGAAGCACATACTACGTACACATTACCATCACATCAGATATTCTGATCTTTGGCCAGTAAAGCTAAAATTAAAACCGTGATAATGTACCAAAACTACCTATATCAGGGTATATCACTATTGTATTCTTTTTAGGATATACAAGAGCTGTCATGGGGCAGTGCCCTCAACTATATGCTGCTTTGTCTTAGAAATGAATACAATAATGATAAAGGTAATATGCAATAAAGAGACAAAATAAAAATTAAGCATGAAATGCTGCAATGCAAAAAAAACAACAAGTTTTCAATGATTGACAGACAAACCTAATTAATTAAGCCTTTGTTGTGCGATTAAGTTTCAATATTCTTTTGTTTTAGTGACCTTGATCCTATGGGCCCCGAAAGCAATTCTATAATACTTTGTATACTAAGTTTGTAGATGTATTTGATGCTGCCCTCCTCCTGGCCTGCCAACACAATGACACAGTCATGTCATTTTTATAACCAGGTTTCACTTTACAGGTTAACAAGAGCTGTCGTAAAACAGTGCGCTCTACTACGCCTCTTGGAATTGGACGTAAATACAATAATAGTGTGATATGTGCCTGTAAAAAGCAATAAAACAATCAAATAAAAAAAGTGAATAAGAATCACAATGTGACAAAACAAGGTTTGATTTGGTTAAGATTATAAAAATGTGCCTGTCAAAATAAAAAAATAACAAGACGCCAACGCGGCAACGCCGCATAAAGCTTGATTTTTTATTTGACAATGCAATTTTGCAAACCTAGGATTTGAGCTAATGACCTAGTATTTTTAACCAAAAAGACCCATATTTATATTTATCGGAGATATCATTCATACAAATAACCTGATCAACAGAAATTATTCCATTTGTGTGAGGAAAAACGAACATTTTATAAATACATCAGCTTTTCCAAAAAGATCTGTCCCAGAGACCTAGTTTTTGACCCTAGATGACACACTTTATCATCTAAGATTTCAAATATTTTTAAAGTTAATTAAAATTTAAATTTTTGAAAAATATGGTTAGATCTGAAATTCATGATTGGGATGTGTGTTTATAAAATAACAATTGAATTTAGTTATTAACTGATATGGATAGCTTTGGTAAGCATAGATTTTTTTTATGACATCAGGAAAGTATTTCCTAAGATTTGACCTAGTGACCTAGTTTTGATCTGAGGTGACCTATATTCACAAATGATTAAGACAACATGTAGACAAATATTCTGACCAAGTTTAAAAAAGATTTGACTAAAATTAATGAATTTTTATGACTGTGGGATTCTTTCTTCTAAAATTTGACCTTGTGACCTAGGTTTTGACCGGGGATGACCCATATTATAAAACTTTTAAGATATTATGCAGACAAATATTCTGACCAAGTTTCATAAAGATTTGACAAAAAAATTTCAATTTATGATGTGGAATGATTTTCCTAAGATTTGACCTAGTGACCTAGAATTTGACCCGGGATGACCCATATTAAAAAACTTTCAAGATAGTATGCAGACAAATATTCTGACCAAGTTTCATAAAGATATGAAAAAAATGTTGAATTTATGACATGGAAATATTTTCTCTAAGATGTGACCTAGTGACCTAGAATTTGACCAGGGATGACCCATATTCATACATCTTCAAGATAACATGCCGACAAATAGTCTGACCAAGTTTGATTACCATTGGATAAAAACTCTTGATTTTATTACATAAAATGAAAACTTTAACGCAGAATTGTTAATGATAGTATAGCCCACCTATTCTTCGAATAGTCGAGCTAAAAATGAACAAATAATAATTTGCAATGCTAATAAGCTCTTGCTCAATTTCATCATGTCCCTTTCACATATGAGTTGGACTGATATATCAATCACTAAATATTAATGGTCCTAGGTCAAAGAATTCAAGGTTCATTGTGCAGAATAACCACTGTTAGCCATTACCTTCACCTTCGACCAAAAAACTCCGAAAACAATACTTGTCATGTTCTGGTCAAATATAACCTACCATTAATGTTTCATGGTGTGAAGTCAACCTACAAAATGTATTTTCAAATTATTCAAAAATATAAATGTGTCTGTTTGAAATATAAATGTGTCTGTTTGAAAACATATGCTAAAACATATGCCCATTTGTTTTTACAATAGTGGCATAATACATATAAAATACAATAAATCAATGACACAATGCAGCACAAAAGAGGTCTTTTATATCACAGATTCTCTGCAAGCCAAGGTAGGGTAATTCCATCCAAAGAGCATGCAAACTGACAACAGCTTGTTGAAGAGATTTTCCTGAGGAACAATCCTGGGTATTAATTCCCTTCCTTCTGTCAGAGTAGAGACGTTTCAAACTGACAGCCTGCAATTTTAATGTACATATTTGAAAACTGTTTATATTCACAGTGACTTTTTATAAAATTTTTTACATAAAGTGATGTTACATAAAATGTTGCCCATATACAACTAGAACTGTAAGCCATAGGCTAACGAATACCCCCCACCCCTCCATGTCTAGGTTGTTTGCCCTGGAGTTAGGCCGGACAAAGCTAATTTTGCCTACAAGGGGAGATAACTCCAGTCAGGGTCATGTGACCTGTACCAAATTCACAGAGGCGAAAGTTTACAACATGGCCATTAATTTCTGAAAGTTTGATAAAGATTTGTTGAATAATAACAAAGATGAATCCCGGACAGGGCTTATTTTGCCTACTTTAACACATCAAGGGGAGATAACTCCAGTCAGGGTCATGTGACCTGTACCAAATTCACAGAGGCGAAAGTTTACAACATGGCCATTAATTTCTGAAAGTTTGATAAAGATTTGTTGAATAATAACAAAGATGAATCCCGGACAGGGCTTATTTTGCCTACTTTAACACATCAAGGGGAGATAACTCCAGTCAGGGTCATGTGACCTGTACCAAATTCACAGAGGCGAAAGTTTACAACATGGCCATTAATTTCTGAAAGTTTGATAAAGATTTGTTGAATAATAACAAAGATGAATCCCGGACAGGGCTTATTTTGCCTACTTTAACACATCAAGGGGAGATAACTCTGGTCAGGGTCATGTGACCCGTACCAATTTCACAGAGGCGCAAGTTTACATCATGGCCATTAATTTCTGAAAGTTTGATTAAGATTTGTTGAATAATAACAAAGATGAATCCCGGACAGGGCTTATTTTGCCTACTTTAACACATCAAGGGGAGATAACTCTGGTCAGGGTCATGTGACCCGTACCAATTTCACAGAGGCGCAAGTTTACATCATGGCCATTAATATCTGAAAGTTTGAAAAAGATTTGTTCAATAACGACAAAGATGAATCCCGGACAAAAAAAAGAAACGGACGGACAGACGGACAGACAGACAGACGGACAACCCGATTCCAGTATACCCCCCCCCCCCAAACTTTGTTTTGGGGGGTATAATAAAATGATTAAACAGACTATCATAAACAATAAGTCTACAAGTACGGTATAAGGCCTTAAAGGGACTGTACACCAGATTGGCACTAAAAAAGTTTTTTTTCTGTAACATATCTCAGGACAATTATTTAATAGAATGTGTTACGCTTTTATGTCATAATTGTAAAAAAAGTACAAACATGTAAAAAAAATGTGTCACCGAAATTGAAGTCCAGTGTTGTATCAACTGTGCTACGAAGGCTTACTTCAATCAAGTGGTATATTAAAGCTATACACCTAACTTGGTTATATCATGTGATAACATCGACTAGCCAATCACGCATAAGAAATTAATTCTACTAGGTAGACATACCCAGTAATCTTTTTGAATGGAAAAATATGAAATAACTGCTAAACTTAATAAACTTGCAATTTGATCATCTGGTGCAAACTGTTGCTTTAACAGCAATTAAAAAAACAACACATTCATGAAACAAATTATATAATTTACTTTGCCTGTATATAATTATTTAAAACTATATTTATTTATTTTTAAAATATTTTTCGTTTTAAATACAGAAATGCTTATGCTGAGGACTTGGAAAGTTCTATTCTTACACATGGAAGTGGTGCAGAATGTATCCATTAATAGCCACGGCCGCAGATGTAATTCTGTAGATGTTTTCATGGACTCAACGGCATGGTCAACTGTTGGTCCAGGCAGCGATATATCTGCCATCTCTGTGGAAGGCTCTGGATGAAGGGCGGCAAAGGTCCATGACCAACTCCTAATAGCAAAATGAATTATTATTCAGAGTATGAGATGCACTATTTATTGAACATGTAAATGTACATGGGTATATCATTTTTGTTCTCACTCATCAACTCAATACTCTTTAAATCGTTGTTTATATTTCAATCCTGTACTTGTGTATAGACCTGTACTTGTTCATAAACATTTCCTTTAGGCCTGGCGGAAACAATAAATGTCTTATCATACAAAATTACAAACACAAAGCACAGTCTTAACAGTTGGCGTTTCAACACAGTTTGTTCTTCAACATTCCAGAAGCAAGCACATGTAGACAGACACCAAGCACACACTTTAGGGTGATAGTGGTGGTGGTCATTTTGTGCTATTGTGCATCTAATAGCTTGTTAACTGCTACAGGTCTTTTTAGGCCAAATCTAAAAAAAATGAACATCTGTCAATTGACCTACAGTGCATGAGAAAGTCACCTTTATAGAGTTATATGGTAAGAGAATTTAATAAAAAAACAGAGCTTTTAAGGTAAAGTCCAGTCAAAATCTCTAATATAAATGTGTATGGTCAGTGGAATAAGAACACAGCTGAAGACAATATACTTCCTGCCATATAAACCAGTGTTAGGTATAGATATGTACCGGAGTATATACAGTCATCTGTTAACTACAGTGCTTTAGAACGTGTCCCAAAGCTATGATAACTAGTATAGAGATATATGGTCATTTGATAAACTATAGTGCTTTAGAACATGTCCCCCAGCTATGACTACCTGTATAAAGATATATGGTCATTTGATAAACTACAGTGCTTTAGAACGTGTCCCCCAGCTATGACTACCAGTATAAAGATATATGGTGATTTGATAAACTACAGTGCTTTAGAACGTGTCCTCCAGCTATGACTACCTGTATAAAGATATATGGTCATTTGACAAACTACAGTGCTTTAGAATGTGTCCCAAAGCTATTACTATCAGTATAACGATATATGGTCATTTGATAAACTACAGTGCTTTAGAACGTGTCCTCGAGCTATGACTACCTGTATAAAGATATATGGTCATTTGACAAACTACAGTGCTTTAGAACATGTCCCAAAGCTATTACTACCAGTATCAAGATATAAGGTCATTTGATAAACTACAGTGCTTTAGAACGTGTACCCCAGCTATGACTACCTGTATAAAGATATATGGTCATTTGATAAACTACAGTGCTTTAGAACGTGTCCCCCAGCTATGACTACCAGTATAAAGATATATGGTCATTTGATAAACTACAGTGCTTTAGAACGTGTCCAAATGCTATTACTACCAGTATAAAGATATATGGTCATTTGATAAACTACAGTGCTTTAGAACGTGTCCCCGAGCTATGACTACCTGTATAAAGATATATGGTCATTTTATAAACTACAGTGCTTTAGAACGTGTCCCCCAGCTACGACTACCTGTATAAAGATATATGGTC
Organism: Mya arenaria; assembly: GCF_026914265.1. Taxonomy (NCBI): domain Eukaryota; kingdom Metazoa; phylum Mollusca; class Bivalvia; order Myida; family Myidae; genus Mya; species Mya arenaria. The sequence continues at coordinate 16,280,065 of NC_069134.1, read as the reverse complement.
ATTTGATAAACTACAGTGCTTTAGAACATGTACCCCAGCTATGACTACAAGTATAAAGATATATGGTGATTTGATAAACTACAGTGCTTTAGAACGTGTCCCCCAGCTATGACTACGTGCATAAAGATATATGGTCATTTGATAAACTACAGTGCTTTAGAACGTGTCCCAAAGCTATTACTACCAGTATAAAGATATATGGTCATTTGATAATCTACAGTGCTTTAGAATTAGTCCCCCACCTATGATCACCAGTATAAAGATATATGGTCATTTGATAAACTACAGTGCTTTAGAACGTGTCCAAATGCTATTACTACCAGTATAAAGATATATGGTCATTTGATAAACTACAGTGCTTTAGAACGTGTCCCCGAGCTATGACTACCTGTATAAAGATATATGGTCATTTTATAAACTACAGTGCTTTAGAACGTGTCCCCCAGCTATGACTACCTGTTGAAAGATATATGGTCATTTGATAAACTACAGTGCTTTAGAACGTGTCTCAAAGCTATTACTACCTGTATAAAGATATATGGTCATTTGATAAACTACAGTGCTTTAGAACGTGTCCCCCAGCTATGACTACTAGAATAAAGATATATGGTCATTTGATAAACTACAGTGCTTTAGAACGTGTCCCACAGCTATGAATACCTGTATAAAGATATATGGTCATTTGATAAACTACAGTGCTTTAGAACGTGTCCCCCAGCTATGACTACCAGTATAAAGATATATGGTCATTTGATAAACTACAGTGCTTTAGAACGTATCCCAAAGCTATTACTACCAGTATAAAGATATATGGTCATTTGATAATCTACAGTGCTTTAGAATGTGTCCCCCACCTATGATCACCAGTATAAAGATATATTGTCATTTGATAAACTACAGTGGTTTAGAACGTGTCCTCGAGCTATGACTACCTATATAAAGATATATGGTCATTTGATAAACTACAGTGCTTTAGAATGTGTCCCAATACTATTACTACCAGTATAAAGATATATGGTCATTTGATAAACTACAGTGCTTTAGAACGTGTCCCCGAGCTATGACTACCTGTTAAAAGATATATGGTCATTTGATAAACTACAGTGCTTTAGAACGTGTCCCAAAGCTATTACCACCTGTATAAAGATATATGGTGATTTGATAAACTACAGTGCTTTAGAACGTGTCCCCCAGCTATGACTACCAGTATTAAGATATATGGTCATTTGATAAACTACAGTGCTGTAGAACATGAGGCCCAACTAGGACTACCATTATAAAGCCAATTGTCATTTGTTTAACTTGTTTAGGTTAGTTTAGGTTAAATGTCAATAAATTTTGTAAAGGTCAAAATTCAGCTCATTCCCTACAAATCACTGTGTGCTTTGCTGAAAAAAATGATTTGCAAGCATCAATAGTTAAATAATGCATAAAATTATGGAAATATTTAATGCCGTCTTCCCAAAATTCTTCGTACTAGAGTCAGGCACAAATTATCTTGCATTTCCAGCTCCTGGATTTTCCTTAAAGCCTCTTCCAAGGTTTTACAAACCAGCAATTTTGTTCGCTGTGGTATACTCATGTGTTTTACACAGATATCAATGACGTAATTGTGTAAACACGCACCTGCCTAAATCCACACTGTCGTTTATCAAAATCCATACTGTATTTAATTTTTACGGAAATAGACACAACTGGTAATACATGTACTAATTTTACCCGAGTTAAACACTACCTTTTAAACGTTGTCACAATGTAAATATAAACAAATCAAAACGTTTTGTCATTTATTATCATAATTATTGTATTGGTATCAATGATTTATTAAGTTTAGACTCGTAGAGTCGTTTATCACAAACACATTGTCTGAATTGAGTCTACCGGCATGCGAGTTCTCGGGCAGTTTTAAAGATTTTTTCGAGATATTCTCCTGAAATGTGAAGATATCTAAATAAAATTTTCTTAACTATGAATTAACTGTCATATTCTGTTCAAATAATTCAAATTAACTAGAGTAACTTTGGTTCCGAAGAATGTTGATCAAAGAGGTCAAATTCTAGTTTGACAGTACAGGCAGGGGTCGACACTAACCATTTTTCCAAGGGATCCCGAAGGGACACCAACATTTGAAATCAGGTGTCCCTTCCTGAAATTAGGAGTCCCTTCCATTTTTTACATTTTTTTCATTACTTAACCTGTTTTAATAATAAATCTAACATGCACATACAGTGTCTTTTAAACACCATATTATATATGTTTTCAACAGCATGTAATGACAAGTTAATAGTACAGTGTCAGACATATGAACCTCTGGCGATGGCAAGAGGAAGATATGGGTCTCCTGGTCAGTAGATTGGGTTCAAAAGTGGTAGAATGTCTAAGTCCCTTTTGTTTTCAGTCAAAAACAAAGATGGATACAATGTAAACAAAAACTTGATGGTTGGTACTATTTTTAGATTTTCGTAAAATACGCATTAAATAAGTCATGGTTCAAGGTCTTGTCATATGTCAGTGCTTTTGATTAAGAAACAGTTGGACTATTACATCTGGCTTGTGAAAACTCAAGTTTATATTAAGTAGAGCTGCTGATCAATCAATCAGACTGCCCTACAGGTGTAGTGCATACTGGAAGAGCAGACGACCGAAAAATTGTGTATGTTAATTTTTGCGCCAAAATGTCGTAAAATTTTATACATTGATTGCATTAATAATACTTTGGGAATTTTATTTCTATGTTGTTTCGATCAAAGCATAAAACAAAAAATGTTGAATAGTAGGATTCCGGTATTTGTGACGTAAATGTTAGTGTAACAACTTGAAGGTCGCATCATTAAGTCATCACGGTTAGTAGTGTTGGCATCTTTTTTGGGCGGTTCTGACACATAAACAAACTAATTCAACATAATTATTGTACCGATAATAACAGCCTGTCACCTCTGACCTTGTTGATAAGGTAAACAACAAAACAGAAGTGTTAACCCGCATGCGCACTGTGAAATGACCTGTTTATTTATAGATTCATGACGTAACTACAGTCAAAAAGTCAGCCACACTTTCGCTTTAGTGTGTGCAACGTATTAATAATAATATCATTTTTGCATGCACTTTTAAGAAATTTAGGGGGACCTAAATTTATGTAATAAATAAAAGAAACGCTATTTATTTATTGATGTTTAGCTTTTATCGGTCAAAATTTAAGTGTCCCGACGGAACACCGGACTTTGAAGTTCAGGTGTCCCTCCCGAAAAATTGGTGTCCTCGGGATCCCGGGACCCCGTTAGTGTCGAACACTGGTACAGGTGTGTTTATCCTTAGACGCTTTCTTTGGCCTGGAACCAATAACAAGATTTAACCCTACTAGAGTACATTAAACAGCAAAACCGGTGAATATTTTTGCAAGCGGTTTCTAAATTTGATTTCTGTTAAATATTTAAACCAGAAAAAAATATAGTTTTGAAATATCAATTTTCCATTGAAATGACTGACAAAATTTCTAATATACTGTATAAATGTCATTACGATTATGATATACCTTGTTCAACTGTTCAGTATTAGTTGCAGGGGGGAGTAAAATCCACATATATGTTGAAAGTGAAAGATTTTCTTTCATTTAAATAAAAAAATATATTTTACTGTTCAGTTGGTGGAATAAAGGCATAAAACCGAGGTGGGCCAATTGTATTAGTGCAAAAACATTGACAATAAACTTACCAATAGTGATGTTTCTTTAATTTTTAGGAGAACATGAAAAAAGATCAAGCAAATAAATCATTTTCAAGCAAATAAACGTCATTTACTGATATACATGCATCAAAATATAATAGTATGTTATGCATGTTTAAAATGTTTGATCAGTTGACAATGGTTCTAATAACTAATATGCATTGCATTTTTTTTTTCAGACAAAATGACTTCAATCAAGGTATCTATACATCTACATTGTGTATACATTACTTTTAACACAACCAGCAATCCCATATCAAATATCAGATATATATCAGACCATTATACTTCATTTATCAGACATATATCATAAACAATATCATAAATGATATCTATCTGATATCGCTTTGCCCATTGGATACAAGATGGAACAATTTCTTGTCATCAATCTATCGGGCCAATATTGGGCCTATATAACTTTAGTCATCTGTCCATCTGACATTCTTTCAGATCCTGTGGATTCAAATAAATGCATTATTAAGATATACTTTTTCTTTATCTAGAAATGTAAATTACTTTAAGCAAAGTGGACTTGACAGGTCAGTAGCACAAGATGCAGACATACAGCTGAAGTTAAATGAAACTATTATAGATGACAAAATCTGCCTAAAAATATATAATATAGCAACACTTAATAATTATTTTCATAAATTACTTATAAAACAAAAGAACGAAAAATGAAGTGAATTAAGATCAAGGGAGGTAATGACTTTGTTCAAGAAGAAAGATTTTCACCAACCATCTATCTGATATTAAAAAATATATCAGGACCTCTATATTTTCTGATATGTTCAAAAGCACTTGTCAAGTATTCAGTATATACTATGAGTATTTTAGTTATTTAAACATATTATTTAGAATGTAGCTTCAGTCTAGAATACACATAATTTTAATACATAAATATTAGGGAAGGCAACGAGTAGTAAAATTGGTACTCGAGTACTCGGACAATCTTCCGATCGAGTACTCGGGTACTCGATTACTCGGAAAAAATGAATTCGTTTTCGGGAAAGACAAGATCGTGTATACATGTATCGTTCATGGCGTATATTGTGCGTTGGTCGTATTATTGGTAATTTTCATCTTTAAATTAGACTTTCATTATGTACTTAAACAGAACATTAAATTAAAGGAAAACGAAGGTTGTTTCATGCTTTAAATTTTGTCTTTTTCATTTCATTTTCATGATTTTGTTTATATTAAGTATGCACTGCAAAATTGCTATAGCTGGAAAGTTAAACCCGGATTTAATTTGAACGTGTAGATAATAGAAATTTATAATAAACATCAATCTGAATTACAATGAACGAAAATTAATAGCATACATAAAAATAATGAAAGAATTATTTCGTACTGTATTATTGTTTTACCTCATTAATATTCATAATTCTTGATTTAAGATATCAACCAATCAATTGTGATAATCATTGCAAATATAGTTAAAATACTCCCATTAAGAAATCAATGCTCGTAACGGTCGCTTCTCGTTCGCTCGTTAGCGTCCATTGTTTGGTGAAAGGTCCCTAATTGGTAAACAATAGAATTGTGTAGGTGAAAGTACCGCTATCAAAACTTCGTTAACTGACGTCAGTGCTAATTGGAAATAGGGGCCCTCTGTTGACAGTTTGCAACTCTGAACTAATTTATTAGGCTCAATTGTGTACACAGCGGGGATTAAGGACCGTAAATTGTCCTCTTGGCAACTAACCAGATCTGATACTTCATCTGTAAATCGTGTATTTGGTGATTTTACATAGATTTTTTAAAACAATTTCCGAGTACTTGAGTAGTGATTTGGTACTCGAGTACTCGGACGATAGATCGAGTACTCGAGTACTGGGGTACTCATTGCCATCCCTAATAAATATCGGACTGTTATCAGGCCATAATTGGGCTGATCTGCCGAAATTCAGATCATATGCCAATATCTATCTATATAGGATTGCTGGCTGGGAAGTAATGAAATGGAACAACAAACAGATTATAATTCATAGCTTTTATTGAATTCTTTCCACAATAACTAGACTGCCACTGCCTCATCAATTTTTCACATAGTCTCTCCATGTTTAATCTGTTTCAGGTTGGAATAATTGGTGGTTCAGGTCTCAGTAACACTGACATTTTGAAAGACAAAAGTGAGAAAACAGTTGAGACTCCATTTGGAAAGGTATGTCTATAGATAATTGACTACCATCACTGTCTTACATGGTAACGCAAATCACATGCTTTGTATACAATAACATATACATGTATTTATTCTAAAATAAAATTTGTTTCTCATATTTGTAAACTGGTTTATTTTAACTCATTTCAGCCGTCAGACAATCTACTCCTGGGGAAAATTGGAGATGTTGACTGTGTCCTGCTTTCAAGGTAAGTCACATATATATATATGCTTCTTTTTATTATTTTAGAAGAACTGTCATTTTGTAGACAGTACATATGAAGCCACATTTGAAAGAAAGTCTTAACCATTGCCTGGCATAAAACTTTTCTACTGATAATTGTATATGCTTGTCATAAGCTTGTTTCATCTGAATGTATTAAATGTGTTAAACAAGTTACTTCAATTACTAACATATTGTACCAATAAATTGAATTGAAAACATTTTTCTTTTATCAACAGACATGCCCGAGGTCACTCAATCATGCCTGGCCGTGTCAACTATCGAGCAAACATCTGGGCACTGAAAGAAGAGGGCTGTACCCACATTGTGGTAACCACGGCCTGCGGTTCCCTACAGGAGGGCATCCACCCTGGCGACATTGTGGTGCTCGACCAATTCATTGACAGGTGTTGTATAATTATGGCATTAAAATTTATGTTGTGGTCTCAGACATAACTAAAAGAGTATACACATCGTATATAATCCCATTGTTTTTTTTATTATACTTTGAATTACAAATGCTGATAATGTAAGGGTAATGGTCCTGTTATTGAAGATTTATTAAAGAGCAACAGCATCATTTGAAACTGCTGACACACCTGATCAATACTGAAATGTCAGCATGCCAGCTTTGTTCTAAATTTTCCTCACCTTGCTGTTTGATAAAAACACTGTTTATTTCTTCTTTAGAACCCATCACAGAGACCAGACATTCTATGATGGCACTGAAGGAGGTCCAAAGGGAATATGTCACATACCTCTGGCTGAGCCTTTCTGTCCCATTACTAGTGAAGTAAATTTTAGTTTACTATTAATAAAGATGTTGGCTACAATTCAGGTGATGAGTACATGTACATGTATACTCATAATCAGTTGAAGAATGTTTTGAAGATTGTTAAACTTGAACTTTGATGTAAATGTACATCATTGTAAAAGATTTATATAATAAGATTGACATGCATTTTGGTTGCATTTAGTTACTGTGTTATGCTTTCCCATATTTTACAGTTTATCTTCAACACAGCCACAGAGCTGGATTACAAGGTGCACAACGGTGGCACAATGTTGACTATCGAGGGTCCGCGGTTCTCATCTAAAGCGGAGAGTAAAATGTGGAATTGGTGGGGTGCCCATTGTATCAACATGACTACTGTACCAGAGGTGAGTAAAGATACAAGGTCTAAGTTTGTTCGTTCTACGACGAAAAAGTTGAGCTATTGCAAAAGCCTTGGCGCAAAAGCTAATGTTGTCAAACTTGAAAACCATTACAGATATTTACATAATACTTGTAATACATGTACAATCATGTTTGCTTGGGCAATAAGCACATGATTGCAAGTTCCATAACTGGCTAAAATATTTGACAATGTGTAGTTACGCCCCTTGATCAGCTGAGAATTAAAACATGTTTGCATGGTCTTACAGTGTACAATAGTATTCATAAAATATAGCTTACATTTTTGTCCGTCCTTCCATGATTTCTGGACTCGTGTCATTCAAAACTTGAAAACTATTTCACCTAGAGTCAAGAAACTATAGCAGCATGTGATAAAGTTGTGCACCTGGGATTTTGTCATCCGCACTACGTCAAACCATGGTAATCAGTGGAACTGTCATAATTCTTTTTGGTCACTTCAAAAGTTCTACACAGCTTATTCAACCAGGCTTACTTCTTCAGGTTGTGCTTGCAAGGGAGTCTGGACTGTGTTACGCTGCTATGGGGCTCGTGACAGACTATGATAGCTGGAGGGAGGATACAGCCTCAGTGAGTGGGTTTGGAATTATATGGAAGTTTTGTGTCTGTCAACAATTACTCTTACTTATTTTTGATTCTTCGTAGGCAAACACTGATTGCAAGAAAATATACTCCTAGTTGAGGCTATCAGCATGTGTAAAAAGCAAGCAATTATTAATTATGTCAGGCAACATATGATATAAATGATTTGAATTACTGGCACTTCGAAACCAAAAGCAATACGACTCATTTCCAGGTGAACGTTGAGGCAGTAATGAAGACTTTTGCTGAAAACTCCAAAAGGGCTACCGCCGTGCTTCTAGCTGTTATACCAAAACTCAAGGAGTATGACTGGTCTGTTAAACTCAAAGAGAATGCTGTAAGTTGTTTATAATTTATAAATATATGTGTATAATTCTGTTTGAAATACATGTTATAATTATGCTTACATGCCTTTTTCTTGGTCATTTGAGAAAATAATTGAATGAAAATTCAGAATTGGGAATTTGCTGGATGTTCAAGAACTTTTTTGCTGTTGGGAATGGTTCAGAAAATCTGATCTATGGCATACCTAGAGAAAGGCCTGGCTTGTTCTTAAATGCATAAAACTGTTGTTCACGAGTCTACTGTTCACTTTTTTATGCTTAATTACCTCTAGTTGTGGCATGTACTTTTTTGTGACAGTTATGTCAGACGAGTGTTCAAAGCTCATGGCACTTAAAAAAGCTTATGTTTAATCAGATTTAAGTAACAATGAATGATGAAACCATCCATTGTATATTTCAGGACCTGGTAAAGGGATCAGTTCTTCTACCTCATAGTTATTAGGAACATTAACTTCATCAGTGTTTGGAAAACACATTTACCACAGCTACCAAATGCCTTCCAGGTGAGGGTCACAAGGCCGCCATTGTGGTTGTAAATTAAATAAATTAATCATGACTGTTTACTGTCACTGAATACAAGACTTAAGATGGTGTAATGCAGTAGTTCATACCGCACAAGCATTGGTTCATACTGCAAGTTGGACATTCCATTACATTTATAAAAAATACAAGCATATTACTGTATTGTGTAATAATGCTTCGTTGGCCAAGACTATTGTCATGTGAAATCAAACATGAGTTCAAGTAGTGTTAACTTCAGCTGTGATAATTTAGTCAATATTCTAATACGTCTCGTTTGATTTTGTTGTTGATTATTGATGTATTTCATTCAGTTTACAATGTATAATAAACATTTTTTAAGGCCACATCTTGTCATTTTCGTCTCTGAATCACTGCCACTAAAAGTCGACAATATCCACAGTATTTTCTCACAAGTCCTGCATGAGAGAATGGCATTAGCAACAATGGGAAAAGCTAAGACAGAGATTTCAGGCATAAAATCAGCATCTTGTGCAGGATATTGTGAACAGCAATAGTACAACAAGCAAAATACAACAAGTCCATAGAGAAATGTGCAGCAATGTGTCCTTCTGTGTAAGAATTGACGGATAAAAGGTTAAAACTGTCTTGAATGAAAGAGACCATGCTGTTATGGTGAACCCATTTGCTCAGTTATTCATAATTGCTTGTGGTTTTACCTTTTTTCAAGACCAAGTTTTTAGATCAACATGCAGTCTAAAAAAAGTTAGGGGCCAAAGTCTTCAGTGTAAATTTTATTTCTAATTTTCTAAATTTTGATTTTATTAAGAAGCCATTTCTAGTATCTTTGAAGGATTAGTTTGATGAAGTAGGTCTTCAGAGCTGCAAGAGGGGTTCTATGGTGAGAATGAATGGTGCCATTAGTCAGAGACACCCATTTCAGGTTCATCTACCGTACTCATCCTTTGGCTGAATTCCTCTTGAAGCGCTGGTTTCTAAGCAAAGATAACTATATATGTACATCAAAATTGATGAATAGGTTTAATAATAACTTATTTGCATCCAAAAAGTTAAGTAAAAAGCCTTACTATCCATACTTTTTGCCCTTAATATCGCCGTTTTACCCTACTTTAAAAAATAATCCTTTTTTGTTATTGGTCACTTGAAAGCCTGCAGAAGAGCATGAGTATGCTGTGTATAGGTTTAGCAACAAACTGTAACGGGACCAAGAACATTGGTGTTCATGTACAATGTAGTCATTGTTAGTATGTAATACAATATCACTTTAAAAATAGTTACAGAAATACAAGATTTTCCTTTTCAAACACACACTAGTTTTTTCTGGTTCAAGTCCTGCCACAGTAATGCCAACAATAATGTCAGAAAATATTTCAAGTTATTTATACAAGAAGGAAACTAAATGGCTTAACAAATAATTCTGGTTTCTCTTGTGTGTTTTGGTATTTCAATGAAAGTATCTGTACAGTATGGGAAAATGTCATATCAGTATGAACTTGTACTTAAATGTATCATATTGTGTGATGACAAAATCATCTCATCCCTATTAAACATTTTACCCATTTGCTCAGTCTCCTTAACCTTTGTGTCTTCCATGAAACAGACTTAGTGCTAGAATAAAAAGAGGCGTATTTCAATGCTTTCCCAATTTGGACTCCCATGAGACAGGGTCTTGTGCACACAATACACCAATTTTACCAGGGTTAAAATTTAAGCCGCAATTGATAAAACATTTACGAGGTCAGACAAAGTCCTATACAGCAAATCTGGATTTGCAGGCAGATTCAATGTCTCATACACACTCAAACACCGTAAAGACACGTACACATGTATGGCCAACGTACACCTGTATGGCCAACGTTCACATGTATGGCCAACGTACACATGTATGGCCAACGTACACATGTATGGCCAACGTACACATGTATGGCCAACGTACACATGTATGGCCAACGTACACATGTATGGCCAGTAAACAGGAATGACTCATACATACAAAGGAATGACATGTACATACACAGGAATGATTCATACATACACAAGAATTATTCATACACAGGAATGATTTATACACACACAGGAATGACTTAAACATACACAGGAATGACTCAAACATGGGAATGACTCATATATACACAGGAATGACTCAAACATGGGAATGACTCATATATACACAGGAATGACTCCAATATACACAGGAATGACTCTAACACCGGAATGATTGATATACATTTATATATATACACAGGAATGGCTCCTACAGACATGACTCATATATACGGTACACAGGAATGACTCGTACACAGGAATTACTTGTACATACAAAGGATTGACTTATACTCAGGAATGACTTGTATAGGAATAACTCGTACATACACAGGAATGACTCATTCATACACAGGAATGACTCATTCATACACAGGAATGACTTGTTCACCAGAATAACACATTCCCAGGTATGACCTGTAAACAGGAATAACTCATTCATACAGTCAGAAATGACTTATTCATACACAGGAATGACTTGTTCACCGGAATGACACATACACAGGTATGACCCATAAACAGGAATGACCCATACAAAGGGTAATGGCATTAAGACACCAATAAGCTCGTGATATGGTTAAATGAAAATATTTCTTTAAACTTGAACTTGAAGTATACAATTGAGTTTGTTTATTATAAATTTTGAAAATAAATATGAACATCTTTGTTAAGAATACCTGGTTTTTATTATACATTTGTATACAGATATAAAATAAATACAATTAAAATCAGATAACGTCTTGTTTGAATATGAACTCCCTCTTATACTGGTTCCCCGTCTCACAGCTGTCTACACAAGTGTACACACACAATGTGCCCCAGTCTAGACTAGCTCCCAGCCTGTCCACATTCAGGTGGGAAAGAAGGTGGGGCAACACCTGGAAAGTACAGAAGTTAAGGAATTCATTGAACATGGTAGTATAATAACAAAAAAATTAACTATGTATGGTACACAATTTGAAGAACTTGCATACACAGCAGACTGTTAACATGATCACTAAGAAATACTAGCATGATAAATATTGAAACATAAGGCAAGTCATCATGACATTGATTGTAAACTAGCCAATCATTTATTATGTCCCTTACATTGTTACACAAAATTGACCTTTTATTGCATCAAATCTGTTCAATGAACGTTTCTACTAAATGTAAATAAATTACAATTCTGTGATAATACATCATACACTCACTAATCTGTGAGTAGACATGCTTACTAAGGAATGATTAATACTGAACAAGAATATACTTGACATTGTACAACATTATCAAAACTGACTTTCCTGTCAGCCTCAAAAACATGCAAGTATAATGTTAACATGAACTGAAATTACCTGAAATTCAAACTGTCTCTTAGCCCCACAATCACAATCTGGTATGGCTTGTGGTTTGGGAGAATGGGCAATCCAGAGAGGCTCACCACCTTTATCATAGCGCAGAACCTGGGTTGTGAAAATGAGTCATCAATGTAACTTTATTCATTTTATCACTGCAAAATGCACATGCCAAAGGCTTGACAATCTCTTGTGGCCTTATAGAAATGTAGAACTACACATCCATTCTTTTACCATTGAACACTAAAAAACTATTAAGGGCCTTAAATTTTCCATAGGGCCAATAAATTTCATTATTCCACACGCACACATGATCAGTGCTTTCATAATAATTTCCATATGTACAGCAAACAAAATACTGGAACCCAAAGCATTCAGAAAAATATCTTTTGTTCCGAGCATTTAAATTAACAGTAAGAAATACAAAAGCATGACTGATTGACTGATGTCACTTAAGAAAATGTTTTGAGTCACCTACTTGTTCTGGCTCAAAGCTAATTCTTTCCTTAAACTTCAGCAGCTGCTTATCATTATCTGTCCCCTTTCCAGCCATGCTTTGTAATTCGGAATCTGGTAGACTTTCTCCTGCATCAGACCCTTTTGCAGACTTAAGGAATTCTTCATACTCCTTCATTTTTGTTGCATCATTTTTCTCCTTTGTACCTTTTGTAGGAACATTTTCTGTCTCAGTCACAAGCTCAAACTCTGGGAAAAGGCAGTTGTAGTTCTTTTCACTGGCAACATCTGAAAGTAAATTTTTTAAACCTGCATTTAATGTACTGCAACTGATCTGACACTAATTTCTCGAGACTTCTCAAGTATGTTGTAACATGAGTAAGCTAAGCTCACTATTTTTGTGATGGTTGAATTTGTGTGATGTTTACATTCTTTGTTTGGGACCTTAAAGCTGCACTCTCACAGATTTGCTGTTTTTCCAACTTTTTTTATTTTTTTGACTTTTATGAAAAGCTGTGACCAGATCTTTTGTCAGCAGTCTTTTATTACTGGTTTGCAGATATTTACCCAAAAATTTGCTTGTTTCAAGACAAAAAATTTAAAAAGTTGTCAAAACGTTCAATCTGTGAGGGTAAAGCTTTAAAAGGAAATTATCTTTATTTTAATAATGATAAACAGTTTTTTTATTTAGAAAATTAAAGACTAAGTAAAAAATAAGCTATGTACACATGTAAGCTTGTTATGCTTAAAAACTTTCGAGAACTTTGTCCGTGTAACTTGACAATAATCATGAACATTGCATGCTTTATAGTAATATGTTCTGGTCTTTACCATAAATGTCATCATAAGTTTTAGATGTTTTTAACAGATTGGTCCACACCAATATAACTGATAGCTGAAGTTCTCTCACTACAATCTTAGTATTCTGTTTTGCTGCAGCAAATGTTTGTCTGATATTGAATTAGTACAACATCATATAATAAGGTGGTGTTATTTATTGATTGTGTTATTTTACAAAACTTAACATCTTTTTTCCACATAATTCTTGCTTTTAATTTTACCCTATTAGTTATTCGCCACCCTGTTAAGCCCTTGTTTAGCAATTCCGTTTTGATTCTTTTTCAAGCAAATGATATTTTGTTAAAATGAGGCTTCAAAATAGTAATAGTAAAACACTGAAAAGAAGCAATTTATCAGCAATTATAAATTTGCACTAGGGTGCACCATACTTTTTCAACATTTGTTCACAAGCAAAATTCTCTTATAAACAGCAATTTTTAGATTTTTTATGATAATATAAATTTTCTTAAAGAGGGCAAATTACTGGTTCAGTACACTGTTATGTCAGTGGATTTTAATGAGTATGTTTGGCACATGAACTCATTTTCAAAATAACCATTCATCATAATATATTATACAGATAATTTACTTTTTAGATCTTGGGCTTAACTTTGCTCTGAAAAGTGAAATTTAATCCAAAAATATTGAGTATTTCTTGAATTATTCAAGAAAAACCTCCATTTCCGTCCAGAAATGGGGTCCCTAATGCACCAGTCAATTGTAACCACGGCCCCCCAGGTCCAGGGGTATATCGGGGATAGACGGGGAAATGGGCCGTGTTTTTACCTTTCAGGTGGCCCTGCAGTGCCAGGTGAATACGGTGGTTTTGTCTTTACGCAAAATATAGCGGGGAATGGGCCTTACCTCGCATCCCTGGCGTGCGGGGGAATTTGGCGGGGATTTTTCCATCAGTTCGTTCCCGCAGGGCGGAGATTTCACCCAGGGCTGGCTGGACCGAAGTCCCCGCTATTCCCCGGACCTGGGTGGGCCGTGGTTACAATTGACTGGTGCATAACCAGTATGGTTTAAAACTCTTTAAAAGTCACCTACCAAGTTATATTGTGTATAGAATGCTAGCATAGATAGAAATCAGGCAAAACAATAAAATAAACTTGATACCATTGATAGGATGCATTGAAAGATACTGATGTAATATAATATAGTATGCTTTTTAAAATCAACCTAAAATCATGTTTATATTAATCTTTAATATTATTAAGTTAGGCTTACTTTTAGAGAAATTATATTTCATGACTATGAATATTCCGACATGTGTGATCATTAGAGTATTTACGATATTTATCTGGTCATGAAAATTGTTAACAGTTAACTGTTATTTCATGATGCCGGTCACCTGACCAGTCATGTGATTAAGATAGAATTGTTGGTTCTCAAACAGGTTTTAATGTTTTTCTCATTAATATTCATTCATTTTTTAGCAACCAATGATTATATGTTTTCCTGAGCTTTCTGTTACAGCAAATTCGGAAATTGACTACAAAATAATTTGTCAAAAGCCGAATACTTTAGATTGAACGCAACCGTTTAAAAGTTGAATTCAGGGACATAAAAGTGCATGATCCTTACCACAGTATAATTTGATATTAATGTCAGAGATTCTTTTATCATTTGTTGATGAAAGTAGGAAATTTACATGTTCATCATGATCAATGGAGGCAATATTTGTAAATATCAACAGAAAGATACCTGCTGAATCTGAAGAACATTCTTGTTTGTGATTTTCTTTCCAATCAACTGCCTGATGCTCTTTACTGCAGTAGCTAACTTTGTGGCATTTTCCGCATGTCTTGGGCCCTAAGCATCCACACACCCTACATAACTTATTGTGAAGTGAGGCATCTATTTCCTTGTCTACTCTGGCCTCAACTGGTGGTTTGGAACTGTAGAATTCATTGATTTGTTGTAACTGTGACCGAAATACAACTAAATGACCTGCACAATTTGATTTGCAACAGTTCGTATTGTCACAAACAAAGATGAAAATAGTTCTGTGAAAGCAGGACTCTTTTGAAGGATCAGGTGAATAAATTTGCATCAAAAATTTCATTAGTTTGGAACACAAGCTGCATGAAAGCTCTTCTGGAGTTGGCAATGATTTCAAAGACAACCAGGCCGGTCTACCTCCAACTTTACTTGGAAAGAATCTGCTTTTAAGCAGAAATTTATCTGTTTCTTCTACAAAACCTAGTTCAACATGTTTGTCAACAGTGGGCGCTGCCATTTTGTTTGACGTAAAATAATTTCATTTGTAAGGATTGCCAATATGTAGGTTACAAACAACTGATTCTTAAAACTAGAAATGCCAACCTGTATGAGAATTATGTTCCTTTCATATATATAGTAAACAAGTTGATTATCAGTGAATGTTAGTCACAGAATAAATAGTGAATCAATCACCAGGGTCATATAACAAGTTAATTTGACAACTGGACAACTCTTTGCCACGTCTGTTCAAGGTCAATGTCTCGAAAGGTCACAAATGCTTTAAGAATTTAAATATAACTTGGCACAATTTAACACCTTTTCCTAGTATTATGTGTAGGTAATAGTTCATCTCTTACAAATTTGACAAATTTATTCTAAGGGAAAGATAGCAACTGTAGTAAAGTTTCTTTGATTTGTAATTCATGAACTATAGTGGCTTTATATTAATTATAACTCTATCTCTGCATGAAGTATGTCATGTCTCAATAAAGAATCAACCCATTCAAGTAAATCAATAACCAAGTTCATAAAATACTCTGCTCTGAGTGGTCTGTTTGAAGTGATGATCTGAATGTATTTTCCAGTGTGTGCTTTCCTTCCTTCTGTATAACTCAAACATCTGTTCAAACAATATCATAGATATTTCATACTAACATGCTACACATCTCTATATCACAACATTTCATATACTTTTTATAACAGGAACAGTCTCGTCCAGCACATGTCTCTAAAATAACAAGCAGATTTTGTAGAAACTGTTCTGGGTCTAGATTGACATACTAGGCAATACTTCTGTTTGTCTTTGAAGTAAATTCACAAACACCAACAATATTTCTCAATTTATTTTGCCTGAAGCGAGACACATTGCACCAAAGATAAAACTAAAACAAGCAAGTCCTTCACAGTAAAGGTTCAGTTTCCCATCGCTCCTTGAGACTCTGCCCCTTCACCACCTTTCTTCACTCCCTCACCAGCCTTTGTTTTCAATACCTGAAACAAAACATATATGTACACATGAAAAACTTGATGCAAAATACACATTAACAATTCGCATATAATAATACTCTGAATGTCAAAAGTCAATATGTCAATATTTTTTTCATTTGTAATTTTTCAACTATTGAGTCTTGTATTAGAACACATTTCACGATATATATGTTCAATTTATGAAATCACAAAATTATAAAATTTGGATGACATTAACACCAGAGCACCCCGTGATATTGGCCTATTCTTGGATCACTAATAAAAACATGACTAATATTATTGTTGTCTGTTTTATACCATTTTTTCCACAAAGGTTATTACCTTTTTGTTTGATTACAAAAATATTTTCCCAATGCACCAACTACAAATAACAACTCTTACATAAGCCTTACATCAATAGTGAGCCCATCGAAACCTACATGTATTTTTGTTGTACTTATCTTCCCATTGAATTCTTTCTTTTATAAGCCTTAACATTAGGAATTTAATTAACCCCAGCAGATCTTAACACAAACAGACCCATTTACCACTTAGACTCGTCAATGAGATGATGCTGTGTCCCTCAAGATCTTAACATGAAACACCCCCATTTACTCTACCCCCCCCCCCTCCCACCGGATCTTCAATGAGCCCTGCTATGATGGTATGTCATGATCTCAACATGAATAGCCACCTTTAACCCTCTCACCTCTTCAATGAGCCCTGCGGCGATGGTGTGGCCCCCGGACCTCAACATGAACCGCCCCATCTCCTTGTTGTCCTTGTACAGCTCCACACACAGCGGGAACTCAAACTCTATTTCCACAACAGCGCTAGAGTTTTTCATCAAACACCTGGAGAGAAACAGGGCACAATGTATGCACATTGCAGATACCAGTTCATGTAATTTGCAACCTTATAAACGTTCTCCTACTTTCACTACAAAGACACCATAATCAGACACTCATAATTACCAGGCTTTTTATAATATCTGAATGGAATTGTATGGTTGAAAATTAAAAGAGGAAACAAATTAAGTACTGGTTTGTAGAATGGCATCATATCTTTAGAACAAACTTATGCTTAAAGACACTTTAAGTTAAAGAACAGCTTTTTGTATGGACCTAGGGTAAAGACTGATGTCAAAAACGAGGTTGCCAAGTTACAGGCTTCAAGTGTGTCCTAGGGTCAAATTTGCTGGTCATCATATCTAACAAACTTGACAATGTCATTATTGATCGCATGCCATGATACAAGCAACCTTTGCTAATATATAAGTGATATGCCTGTAATAGAATGCATACTTGGGTTTATTTTTGATGACCTCTCCAGTACTCTTGTTGAGGTGTGAGACAAGTTTTTTCACAATTGCCGGCTCTGTCACAGTCTGGTAATGGAATATCACCTGGAAATGAGATTTCTGTAAATTGGTGATTGTAAATTGGAATAAGTATGGTAATAGAGAAATAGTTCCATGTATTGTCAGTATAAATACAAAAATAATGTTGTTTATTTTGTGATTTCAAAAAAACAATCTACTGTTTGAGCCATCCTTATTGTAGTGCTATATTGAAGGGCTATATTGTTTAAGTGCCATTTAACTATATAGACATTGTGATGGGATTTTTTGTCCGCATTGCTCAATTTGAAAAAAAAAATTAACTGAAAACTTCCTTTATTAACATTTAACTACTTTCATTGAAAATACAGCATGATTCAACACTGATATTTACTGTCTTTTTAGATTTTATGTCATTTTTTTTTTAAATAACCAGACATTTATTCAGTAAATGTGCTTGCGTAGACTTTTTATGCTGTTTGGTTCCCCACTCGCAGTGTATGCGCTGAGTTGCAAAAAGAGATACAAAACAAAACAGTTTGCTTATGTTAGGTAAACGCTGGCCCTACTGAACACATTGCAGTTTTCATTTCATACTCAGAAAGTTTAAAATGTAGATATTGAACTCACAGTAAATCCCCGGGTCATGGGAATTTCTAGGTTGAAGAGCACTATTCGTGCAAGGATACGGCTGGCACACACTACAGGAGTCTGGACATCGCAAAACACACTTCCTGGAAGTATAATTGACCAGGCATGAAAATGATCCTCACTCATGTATGGGAACATCCTGGGACAGTTTGTAAAATCCCATGACCAACTAGTCAACATGCATGGGAAAATTTAAGACTTGACAAGTAGATCTGTAGATACATACCGTACATATATATTTATGTACGTAGAAACCTGGCACAACTCATTACATCAACTTCCACTTGCATATATATGTTCTAAGATTGCATGATAAAAATATTTTTTAATTGTACTGTGTTTGCACATGACAGGACTTAATATAGAAAATCACAGAGTGAGGTTATCATTTAACTTTAGAATGTATCAGAAACTCCCAACTTCAATCAATGATAAGGGTGTACAATACTAAGGTATGGTAAGAACAATCTCCAGTGTACCCACCTACAACGATGTTGGTAATGTCAATCCCCGCCACACCCACAATCACATGGTCACCAGAAAAGGCAAAATTAACTGCCTCCTCATTGTTAGTTATACCTGTAAAATAGTGTTCTTTTTTGTAAAACACTGTGATATGTATGAAACTTATTGGAAGGTAACTAAAGAATAGTAACATGCTACCAAACAGCATTGTCTGTGCAATGAAATCTATTTACAAACTCAGTTTATGGTTCACATTTCAACAAACAAAAGAATAACGAAGGTCCCACAATTCTATATGTTTAGAGAAGCATGTACTCACAAATCCACTCAATTAATAACTATAACATGTTACTTACTTTTTACAATACAGTACTCGGCAGCAGGCATCACTGCCAGCCTATCCCCTATCTGTACACTGCCAGAGACGACTTTCCCCGCCGCAGTAAGCCCTGACCCCTGTTGGCCCTTGAACACATCCGACACCATGATCCGTACCGGCCTATCAACTGCACGTGGCACTGGCTTGAACTTGTCTGGAAGATTAAGGAAATAATTTTTTTTACAGGTGAACTAAAAGGGCCGGCTTAATGCTACAAGCAAGTGTATAGTTGTAAAATATGCTTAATACATGTGATTAAAAACCACTTCTTATTTCCCTGGTGATAACCAGTACTACTCCTCGATGAAGCTCCATGTTGGGATCAAACCATGGACCCTCGGATAAAGAGCAGATATGCTAACCACAAGGCCATCGCCGCCAACAGCATAAATACAGTGTAGGTGTGTTCTTACATGAAGCTTGAATATTTCTGTGCCCAAGATATAAATTAATACATATAATATAGTAAAATATTGTAAACAGGATTGTTTCAAGTGAGTGTCTAAAAATGGAAAAGAAATAAGTTCGCTTTTTGTTTCTATCAACTGTACTAGTATACATTTTACTTATATCACCAATTTACTAGTATGACAAAAATACTATACAGTGAATCTCTCGATGTACCTATCTGCTCCAGCAGGTTCAAACCCTTGTACCATGCTGCTAGCTTGGGCTCTTTGATTGGTTTTGCAAGATTTTCTCCACCAAGCCCGCTGACTGGTACAAAGTTAGTGTCTCCCTCCCTAAAGCCAGCCTGCTTGAGGAACAGACCCAGTTTCCGGACAATGTCATCGTATCTGGCCGGGTCCCAGCCCACAGTGTCCATCTTGTTGACTGCTACTATCAGCTGATGGACACCTGGATGCATCATACCACAATTGAAATGTTAAAAATTGTGTGATAAAGTTTGTAAAATATCAAGAAACTTGGAAATTACCACCTAATCGGACCTCTGACATGAAATTAAAGAAAAAATAGCCTTATTCAAACCATGCACAAAAAATCAAAAAAGGTAAACAATTTATGTTTACACAATTCAATTTGACTCAGGGCTATTCCAGTAAAACATATAACCCAAGGGGGGAAGGCAATTATTTAAATAGTATTTGGGCGGGTGTCTTTTTTGCTAATTTGGACCCCAGAAGGATTAATTTGCTTTTGAAGGGGGGTGGTATATTTTAAAAGTGCCTTCCCCCCAGGGGTTATATGTTTAAATGAAATAGCCCTCAGCTTTATCTACCTAAAAAACAAAACTTATGAGTAGACACACAAAAACCTCACATACCTAGTGACCTGGCAAGAAGTGCATGTTCCCTTGTCTGCCCTCCAGACTCAAAGCCCGTTTCAAACTCT
The DNA here is from genome assembly GCF_026914265.1 of Mya arenaria. Classification (NCBI taxonomy): domain Eukaryota; kingdom Metazoa; phylum Mollusca; class Bivalvia; order Myida; family Myidae; genus Mya; species Mya arenaria. The sequence goes on along the minus strand of NC_069134.1, from coordinate 16,259,281 downwards.
CCCTTGGTGGCATTCACAACAAGTATGGCCACATCTGCTTGAGCTGTGCCTGGTTAAAAGGGTTTTACAATTGAATGGATGGTAGATATAGAATTTAGAAACATTTAATTTTTAATTCCCTATTTGGGTACCATTTGGTATATATCAATGTTAAACATCATTTTTAAAAGAAATTTCAATGACATTTGAATTCATATTGAAACCAACTAAACCTTAGTCTGAATTGAGGTCTCTACAGGGCTATTTTTGAAAGATGACTCATGGCTGCCAATTAGGAATTATCAGTAAATAAATTAATGTGATTTGCTGAATGCCAGTAAGACAAAAAAAAATCTCAACTAGAGATTGCTTTTTTGAAAAAGCGCTCGTCTCCCCCATTGTGTGGTTGTAGGTGAGAAATAATCAATGATGGACATGAAATTTGTAGTTTTGGACTGGAGACGAACAAACATAGGGATCATTTTCTGGTCTTGACCAACCTGCATACAAAGTATGAAGTTCCTGGGTCCAAGTATGAAGTTCCTGGGTCCAAGCTTTCATTAGTTATTGAGCGGAAAGAAGTGTGACGTACGGACTGGTGACCAACAAATTGTTTTTTACCTGAAGTAAATTTTAGTGACCTCAAAGTCAATAGGGTTCATCTACTAGTCATGACCAACTACCATACCAAATATGAAGTTCCTGGGTGCTTTAGTTATTGAGCGCAAACCTTTTCTTCACCTCAAGGTCACGGTGTCCTTGACCTTTGACCTACTGATCTCAAAATCAATAGGAGTCATTTACTAGTCATGACCAACTAGCATACCAAGTATTAAATTCCTGGGTACAAGTGTTCTTTAGTTATTGAGCAGAAACCATTTTTAAGCTTCAGGTCACCGCCAACATATTTGTTTTTTACCTGAAGGTAACCTTGACCTTTGACCTTTTGATCTCAAAATCAATAGGGGTCATCTATTAGTCATGAACAACTAGCATACCAAGTATGAAGTTCCTGGACCTAATAAATCTTTAGTTATTGAGCAGAAACCGTTTCTTCACCTCAAGGTCACAGCGACCTTGACCTTTGACCTAGTGATCTCAAAATCTTAAGGGGTCATCTACTAGTCATGACCAACTAGCATACCAAGTATGAACGTCCTCAGTCTAAGGGTTCTATAGTTATTGAGCGGAAACGAAGTGTGACGTACAGACGGACTGACTGACGGACAGGGCAAAAACAATATGTGTCTCCCCATGAATGGGGGAGACATAAATATTCATTGAGAATAATCAATGATTGCTTTCAAAATAGGAAAAAGTATACTTTTTGGCATTAAGAACATAGAAGAAACAGATTTGTTTTATGTACATTCCTATCTGCTATTTAATATCAGAATTCAATTAAGACAAAGTATGATTAAATATGTTCGAAGATAAAATGGAGAATACCTGTGATCATATTGGGTATAAAGTCCTTGTGTCCAGGGGCATCCAGCAAGGTGATGATCTTGTGAGGAGTTTCGAACTTCGTCTGAGCAATATCCATTGTTACCCCTCTGGCCCTGGAAATAGATGTATAGTATACATAGAAACATTTAGATTAAATGTATACAAAGAAAAATTCAGAGTAAATGTATACAGATAAACATTCAGAGTAAATGTATACAGGGAAACATTCAGAGTCAATGTATACAAAGAAACATTCAGATTCAATGTATACAGCAAAACTTTCAGAGTCAAAGTATACAGCAAACCTTTCAGAGTCAATGTATACAGAGAAACATTCAGAGTAAAACTGTTTTTTAATGATTTAACAGAATATCAAGAATGTTTAGCAAGGATTTTATTCATTTGTTTATATGTGGGTACTAGCTTCTCTTTGATTGCTTTAAATTCATTATACATCTTTAACATGATCAAATACTTTTAAAGGACATACAAGTCAGTGTAAAAGCAACAGCCTGTAAGTTAATAATGCGGAGAAGGAAGTTACCGCAGAGTCACACGGTCATGCCAATCTGTTGTGACTTTTTGAAGTATAAAAATGTCAGTGATAACAGGTGTTTGGACACCTTTGCTGAATAGATAAACCCCATGTGTGTTATAATTAGCACTACCAAATTTAGAGAGCAAAACCCTTACCTTTCCTCCTCTGTCTCGTCCAAAACCCAGGCGTACGCGAAGGAGGACTTGCCCAGCTTCTTAGACTCCTGTTCATACTTGTGCATTACACGCTGGTTTACTGAGCCCAACTGGTACAGCACATGTCCCATTAATGTACTCTTGCCTGCATCCACATGACCTGAGAAGATATATAGAACACCAACATTATACATTGTAAGTTAACTAAAACCAGTTCAAGGCAATATTTTTTTTAACGATAACATTTCAACCAGGATAAAATGGTATTACAGAAACCCTTGATATCCCCCTCACCTATAACGACCATGTTAAGCATGTCCTTGCCGCCCTGGCGTTTCTTGTACTCCTCCTTCAGATCGTACTTCTCATACTTGCTTCTGCAAAATGGCATAGAAGTTGAATCATGCATTACATCTACAAGAATTGGTTCATGACTAAATTTGATAAGTTTGTACAATCAAAAGAGGAAAAAATAATATTTATTTTTGGATGCACAATCACATGTACAATAAACAAGAGATGTCACAGTAATTGACGAATGCCCCCGAAGTGCCATCCGTGTCAATGAATTATACAATTATTAATATACCTACATTCAGAAACAGGCCCCCATGATGGCTAACATCGAGTGTGGAGATGTGATGCAGTAAGAGGTAGGGACATGGATGTTGGTCTTGCATCGTCTTTATGTACTCAACACAAGTGCCAAGTAATTTTAAAATCTGTCTTTGCATGACAAAGTTACAGTCTAGAAACGACCTACGGTATTATAATTTAATGCATATATGCAGAATTCCATAATGATTAAACTCCAAGTCCAAACTTGAACTTTGAGGTAGGGTCATGGTTCTTGCACGTGACACATCATCTTCTGTACCAAACACAAGTGCCATTTTTTATCCCTTTGTGCATGACAAAGTTACAGCCTGGACACGACCAACTATATAGTATATGAATATAAGCAGCATTCAAAAATAACTAGAGCTGTCACAGGAATGACGAATACCCCCAAATGCCCCCTGGACACAGGAATGGAAAACCATTCCTTTGAAAAGAGGCCATAACTCCAAGGTCACTGCACACTGCATCTTCTTTTATCATGACATGCAGGTATTGTTTTATTTAAATCTGTTGAGTAATTTAGAAGTTACACTGCTGACAAGAAAAACTAGCCTTTCATGAGTTATCGTCCGGAAACTGTTTTTTCTATTTTTAGTAACAGTGACCTTGACCTTGGCCCCACCAGCCCAAATATCGAACTTGACCTGTATCTTCTGATGTTACACCTGTGTACCAAAAATTGTTCAAATCTGTCTAGCCTTTCATGAGTTATCGTCCGGAAACTGTTTTTCTATTTTTAGTAACAGTGACCTTGACCTTGGCCCCACCAGCCCCAATATCGAACTTGACCTGTATCTTCTGATGTTACATCTGTGTACCAAAAATTGTTCAAATCTGTCAAGCGTTTCATGAGTTATCGTCTGGAAACCGTTTTTCTATTTTTAGTAACAGTGACCTTGACCTTGGCCCCACCAGCCCCAATATCGAACTTGACCTGTATCTACTGATGTTACACCTGTGTACCAAAATTTTTTCAAATCTGTCAAGCCTTTCATGAGTTATTGTCCGGAAACCATGAAAACCGACCGACCGACAGACAGACCGACCGACAAGCTCACTCCATAATAAACCTGCAAGTCTGACCTTGTACTTTGAGGTAGGAATGTGGGTCTTATTCGTGACATGCTGTCTTTCTGTACCAAACACATGTGCCAATTAATTTTAAAATCCCTCTGTGCATGACAAAGATATAGCATGGACACAACCAACTATACTGTATATGCATATAAGCATCATTCCATAATGATAAACCTGTAAGTGTGACCTTGACCTTTGAGGTAAGAATGTGGGTCTTGAAAGCGACTCGTCATTCTATGTACTGAACACATGTCAACATGTGCCAAGTAATTTTAATACCCGGTGATAGCCTGAATGCGGATAACCGGATGGATGGTGCAATTTTAAGAAAGCATAAAAAACATATACATACACTTGTATGTAGGTATTCCAGAGCCATGCTATATTTTCATTCTCCTGAAATTCAATCCACAATTAATTTGTTCAAAAATATTCCTACTTACTTTGAGGAACTCCTAGGCAGAGGTGGTATAAATCTCTCCTTCTTCGGTGTGGCAAGCTGATCCTTATTCTCAATTTTTTCAGAACTAGCACTCTTTTCAACATCCAATGTGTCCGTTCTCTTATCTTTACTTTCACTTGATACTGCTTTAGCATCTTTAGTCAATGCAACTTTATTATCATTTTTTGCTTTCGCTGCAAGTGGAGCTAACTCTGCAGTCCTATTTTTCCCTTTTGGTGTCCGTTGTGGAGACATTGATTTCACCACAGTGGGCTGTGAGAGGTAAGGTTCTATAATTTTAGGTTGGGGTACAGAAGTGAGGGGTTTTCTGGGTTCTTTAAGTATCACAGTAGGGGGCTCAGTTGGGAAGTCAAGCTCCAACTGGGGTTTTGCTGGAGCAGAGTTGTCTGATGATCCTTAAATACAGACAGGTACTTTCTAAACAATGATAAAACAATTGTGAGATGCATGATACTTTTAATCTTTAACCCTACAAAAATGAAAACAACAACAACAGTTAACACATAAAATGTTATCATATTAACAGCAAATAATACAAATTATTCAAAAGTTGTGATTAAGATAATTTCTTAAATTTAACACCAAAAACATCAGTATTTTTGTGAAAATCAAACTTACCTTTTAACTTTATTGTAATATTTATCTTTAACAGGACAACTTTTTCATTTGTTTAAGGAATTGGAAATATCCAACAGTTCACATCACTTGAATACACATTAATCCCTTATGTTGAGAGTGATCAGAGAGGAAGAACTATCATTTACACTTATCATTTATTTACAAAACATAAGTTACTAGTTACATAAAAGAATAAATACATTGTAAGAGAGCTTATGTAATGCAATGTGCGCAAACAAGGCCACAGGTGTAATTTATAGTATGTGACAAAATCACGTTTTTTTCATCAGTCTGATTCTTCAAGAGCGACAGCGTTTTTTTATTTTCACTGTCAAGTAACAAATATAAGTAAAAATAAACCAACTGTCACCCTTAAAAAAATCAGCATGTTGAAAAAACATGGCTTCTTAGGTTATGTCATTTTAGCTGTGGTCTAGCTTTTGCAGATTGCGTCACAGTTTTATTGAATAATTAACATACAAATATTCAATTCATGCTGTATTTAAGGTGTGAGATCAAAACAATTAAGGTAAACAGACACAAATCATGGCTGAATAGGAAATGTATGAAGACACATTTATCTGATTACATTATAAACAAAACATGTACAAAAATATGAGTATTTACAATTCCTAATTTCAATATTACATTTTGATTTCATGAATTATATGAGCAAATTTAAGGCAAAAAAATTATCAAATGTAAAGCTTCAATATTTTTTACTAGATGGTTGTTTTTGGAAACTATTAAGATATTTCCCTCAAAGCTTGCCTCATTCCGTTCCACTACATTTGATGTTGGGAGATATGGTGTGGAGTGTGGGTGGTGTGTCAATGAGGTTAACATTGGACACAAGTGTTTTGAAAATCATTAAAGGTTTGTTAACAAAACAGAGCAAATACCGGTAGATGTAGTGAGTTTTTGACCTGATTTTCAGAATATCCTTCAAGGGATGCAAGAAATACAGCAGACATAAAAGTATACACAAATTCTATGGCTAGAACCTCTGACCTTAAACTGTGACCTTGACATTGAGCCAGCTTGCTTGGAGCAATGGTTCTGCATAAATGTGTTAACATTTTGCCTAAGTTTCATAAAAAAATCCTTTGAGGAGTTGAAGAGAAATAGAGCAGGTACACAAACCTTTAGCCCTGAACTTTGAACATTAACCTTGACCCTTGGAACGTGGGTTCTACACATCATTCTATGTGGTCATTATTTGAACCAAGTTTCATAAAGATTTGTCAAGGGGTGTGACAGATGGATATACATCCGCACTAAAAACAATATGTCTCCCCTGCATAGCATGGAAACAACATAATTTATGCATCAGTACAGTGTTTTTTTACGCATTTAAGGGAATAGCAGCGGGGCTCTTTGATACAGGAAAAGTAGCGTCATTTTTGCCAAAAAGGGAAAGATACTAATATGATTCACATAATGTTATATAACTTTTTTCAAACCTTTTAATCAACAAAGCTATCAACATGTTCATAAATGGGACTATATTGCTATATTTGCTCAATGTTTAGAGGTCAAAGCTCCTCCAAAAAAGGGAAATCTTTTACCCAGGGTAGGTGAAAAATATATACTTTTTCAGGTCGGGAATTGGGCCGAAATATGGCCCCAAAAAACACACTGCAATAAAACATACATGTACTTGCAAATTTCCTTAAATAGAAGTTTAAAAGATCTTTAACATGTTAACTAGTACAATGTCAATTATTTCATTTTATCGCCATTTCTGCTGAAAGCCATTTTCTGCCTTTCTTTCACAATTTCATCAGGTGAGGGTTTACAGAAATCAAAAGCTTTAATTTCATGCAAGGTTACATTAGATTTATCCTTGCTGTCTCTGACTTGGTAACTGTACTGGAAATGTTTCTTTCTATACCTAATTTTTGTTCCGGACTTCTTAATCTTCGTAAAATGCAGACACAGTGTATTTCCAATCAGAGATGGTCCTTCTATCATATGCTTGATACATTCTACCTTATTTTCTTCAAAAATATTGAGCTTATTTTTTATATCTTCAAGTATGTCCTCAGCTTCACCATGTTTATCTTTCAGGTTTTCTACATTTCCATTGTCAGTTTGTTCAGCATGTTCCACATTTTTCTCTGATTTGTTCTCTTGACTTTTCTTATTTTGATCAACACTCGCCTTGCTGGTCATCTGCTTATTCTTCACCAAGTCTGCTAATGATAATCCTGATGAAGTTTGACTTCCAAGTTTATCAATGGACATCTTTTGTTCAAAGCTGCCTCTGTTGGATGATTGTTTTGTCAGTACAATTTCACCTGTACGTTTATCTTCTGTTTTAGCTGCATGCTTTTGCACAAGGTTTGACAAAGACAGCATCATCTGAGCTTTGTCTGATTTGTTCTTGAAAATGTCTCCTGAGAGCAGTGAGCCAGTGTGTGACAGAGGTTGTCTGTCAATGGTTACACTTTTTGTTTTACCACCTGAGGGTCCCTTATCAACACCATGAGCTTTTGCGAGATCTGTTAAAGATAATCCACCTTGGGGTATGGATGGTTTGATAGATGAAAATCCCAGAGGTGTTGACCCTGCCGATTTTGAATGTCCTTGAGAGCTAGCAGGAATATTGGGATTTGCTGGTGATTGGTTTCGTGATTGAATTCCTGAAATAATTTGTGACTTGATTTCTTTTGTTCCAGAAATGTGCTGTTTTGCCAGATGTGACAGTGGAGATTGACTTGCTGCATGTTTTTCTCCATGACATTTGGCCAAATCAGCCAAAGATGCTTGCTGGGGCACAGCTAATGCTTGCTTTATATCTGGTGAGACAGACTTTTTACCTTGATGAGCTTTAGCCAAATCTTCTAATGAAGCTTGCTTTGATGGTGTACCTTCTGAGGGTTTAGCAGAACATTCACTTATCTGGGCAACAGGTGACATTCTCTGATGAGCTTGAGCAAGGTCATTTAGTGACAGTCCCTTGCTCTGAATAGCAGCTCTTTGTGGTGAAGTCGAATGCAACTTGGCTAAGTCTGACAAAGATGGTGAAGCATTTGAGATGTCATTGTGTAAGGTTTTGTTATTATTTTCTTCCTGATAAGCAGTAAAAGGAATGTTGCTCTTGCAGGCATTTGATGGTTTTGACAATAGGCTGGAGTTTTGATCATTAGTTGTTTCTGTAATGTTACCTCGAGCTGTACCTCTTTTTGCTGCTGTTGTCTTTTCAGACAGAGATTTTAATGTGTCAATTTTGTTTGATTGAATGTTAATATCATTTCTAGTATCTGATTTGTTTCGATTTTTTACATTTTTCACTAAATTTTTCAACTTCACATTTTCAGCTGCTAACATAACTGTATTTTGTTCATCAAACTCAGTTGAAATATTATCATTCTTGTAAGCCAGTCGACTTTTAACAAACGACGGAGATTTTGGAGACAAACTATTTCCAAATTTCAAGATTCCTCCAGACACTATAGGGCTGTAAGAGAACACCCTATCCTGACTGGGAGACTCAAGATTGTCTGACAAGTCATCATCTAGTTCTTACCTTACATAGAGCCATAGTGCATAATATAACATAAAGACAAACCAATTGTTTTGTAGCAAAGATACCATTCATCATCGGAGCGGGCAGCAAGTGTGGATATGAAAAGAAACAAGAAAGGCACATTGTTAACCAAGGAAACCCTGCACACATGTATGTTCATTTTGGTTGATGAGTATGACAGTTATTTTAAGTTCAGTTTAAGAACTTGAAAACATGAAACAAAAGCTAAAGATATACAGGGATGATCCCTAAGAATTAAGTCGAGTATGAACGTATGAGAGGATAAAGACCATAGCTGGGTTAAGGGGCTTAAACTGCATTTGTAATTGTTCCGAAAGTCATTTTTATTTATTTCGGATTACTCTCGACTATTTTGAATGCAAATGTCCAGCTTATTTACAACTATACGATAGTCTGTAATAGAATGCTCCCAATACTGGATATATGAACTTGACAGAACAATTGTCTCTATTTAGACTTTCGTTTAACACTGTCAGTGTACATTTACAATGTAAAATGTATGCTGTAAATGCCATTGTCAACTGGAGCATCTACATCATTTAATATCTTATTTTACACAATGTTCTCCATAGAAAAGACATTCCTACCTTGTGATCTGTTTCTCCGGTTTTGTCTCGGCTCCCGTTGTGGCTTTGGGGCTTCTTCAACTGCAAAGTTTAATGATCAAATTGAGCTAAGTTTCTTCACTGGGATTGAAGACTCAGTGGACACAAAATTAGCCCAAGCAATGTCTGCTTCTTTGACATAAAGGCACCCAAAAGGATGCAGTACCGTAGTTGTGAATATTCTTAACCAGATTACAAGTCAGATTTCACATTATTTTAAAGAACTTGAAGACACTTTTTATTCACTAACAACCTGATAGATTTTCAGTTCCATGAAAAGTGCAACACTTTGGATAAACAAAATATATCTACATTTATTAGTTCATCAAAAGTGAAACAGAACTAAATGAATTTAAATTTAAGAAATCATGCCTTGTTTATTCAGAAGTTCATTGAGAGATGATTCAATGCTGAAGTTATGGCGAATGATCGTGCTGACCATCATTGAATCGGGCACAGACTCCCCAAGAACATTCCGAACATCCTCCAGGCACGAATTCAGTCTCGCTGAAAGATACAATTCCCGAATAATGTAAGCTGACTATAAAAATAAACGCCGCTGAAATGTTGTGTAAAAACAAATGGGTATTGAACATATTAACTTAACAAGAGCCGTCGTAAGACAGCGCGCTCGACTACGCCGCTTTGACTTAGAATACAATAACCATGTAATAATACCAAAATACCAAGTTTGGTCTCTTTCTGTCAAACCTAACTAAAATTATTTGATACATAAGGTGACTTTGATGCTGCCCTCCCACCAGCCTGCTCAAACAATGACGCAAGTCATTCAAATAACTTGATTTCCCATTATGAAAATGTGGTTAAGAATATACAAATATGCCTTTCAAAGGGAAAAAAAAAATCAAAAAAAATCAAGGGCCATAACTTGTATTTAGGCTTAAAACGGAGTTATGTTTCTTGTTGTAAGATGGTCGTAAATAATTTTGAATTTTATTAAGTGCATTTAAAGAACGGTTTAGTTTTTTTTTATTAAAATCCCTACTTGCCCTTAACTTTTACTTGCCTAAAACTTTAACCTAAGTCAATCAGGGGCCTTAACTTGTATTAAGGATATGGAGTTATGTAACCTCATTGGGTGATGGTCCTGAACAATTGTGTGAAGTATTAAGTCAATTGAATGAAGGGTATAGAAGTTATTAAACAATATCCCAACCTGCCCTAAGGTTAAAGTTCCATAGTCAATCAGGGGCCATAATTTGTATAAAAGATAATATGGAGTTATCTAACCTCATTATGTGATGGCTCTGAACATCTGTGTGAAGCATTAAGTCAATTGAATGAATGGTATTGGAGTTTTAAGTGAAAATCCCAACTTGTCCTAAAACTTTAACCTGCCCTAAAACTTTAACCTAAGTCAATCAGGGGCCATAACTTGTATTTAGGATAATATGGGGTTATGTAACCTCATCGTGGGATGGTCCTGAACAACTGTGTGAAGTATTAAGTCAATTGAACAAAGGATATAGAAGTTATTAATAAAATAAATATTCCAACTTGCCCTAAAACTTTAACCCAAGTTCCTTGGTCAATCAGGGGCCATAATCTGTGTAAAGAATAATATGGAGTTATCTAACCTCATCATGTGATGGCCCTGAACAACTGTGTAAAGTATAAAGTCAATTGAATGTAAGGTATTGGACTTATAAGTGAAAATCCCAACTTGCCCTAAAACTTTAACCGGACGCCGACGCTGACGCTAGGGCGAGTAGTATAGCCCACCTATTTTTCGAATAGTCGAGCTAAAAAATTAAACTTTTAAAATTTTCAAGGATTTATTCTAAAATAGCCAGGACTTTTGTTTAAAAAAAAAACTGGTTAATAAAACATGCAGCAGAATAGAAGCCATTAAATTCTAACTATAGCACATATTATTTCAATAGATCCAACCTTCATCAATACTGGAGAGTGTTGGGCGTGTGTAGTCATGTGAGCCATGGAGAGTTTCCTCCCCTTCCTCCGGCTCATCCTCTTCCGGAATCCCGCCCTGCTCATCCATGTAGTGTGACAGGGCCACATCTTTCTCTCTGTTGAATGTGAACTGGGCAGCTGAAAAAAATTAAGATAATGGATGGTAACACTTATAGAATAAGATTTAAAGATAGTCAAAGAAAGGATATAAAAGATTATTGAAGATTACTGTAATTTATTTAAGTATATTACATGTACTTAATGAAATGTATGCCAGATTACCGGTAATCTGCCTGAATATGATGCGAAAATGCCATTCTCAGACTCTCTTAAAACCATGCTATCAATGAAAAGTTTAATTAAGCTGACTAGAAGTATTTCACTTTTTTGTTAGTCTTGTGGGTTAAAAAAATGGCTGAACTTGAGAGAACTGTTTGCTTTTCTGACAGAGACCATTCATAATCTCTACCTGTTCCTGGAGACACACAATAGTTGTCCTCTACAGAATGGCCATAACTTTCATCTTCATCATAATATTCTGAAAACAAAGAAGTGGAAAAACACATAATGCTTTAATAAAAATTTATTTTTTATAAATAAAATAAAATTAACATTGAAAGCTTGACAAAGCTCTTTTAATAATTATCATCACCAGTGTGTATAACAAATTATCTTATTTACGATATAAAATTCACATGCATTGAAAAACAACAATAACATATCTCAGTAAGATAATGCACACATCAATCCTGTGCCACATATTAGTAACTACATGTATTCACCCATGTGCACATTGCAAAATCAGAGAATATATTCAGAACTGCAAAATGCAGACAACGTTGTGTAAGTGAAGAATAATTTTTACTAGGGATGCAAACAAGGTTTTATCAACAGCTAGCTTTTACATAATATGCAAATCATGTTCATTTAATTTTGCTCTAAAATATTTTATGGGATATGCGCTTATATTGGGGATCAATTGTGAATTATTTACTTTTAATAGATAGCTTTTTTTTAAATTAATTCTTACAGTAAAATGTTCTATAATTACAAACCTGAGCTTCTTATAAAATTGTTTAGCTTTGTTATTTATAAGATTTAATATTTAAATTCAGCTATACAATGTTTATTTAATAATACACATGTGTAGAAAACCAGATTTTTAAGATACAATTTTGTGAAGTTCTCAAGTTTTAGTTACAAATTATTCAATATTTAATGTATCTAACTAGTTGTAATATAGTGGAAAATTCTTAAAAGTTTGAGAAGTACAAAGTTCCAAAATTCAGAGGAAAACTTCCAATATTGCCAGTTTTAAATTCTAAATGGAAGCCCTGGTAACAGAGACGCATGCATTATATATACAAATATTATTTTCTATAGCAAACATTGCTATGTTATTATTAGCCAATTGATTAAATACATGTATACCTGATATGTACATGACTTGAATATTGAATAGATAGTATAAAATATGAACACAGCTCAGTTATTTTTCATTCCCAACCTCCCTGTCTTGACTCTGTTTATGTGACTACCAGTGTGCATACCACCGATAATTATGAATTCGGTTACACTGGAAATGGGGGGAAAAACAGGGTCTGTTGCAGGTAGTGGATACTGGACAAAAAAGGTTAAAAAGACCCTATCGCAAATAGTTTACTACATTAAAAGATTCATTTGGCAATCAAATGTATAAGACATAAAAAAGATGCATATTTGAAAACAAATTAGTAAGCATCCGTAATTTTTACTGTACAACTGTTAATCTTTTCCTGTCTCCAAAATGACTCATCAATTAACTCCTCTGTTTGTTGCGTTTACTAATCACTATTGGATAAGAATAGGAACAAAATAAAATGAATCTGACAATCTTGTAACAACACATCTGTTTTTCTAAAATTCATGAAATGACAATGGCTGTTTGAACATCTTAATTTTCAAGGGAGTTAATAAGTAAAACTGGATAAATTTACGTTAATAACTCAGTAATTATTAAAGGTGAGACAAATTCGAGATGAAACTTACCCTCATCGTAGTTCATAGACCGAACATTTCTATGTCTTGACATGATTGTCTTGTTATTTTCCAGGGAAATATGAAATATCTGGAGCTAGTTTCATTTTCTGCCAAGTTTTGGCCAGTTCTTACAAAAAGACCGTTATTTCGAATTTGAAAATAAAAGTATACATCGGTTTGAAGATTTTTTATACAAATTTTATAATATATTATTGTTTCTTGTATATAAATGCTTTTTATTTTTGCAAAATTAGCAATTAATATTGAATTCGAACTTATCGCTTACATTGTGTAAAGCTGGCCATAAAGTAATAAACTGTCCATGCGGCACATTTTCAGGGTGTCCGCGAACTTTTACGGCGAATTTTCAAATACTTTCACAAAGGTATACTGGTTAGTCAGCAAAAAAATGGAATGTTTATGAAATCTGTAGTTCGTGCTTTTGGTGTCAGTTGTTGAATGAGTTCAAATTCACGAAATAAATTGTTGAAACCCAAAACCCGGACTCTATAAATATTCGGATAAATCTTTTTTTTCTTTTGTTTTTAACTAAAAAAAGGATGCTAAGTAAAGAAAACCAATTAAGCTGGAATTTTCAAAGAATAAGGAAAGCTATAATACTCATCCTAGCATCAGCGTCACAACTTGGTTAAGGTTTAGTCTAAAATAATAGACGTGTTATACGGGATTCTTCCAATCCCTAACGTCTAAACGGGAATGTGCAAAAAACGGGGGTGTTTTAAAAATATTGAAATTGTTTTAAGTGAAGTATTTTATGGTTGAAATTGATCATAAATAGTTATATTCATATTTTACCATGTAAGTGAAATGTTATTTTGCACAAAACAAGCATTTAGTGCATTAAAACAAGTTGTTTACCTTTCCAATAAAACGAAAGCTGACTGACACAGACAACAATTATGCGAAGGGGAACAACTCGATACAATCGTAATAGCTCGGCCTCCTCCGACAAAGCTTCGAGATAGACCTCGTTATACAATCGTAACAACTCGGCCATGGCCGAAATGTTCCGAGCGATTTAAAACTGTGCCCTAAAGCCTTGCAGGTGCCCTTCATGTATATATCGTTATGTTTTGACAGAATGAAATGAAAAAAAGCCGTCAAACTCATAATTATAAGTTGGATATTTATTTTTTTGTGTACGGAACTAATATAAAATAACATTATCTGGTAATATTTCTTGTTTTTATGATATTTTATAGACGCTATATGCTTTAACCCGGAATCCTGATCGGAACAACTACCCACTTTTGATACTAAACAATTTGTACGTGAAGGATTTGCCATATCAAAAATCTAAAAAAAATCCGTCAACGTACAATTATTTGGACTAGGTTAAGGTTGTGCGTGTAACCACCTTAAGTCATTATCACACTCACAGCAAATACTGAAATTAGTCTAAAATAATAGACGTGTTATATGGATTCTTCCAATCTCTAACGTCTAAACCGGTTTGTGCAAAAACCGGGGGTGTTTCGTAAAATATTGAAATTGTATTAAGTGTAGTAATTTATGGTTGAAATTGATCATAAAAGTTTATATTCATATTTTACTAGTACGTGAAAAGTTATTTTGCACAAAACAAGCATTTAATGCGTTAAAACACAATATTTACCTTTCCAATAAAACGAAAGTTGACTGACACAGTCGACAATTTTGCCAAGCGGAACAACTCGACCCAATCGTAATAACTCGGCCACCTCCGACAAGCTTCGAGATAGACCTCGTAAATGCAATAGTAACAACTAGGCCATGGCCGAAATGTTCCGATTGTTTTAAAATTTTGCCCTGAAGCCTTGCATGTGCCGTTCATGTATATATTGTTATGTTTTGACAGAATGAAATGAAGAAAACCCGTCAAACTCATAATTATTCGTTGGATATTTATTTTTTTGTGTACGGAACTAATATAAAATAACATAAGGCCTAAAATAAAAAATTTCTTGTTTGGAGTAACGCGACCGACCCATAAAAATCGTTGCTGACTCAAATTTTTTTTTGGCATTTTGATCCGCGAAATTTTTTTTCAACGCCTTTCCGCTACTATTTTCTGTTTCTGCTCTTTTCTTCTGTTTCGGTTCTTTTCGATTTGTAGACACACTCGTAGAGCTTCGGTTTTTATCGCTGATCGCAATGAGCATTTCGAAAACATGGCTGACTGCAAGTTTGTCGAACGTGAACCGAACGAAATTACGTTTTGTGTGACAATAAATTACTTAAATATAAACACAAAATTCCGATAGAATTGATTTTATTTGGTAAAACATAATGAAACATTTTACAATGTAAAATCAAGTGAACTACAAGTACACAAAGCCATTGTATGATTGTATGTAAACCAATTTGTTTCACATTTTCGTTTGCTTATCTTGAGTGTCATAAGTTTGTTTTGTTGAGTTCATCTCTGTGTCAGTCTTAAGTAGATTGAAATTCTTTGAAATGAAAAAAATAAAGGATCAGAAGTTAAGATGTTTGTTGTTCAAAAGTTTATTACACTGCCTTGAATAACTAGTGTTATGTAGTGAATGTACTGTACACAAGATCCAGTTGTCGTTGGAGAAAAAAAAAAAAAAAAAAAAAAAAAAAAACCTACCTACCTACCCACCTTAAAAAATCTGGGTAGGGTTACTCCAAACAAGAAATTTTTTAAGGTTGGCCTAATCTGGTAATATTTCTTGTTTTTATGATATTTTATAGACGCAATATGTCTTAACCCGGAATCCCGATCGGAATAACTACCCACTTTTCGTACAAAACAATTTGTACGTGAAGGATTTGCTATATCAAAAATCGTAAAAAAATCCATCAACGTACAATTATTTGAACTAATACTGAAATCACCTTATGTTTCTGACACTCTTTGAATTTGGACACTCTAAGAATTCAGACATCCGTAATTATTTTCAAAAATACTTTTTAATTGCAAACTTATTTTCTGACACCCAATAGTCATCAATCATAATTGTAGATGTTCCAATTTGATTTTGAGATATTTTTGCATTTTCTAAAACTCCAAGGTTGAACCTATTTTATACTCTCGGCCATGGAAAATACTTATAGTCTTGCATATAATGCTAATTATTGCACTTTATTATTCGACTTCGAAATACTGATTTAGTTTTTGCAATTGAACCATGTTTTTTCTGGACAGTCTTGTTACAGACCAAGTTTACTGTAGACATGGTTGATCTTTTTTTGTGTTTGACTATAATGAGTAACCTTGGAAGCAGAGCTTCTTATTGCCTTTATTATTCTGAATGTTCTCCATCTTACAATTTTCATATTTAGTTTAGTTTAAACTTTATTTAATTTTACCATGATTGTGAAACAAGTTATTACAACAAGATGGAATAGAACCCGAGTCGCCTTGGTGAGAAGCGAACGGCTAACCACTGCGCTAACCGGACAACCAAACAATTTTCACATTTCATTCTATTAGTGTTTATTTTAATAAGCACTAGCATAGTTTAATCTGGTCAATGTTAATTAGCTTATTAGGTAATCAGGTCAACAATGTCAAGTTTATAACATAACATAACATTTATATTCAGCATTAAATGACATATCATCTATAGCCAAAATGCAAAACATATGAAATAAATCATATGAAACAAATCATCGTGAAGAGCAAAGACATAGTCAATAGAGAAGTATACTATATATCATATCAAATTCTCAACATAATTAGATTTGATCGTAACAAAAATGCATGATATAAATATTTACTAACACTGTGCATAGTTTTTCCGCTGTCTGAGGACAAAAGGGTAATAAATTTTTGTTTTGTTGGCCAATGGCAAAAGAATGGTTTAAAGAATTGTTTTCGTAGATTATGATATTTTGGACATACTAAAAGAAAATGATATTCATTTTCGATGGCATTCATATTACAAAAGGTACATATTCTTGGCAGACATACACGAATACGAATCTTGAATTATCTGTATAAACAAATTCGTTATACCATCAATATTTATAGTGTTTAATTGTTCTATTAGTAAAGACAATTGATCACTTTTTAGTAACAAATTTCTTTTAAGTTTCTCATTTTTTGATGGATTCCATTTGATTTTATTATCATTATTATTATCATTATTATTAATAATATTATCATTGGTATTATTTTTCTCAACCTGCTTATTAAAAGAGAAAACGATCCCTGAATGATCCGAAAATTCGTTTGGATCAAGTATTTGAAAGTCCGAGACATGTATGATATCCTGAGGCTTAAGTATTAAATAATCCACTACGCTTGATCCATTCATTGAATGAGATGTATATAATTATATTTGAAATGTACAGTAAGTCTATGTTTTTTTGTTATGTTTTAATTCATCAATAATGAATCAGAATATGAATTTGTAATATATAAACTCTTTTTTTTACCAGTACAGGTATTCAACGATGTCTGATGCTAAGAAAGCCAAAAGACCAATTGTGATAGTCACAGGAAACAAAAATAAGCTTGCAGAGTTCAAACAAATTCTTGGAGAGGACTTCCCATTTGAGGTAAACAAAAAAGGACATTTAAATTGTGTAAAAATTAGTTATTATTTAACCTCAATGATTATAAATTAAAGTCCATTATTGGTACTTGCATTCATTCTGACAGTTTTTTTGTATGAGATTGACAGAACATTAAATTTTAAACAAGGTGAATATCAACCTCCTGTGTGGCACAAGTAAAACTTAAGATTAACCTCTTGTTTTTGTTACTTTGATAAAATATTTAATGAATTATTTAATTAAACACCCTTGCTATTGTTTCTCATTTGCAAATACAAATTCAAGTGCAATTATATATTGGGAATATCAAGTTACAAAGGTACTGCTCTTTTCAAAATTTGAGAGAAAAAAATAACAGCTTTTTAATATATTTTAATATAAAACCTGAAATCTGCAGATAATTATAATTGATAGACAATAAGTCTATAAATAAACAACAGTTTTCTGTAAATTTTTAATTGAAATTTACTGTTAATGTTTAGGTAGAAAGTAAGGACATCGATCTCCCAGAATATCAAGGTGAGCCTGAGGATGTTGCCCGTAGTAAATGTGAGCTTGCCGCAGAACACATCAAGGGTCCTTGCCTCACCGAAGACACCAGTCTCTGTTTTAACGCCCTCCATGGACTTCCAGGCCCATATATCAAATGGTTCCTGAAAAAGCTTGGCCCATCTGGTAAGTCTATGACTGCATTGCTTCATGTGGAGAGTTTACACTTACAACACGTGAGAAACAAGTTATGCCAACATAATACTGATCACTCTCATTGACTCATTGTTTTGCTGTTGGATTTAAGTAATCATAAGAATGATGATATGGTAAGATGGCATCACAGACAGCATATTGTAAGTGAATGCGTTGACTGTAGTTGACCCCTTTTGATTTAGGGATCATCGATCAAAGGTCAAGGTCACAATGACCTTGAATGCAAAGAGCTTGTCTGTGTGATAACTTGACAATGCCTGCACCCATGGCCCCCAACTTGACATTATGGTTGGGGGTGACCAGTTGACCCCGATGGATTTTGAGGTCATAGAGTCAAAGGTCATGGTCATAACTCATATTCATCATTAAAATGTCTTCATATTTATTAATTCCCTGCTGCTAAGAGGATACACTTTTATATGCAAATATCAGTCATCATCTGAACAAGATTAAAAACTACCTACTGTCCTCACACTTTGAATGGTCATAATCTGGGGGGGGGGCATAATGTTTGACAAACATCTCTTGTTTAGTTAGATTTCCATAATGTTTTTTATACAGTTCATTTATTTAATTAATAAAATCTCGTTTTGTGGAGTGAATACTTTGATAGGCAGCTGAACTTCAAATTTACCAATCCTATAGAAACAAATTTGTGCATGATGTACAGAACATTGCCAAAAGCATCTTAAAAGTGTAGGAAAAAAAATCCATTGACTCAAGAATTATAACAAAAATAGTCAGTGAAATCTAGTCTGTATATATATATACCCGGTACATGTATACATGTGTACATGGTATTTTGGTATATTCAAATTCAGATAAGAGATTAATCTCAAAATTATTGAAATAATTTCTTTCTAAAGTTATTCCAATTTTGATAACGAAGGGGTATAAAAAGATAATTAGTTAAATAAATAAATGAGGTGATGCCTGAGAAGCTTGATATTTGATTTGGCTTTTTCACCAATACCCTCTTTATGCAGTATACATGTACAATAAAGAGCTTGATGGCAAATTATTGATGTAAAATTGTTCATGAATTACCTTTTGTCAATGGAATACTTTTGTCATGATACTTTAAATGTACAACCAGCTTCTGTAAAAATGTGATCACGTTACCAAGTTTGCGAAACAATAACATTACATGATTGTTTTATACTGTTTTATTATTAGTGAATACTGTAGGCTAAATTTGTAACTGTTTGATTGATTAACTAGTACATGTATAATAATAGGACCCAGACAAATGGTATATTAATGAGGTATTAGGGGTTATTAACTTAATTTTTTATTTGGCATAGACTATTTTCTCCTATAAATTGGTACTTACGGAAATTAGACCACACCACATTCATGTTTTGTTTGATAGACATACACGAATACGAATCTTTCAGAAAATGCAATGCATAAATGACATTGCAAAAACGTGATATAAATGTCTCTGACAACTCTAGGAAGACTAAAACATGAAATAATATGGGCGTATTTTCAGAAGTAGACATTAGAAGTGGGAATGAACTTCTAAATGGTTAATTAAGTAGGAAAAGTGGCTTTTCGCCTTCATCGGCACCTGTTTATAAATGAAATGTTAAAATAATATTTTATTTCAGCCTTTTTTAGGGGGGTGGGTGGTTAGGGTCTGTCCAAAATCTATAGAACAAAATATTTAGATGGTTTGGTCCTATTTTCCCCCATCGATAGGCATAGTAAAATATTGTTAGAAAAATCATTGTTTGAATATAAAACAAGAGCTGCATTTCTTCATACTCACACTGTACAATATCCTACATTCCAGGTCTGTATAAAATGCTGGCAGGGTTTGAAGACAAGTCTGCAGAAGCTCTCTGCATTTTCGCATACTCCACTGGTGAACCAGGCAGTGATATCCAGCTGTTTATTGGCAAAACCCCTGGTAAAATAGTGGATCCGAGGGGACCAACAGACTTTGGTTGGGATCCATGTTTTCAACCCAGCGGGTTTGAACAGACTTATGCAGAAATGAGCAAAGAACAAAAAAACTTGATATCTCACAGAGGCAAGGCAGTCCAAGCATTGAAAGATTTTTTCATGAAAAAGAGTACTGCAGAAGATGGGTGAAATCAGTTAAAAGTCATAACAGTGTTCATATGTGTTAATGAAAATTCATTGTTTTATACGGAATGATATGTGTTCATTAAAGCTCAATGATATTTCATGTATTGAAACTTACTATGAGTACAAGTATATATACAATTTAGATCATTTATATCCTTTTACTGATGAAAAATGTTGCAAAGGCAATTTGCATATCTGTTTTCTTTTAATATTTCAGTATAGCCTTCAAGACATCAGAATTGATAGTTTGAAATTGTTATTTTTAACAATTAAAAAATCAGAAATGCCTGGAGTAGTTTATTTCTACACATATTTCCAAGTACAGGTATCTGTTTTTTAAGAAATAATGTCTTGTTTTTATTAAAGCCTCAGTAGTGCCAAAATGGTGTCTTCAGCAAAATCTTCAACATTGTCCGTAACTTCAAGATATTCACATGAAACGTTGTACACATGTGTAGCAACACCCATAACTCTAGGTTGAATAATTGTAAAGTTATGCCTCTTAATAGCTTGGGAAAGCTATGCAACAACTTAAACTTGCCTGTAACTAAATAAGTGTTCTGTGTTCACAATATGAACATGAAAATTTGTTTACACATTAACAATGACAAAGTGCACATGAGGGGCCATTGTATTCAATGATTGTTGAGTTATGCCCCTTATTTAAATTAAAAACAAACAGACGAGCATTAGCATTCACTCTGCAGAGCTCTTGTGAACAATACTTATTATCTTATCTCCTACCTCAACAGCATGGAAACAACGGAGGGATATTTGTCATTGTCTTGTTCTGTTGTCATCCTTGTCCAATTTATGGCAGTTTTGGTCTTGCTACTTATTTTATTTTTTTTCTGTTTGGAACAACCCATACCATACTCTATGCCATACTTAAATTTAGCTTATTTATTTGTTTGACTAACACTTTAAACGGTTATGAGTTAGTCATTGGTTTACTTGACCTTTTCTATAACGACAATGCTGAATAGTTAAAATAGTTCTTATTTCCTTGAAAAGTCCATGTTTAATTTTATTCTGTTCAAATAATAGGAAGTTTACCTGAGGAACATCAAAGTGTTGTCTTATTGTAATGAATAAAATGGAAATAAAATAAAAAATGCTCTTCTGACTTATCAGCTGAATGAAATACTTTGTTAGGATCTGATTTTGCCACATAAGCAACAGTATCTTTTCACAGAAATCTTGAACATTGCATATGGTCAGTTTGTAACTGAAATATTACATGTAACTATAATTAGTAGTGGTAATCACTTACTGAATCTTAAACATGGACATAAATCAATCACAACTGTGTATAGTGCTAAACTGTTTGAGTAACACCATTGTGTGACAACTAATATCATGATTATTCTTCCATTACTTATTCTCTCTGACTTATTCCTGCAGAAGCAACACACTTCTGCGTTAGTTCCCACTACATTCATTATATCAAGTCCCTATGCGACAGCCTGTTGTTCAGTGCCAGGTTGAACCACATAGTCATGCAGTGTAGAAGGCGCCTGGACGAGGTAGACATTGGTCAGTCTCATGAGCATCTTGCGGTAGTCTCCGCTCGTGTCCTCTTGTATGGCACATGGTAACCCGACCTTGTATCTCTGCAAGTATGTGTCCGCAATGTCCTTCAGGTCTATCTGGAATGTTCAAAGTATGCGTGAACAAAGGCAATATCTGGAAGCCGCCTGAGCATTGGAACAAAGGCAATATCTGGAAGCCGCCTGAGCATTGGAACAAAGGCAATAGTTTGAAACCGTCTGAGCATTGGAACAAAGGCAATATCTGGAAGCCGCCTGAGCATTGGAACAAAGGCAATAGTTTGAAACCGTCTGAGCATTGGAGCAAAGGCAATATCTGGAAGCCGCCTGAGCATTGGAACAAAGGCAATAGTTTGAAACCGTCTGAGCATTGGAGCAAAGGCAATATCTGGAAGCCGCCTGAGCATTGGAACAAAGGCAATATCTGGAAGCCGCCTGAGCATTGGAACAAAGGCAATATATGGAAGCCGCCTGAGCATTGGAGCAAAGGCAATATCTGGAAGCCGCCTGAGCATTGGAGCAAAGGCAATATCTGGAAGCCGCCTTAGCATTGGAACAAAGGCAATATCTGGAAGCCGCCTGAGCATTGGAGCAAAGGCAATATCTGGAAGCCGCCTGAGCATTGGAGCAAAGGCAATATCTGGAAGCCGCCTGAGCATTGGAGCAAAGGCAATATCTGGAAGCTTCCTGAGCATTGGAGCAAAGGCAATATCTGGAAGCCGTCTGAGCATTGGAGCAAAGGCAATAGTTTGAAACCGTCTGAGCATTGGAGCAAAGGCAATAGTTGGACGAAACCGTCTGAGCACTTTAAATTGTTAAAGATATAATCATGGACATTTGTACGCAGTCTGTTCAGTCTTAAAAAGTCAACCATCTACCAACGCCTATATTGATTTTTTGAAACGCGATGGCTCCATCAGCTGCCGACTTTACGGTCAAGTGTCCCGTGCCCTGGTACGCATCTTCGCTTACACTTAACTTAAAGGAAGTCTCACAATCATGGCTAAAAATCATAGCTTGGAATTAAGCCCCTTGAACAACAGGGAAACGGGCAGGTCAGTGATATAATACGCTTTTGCTGAGGCTTATAAGTTTAAACACCGACCGTCGCCGATGTAACCAATTATAGGACTCGACGAAGCCGTCGCTTAAGAAAAGTTTTACGTTTCATACATGTATACGAAAAGAGTGTCTGATACCTCGCAGTGGTTAACAACAAGCTGCATCAGGCGTTCATCTTTTGTTCCAGCGCCTTTCAAGGAATCGTAGAAGCATTCAGCGAAATATTCCAACGGGTCTACCACATAACGAACTAAAATAAAGTACACATGCACATCGGTAGGAATGATCTAAATCTAGTTTGATCTGTACCTATAAACCATCTAAATTTGGAGGGTATTACGTCTTTGAGGATATTATATACAATCAACTGCTTGATACTGCGGATATTGATGTTTGGACGATAAAAGGTTAACAATTTGCTCATAAATTAATGATGAAACAGACCCGAACTGATGTAAAACGACATTAAGATAAAACGAACCCACCTATGGCGAGGTAGGCGTCTCTGACGGAGCCACTAGTCTCGGATTTGATGGCGGCTATGATGTCTTGCTGGTCCTTCTCCTTGTAACCCTTGAACACCTCTTGCAGATGCGGAACGCTCCGCGACACCAGGATCCGATTGAACGCGGACTCATCCGTCCCCACTATCTTAACACCAGCCTGTGTGGATATAATTAAATATAGTGACATTATTCGTCGATGTCGCCCTGATTCATCGTGTAGGGTCGGGAGACCTGGAGGCATGGCGTGCTTCAGAAAAATGCCGACATTTCACCGATCTGAAAACAACCGTGACCATCGTGCCATATCATCGGAATTTGACTTGTTTTCACAATGACATATCGTTCTTATGTTATAGTGGTTACCGTATACTGACCTTGAGAAGGTCCTTAACGTCTTTCTGCACGAGCTGCTGGTCTAAGATCTGTTCCTCGCTCCGGCTGCCCTGGACAATACTGACCAGCACGCGGCGCAAGTGGCCGCTCGTATCACCCACAATGTCCTTTTCAAGGTCACACTTAAATCCTGAAGTTAATGATCATGGTAACAAATCCGAGCCGTAACGCATGTCAGTGGTCATATATAAACTGTAATCATTAAAAAAATACCTCATATTTAATATCTAATCGAATGTTACAACAGTAAACAGCCGGAAAACTATTTTGAAGTCATACGCTCATAAAGATACTTGCATGCACATAAATCATCTGTCTATAACAATAATGGTGAGCATTTTTTTATACTAACTTTCTTTATAGGCCTTTTTTATTTCCCCAATTTCCTGGTTGTTGCGGGTACAGAGTATTTCAACAAGAGTTGTTTCATCTGTCCCGACACCCTGACAAAATTAAAATGAAAACAGTTCACATTACCTTTAGATTTATTACGAACAAACTATAGTGGTGTTTTCTCATTGCCTCCACCACAAATGGTTTCTACCAATAAAACGGTGATTCAAAAAAGTTAGCTTTCATGACAAGAACTTCATACAAAACCTAATGTTTTAACTGTCATCTTTGGAAATTTGGTTACTGTATATATATCTAACCCGCATAGTCTGGTGAAGACAGTATAAGCCTGAAAATGTGGCCTTGGCAGGAGTAAGTATCTCACCTCCATAGCCTGGTGAAGACAGTTAGCCTGAAAATGTGGCCTTGGCAGGAGTAAGTATCTCACCTCCATAGCCTGGTGAAGACAGTATAAGCCTGAAAATGTGGCCTTGGCAGGAGTAAGTATCTCACCTCTATTGCCTTATGAAGACAGTTAGCCTGAAAATGTGGCCTTGGTAGGAGTATGGTAAGGGTAAGTATATTATCTCCATTTTCTGATGAAGACCGTAAGCCTGAAAATGGGGCCTTCGTAGGAGTAAGGTAAGGGTAAGTATCTCACCTCCATTGCCTGATGAAGACAGTATAAGCCTGAAAATGCGGCCTTGGTAGGAGTAAGTGTCTCACCTCCATTGCCTGATGAAGACAGTAAGCCTGAAAATGCGGCCTTGGCAGGAGTAAGTAGAGACACAGCTTTTCGAAGTGCCCACTTAATTCACTCTGGAAATCCTCGCCCAGAATCTGGAACATGGTGAATTTGTTTGTGAAGGAAACCACCATGGTTGGTATTTAGGTTTGTTGTATTAATGCTTTTAAAGGTACGTCGAATAATGTACAAATAAATGGTGTAATTGCAAACAAAATATTTCCTAAGTTAAAAGCAAAACAAATATTTGCCTTAAAAGATGTGTCGAGTGTGAATGCAAATATTGTTTTTTATAAAACATGATCGGTTTTCTGTGCTTAGAAGGATACATGCTTTTATTTCATACAGAGGTTGTGTTTTCAAAGACAATCGATTTGTACCGTTGTTATTAATAAAGGAAGATTGTCCGAATCGAAAGATAAGAGCTTGTTGTAGCTACAATAATACTTTATGTGGCGGTAAATAATGTAATGAAAAATAGCTACCCGGCCGTAGCATGTCTTGTAGAAATCTTTCACAAGCTGTAGTTCGTTGTTTGTATGGGAACTGAGCACCTCGATGATCGATTTCTCGTCCGTTCCTGTAGGATGTGTTTTAACATTTGACTACTTTTATTTAAGGTAAGAACCAAAACAATACAAATGATATAAGTACAGAAAAGTGGCCTTCCGAGTTGTGAATGGTTGCCTTCAGATCCACCCCTCTCCCTCTAATTTTCTCTATGACCCATCACTGTACCGGTGAAGACGAGGAAAGACGGCCCAATCTAAGGGTTTTATTACCAAAAAGAACTATATACTAGTATTAGTCTTAATCCAAAACGATTCACGTACCTAAGCCCTTCATTGCCTTCCTGAGCTTTTTGGCAGTGGTATCCAGATCCAGCTTCTCGCCCTGCCCCAACACAGTACCCTGGGAACCATGGCAACGGAATATACAAAAATAGAGTCCAAACATTGTTACATTCTATCATGGCTTTTTGAGAATTTAGCGATTGAAGGAAGTTAATTAATGTTTGGTTAAAATAGTGTTCAAATAGTGTAAGTATCGTCATGGAAGTGGTTGTTACAATAATACATATGTTAAGTTAAACATGCAAAATGTATCGTTATTTATATAAATGGTTTAAGTAACATGAACAGAAAATGTGGTCATGCGATACAATGTGGTATTAACACGATTTAATGGCATAAACTGTATACCAAAGTAACGGTATATATAAATGAACCAAAGTAACTGTATGTATAAATGAACCAAAGTAACTGTATATATAAATGAACCAAAGTAACTGTATAGATAAATGAACCAAAGTAACTGTATAAATAAAATTATAAATGAACCAAAGTAACTGTATGTATAAATGAACCAAAGTTACTGTATAGATAAATGAACCAAAGTAACTGTATAGATAAATGAACCAAAGTAACTGTATATATAAATGAACCAAAGTAACTGTATAGATAAATGAACCAAAGTTACTGTATAGATAAATGAACCAAAGTAACTGTATATATAAAATTATAAATGAACCAAAGTAACTGTATGTATAAATGAACCAAAGTTACTGTATAGATAAATGAACCAAAGTAACTGTATAGATAAATGAACCAAAGTAACTGTATAGATAAATGAACCAAAGTAACTGTATAGATAAATGAACCAAAGTAACTGTATATATAAAATTATAAATGAACCAAAGTAACTGTATGTATAAATGAACCAAAGTAACTGTATAGATAAATGAACCAAAGTAACTGTATATATAAAATTATAAATGAACCAAAGTAACTGTATGTATAAATGAACCAAAGTAACTGTATGTATAAATGAACCAAAGTAACTGTATAGATAAATGAACCAAAGTAACTGTATAGATAAATGAACCAAAGTTACTGTATAGATAAATGAACCAAAGTAACTGTATAGATAAATGAACCAAAGTAACTGTATGTATAAATGAACCAAAGTAACTGTATATATAAATGAACCAAAGTAACTGTATATATAAATGAACCAAAGTAACTGTATAGATAAATGAACCAAAGTAACTGTATAGATAAATGAACCAAAGTAACTGTATATATAAATAAACCAAAGTAACTGTATATATAAATGAACCAAAGTAACTGTATAGATAAATGAACCAAAGTAACTGTATAGATAAATGAACCAAAGTAACTGTATATATAAAATTATAAATGAACAAAAGTAACTGTATGTATAAATGAACCAAAGTTACTGTATAGATAAATGAACCAAAGTAACTGTATATATAAATAAACCAAAGTAACTATATAGACAAATGACCCAAAGAAACTGTGTAGACAAATGACCCAAAGTAACTGTATAGATAAATAAACCAAAGTAACTGTATAGATAAATAAACCAAAGTAACTGTATAGATAAATAAACCAAAGTAACTGTATATATAAATGAACCAAAGTAACTGTATGTATAAATGAACCAAAGTTACTGTATAGATAAATGAACCAAAGTAACTGTATATATAAATGAACCAAAGTAACTGTATAGATAAATGAACCAAAGTAACTGTATATATAAATGAACCAAAGTAACTGTATATATAAATGAACCAAAGTAACTGTATAGATAAATGAACCAAAGTAACTGTATATATAAATGAACCAAAGTAACTGTATGTATAAATGAACCAAAGTTACTGTATAGATAAATGAACCAAAGTAACTGTATATATAAATAAACCAAAGTAACTATATAGACAAATGACCCAAAGAAACTGTGTAGACAAATGACCCAAAGTAACTGTATAGATAAATAAACCAAAGTAACTGTATAGATAAATAAACCAAAGTAACTGTATAGATAAATGAACCAAAGTAACGTATAGATAAATAAACCAAAGTAACTGTATAGATAATTGAACCAAAGTAACTGTATAGATAAATGAACCAAAGTACAATAGAAGATCCTTGGCGGTATAGTAGTTTCAGAGCATTTCGTGCCTTGGTGTTCGTTCCTTGGTGGAAAACTAGTTTCAAAGAACTACTTCCCTTGGCGGTAAACTATTTTCAGAGAACTACTTCCCTTGGTGGTAAACTATTTCCAGAGAACCTCGTACTTTGGTGTTCGTTCCTTGATGGTTAACAAGTTTCTGTCAACTTCGTTCCTTGGGGGGATAAACTAGTTTCAGACAACTTCGTTCCTTGGGGGAATAAACAAGTTTCAGACAACTTCGTTCCTTGGGGGGATAAACTAGTTTCAGAGAACTTCGTTCCTTGGGGGGATAAATAAGTTTCAGTCAACTTCGTTCCTTGGGGGGATAAACTAGTTTCAGACAACTTCGTTCCTTGGGGGATAAACAAGTTTCAGTCAACTTCGTTCCTTGGAGGGATCAACAAGTTTCAGAAAAGTTAGTTCCTTGTGGGATAAACTAATTTCAGAGAACTTCGTTCCTTGGGGGATAAACTAGTTTCAGACAACTTCGTTCCTTTGGGGGATAAACAAGTTTCAGAGAACTTCGTTCCTTGTGGGATTAACTAGTTTCAGAGAACTTCGTTCCTTGGGGGATAAACAAGTTAAAGTCAACTTTGTTCCTTGGGGGGATAAACTAGTTTCAGACAACTTCGTTCCTTGGGGGATAAACAAGTTTCAGTCAACTTCGTTCCTTGGGGGGATCAACAAGTTTCAGAAAAGTTCGTTCCTTGAGGCATAAACCAATTTCAGACAACTTCGTTTCTTTGGGGATAAACTAGTTTCAGACAACTTCGTTTCTTGGGGGGGGGGGGGGATAAACTAGTTTCAGACAACTTCGTTCCTTTGGGGGGGATAAACTAGTTTCAGAGAACTTCGTTTCTTGGGGGATAAACAAGTTTCAGAGAACTTCGTTTCTTGGGAGGATAAACAAGTTTCAGCCAACTTCGTTTCTTGGGGGGATAAACTAGTTTCAGAGAACTTCGTTTCTTTGGGGATATACTTATTTTAGAGAACTTCGTTTCTTGGGGGATAAACAAGTTTCAGCCAACTTCGTTCCTTGGGGGGATAAACTAGTTTTAGACAACTTCGTTCCTTGGGGGATAAACTAGTTTCAAAGAACTTCGTTTCTTTGGGGGATAAACTAGTTTCAGACAACTTCGTTCCTTGGGGGATAAACAAGTTTCAGACAACTTCGTTCCTTGGGGGATAAACTAGTTTCAGAGAACTTCGTTCCTTGGGGGATAAACTAGTTTCAGAGAACTTCGTTCCTTGGGGGATAAACTAGTTTCAGACAACTTCGTTTCTTGGGGGGGGATAAACTAGTTTCAGACAACTTCGTTTCTTGGGGGGGGGGGATAAACTAGTTTCAGACAACTTCGTTTCTTTGGGGGGGGGGGATAAACTAGTTTCAGAGAACTTCGTTCCTTGTGGGATAAACTAGTTTCAGACAACTTCGTTTCTTGGGGGATAAACTAGTTTTAGAGAACTTCGTTTCTTTGGGGATAAAGAAGTTTCAGCCAACTTCGTTTCTTGGGGGGATAAACAAGTTTTAGACAACTTCGTTCCTTGCGGGATAAACTAGTTTCAGAGAACTTCGTTTCTCGCCGTTCCTTGGGGGATAAACAAGTTTCAGACAACTTCGTTCCTTGGGGGATAAACTAGTTTCAGAGAACTTCGTTTCTTGGGGGGGGATAAACTAGTTTCAGAAAACTTCGTTTCTTGGGGGAGATAAACTTGTTTCAGAGAACCTCGTCTCTTTGGGGGGGGGGGGGATAAACTAGTTTCAGAGAACGTCGTTCCTTGGGGGATAAACTAGTTTCAGAGAACTTCGTTTCTTTGGGGATATACTTATTTTAGAGAACTTCGTTCCTTGGGGGGATAAACTAGTTTTAGACAACTTCGTTCCTTGGGGGATAAACTAGTTTCAGACAACTTCGTTTCTTGGGGGATAAACTAGTTTTAGAGAACTCCGTTTCTTGGGGGAGATAAACTAGTTTCAGAGAACTTCGTCTCTTGGGGGGGGGATAAACTAGTTTCAGAGAACTTCGTTCCTTGGGGGATAAACTAGTTTCAGAGAACTTCGTTCCTTGGGGGATAAACTAGTTTCAGACAACTTCGTTTCTTGGGAGGATAAACAAGTTTCAGAGAACTTCGTTTCTTGGGGGGGGGGATAAACAAGTTTCAGACAACTTCGTTTCTTGGGGGGGGGGATAAACTAGTTTCAGACAACTTCGTTTCTTGGGGGGGGGGGGGATAAACTAGTTTCAGACAACTTCGTTTCTTTGGAGGGGGGGATAAACTAGTTTCAGAGAACTTCGTTCCTTGGGGGATAAACTAGTTTCAGACAACTTCGTTTCTTGGGGGATAAACTAGTTTTGGAGAACTTCGTTTCTTTGGGGATATACTTATTTTAGAGAACTTCGTTCCTTGGGGGATAAACAAGTTTTAGACAACTTCGTTCCTTGGGGGATAAACTAGTTTCAGAGAACTTCGTTTCTCCCGGTTCCTTGGGGGATAAGCAAGTTTCAGACAACTTCGTTCCTTGGGGGATAAACTAGTTTCAGAGAACTTCGTTTCTTGGGGGGGATACACTAGTTTCAGAGAACTTCGTTTCTTGGGGGAGATGAACTAGTTTCAGAGAACCTCGTCTCTTTGGGTGGGGTGGGGATAAACTAGTTTCAGAGAACGTCGTTCCTTGGGGGATAAACTAGTTTCAGAGAACTTCGTTTCTTTGGGGATATACTTATTTTAGAGAACTTCGTTCCTTGGGGGATAAACTAGTTTTAGACAACTTCGTTCCTTCGGGGATAAACTAGTTTCAGACAACTTCGTTTCTTGGGGGATAAACTAGTTTTAGAGAACTTCGTTTCTTGGGGGAGATAAACTAGTTTCAGAGAACTTCGTCTCTGGGGGGGGGGGGGGGGGAGATGAACTAGTTTCAGAGAATTTCGTTCCTTGGGGGATAAACTAGTTTCAGAGAACTTCGTTCCTTGGGGGATAAACTAGTTTCAGACAACTTCGTTTCTTGGGAGGATAAACAAGTTTCAGACAACTTCGTTTCTTGGGGGGGATAAACAAGTTTCAGACAACTTCGTTTCTTGGGGAGATAAACAAGTTTCAGACAACTTCGTTCCTTGGGGGATAAACTAGTTTCAGAGAACTTCGTTCCTTGGGGGATAAACTAGTTTCAGAGAACTTCGTTTCTTGGGGGAGATAAACTACTTTCAGAGAACTTCGTCTCTTGGGGGGGGGGGGGGGGGGGAGATAAACTAGTTTCAGAGAACTTCGTTCCTTGGGGGATAAACTAGTTTCAGAGAACTTCGTTTCTTTGGGGGATAAACTAGTTTCAGAAAACTTCGTTCCTTGGGGGATAAACAAGTTTCAGACAACTTCGTTCCTTGGGGGATAAACTAGTTTCAGAGAACTTCGTTCCTTGGGGGATAAACTAGTTTCAGAGAACTTCGTTCCTTGGGGGATAAACTAGTTTCAGACAACTTCGTTTCTTGGGGGGGGGGGGATAAACTAGTTTCAGACAACTTCGTTTCTTGGGGAGGGGGGGGATAAACTAGTTTCAGACAACTTCGTTTCTTTGGGGGGGGGGGGATAAACTAGTTTCAGAGAACTTCGTTCCTTGGGGGATAAACTAGTTTCAGACAACTTCGTTTCTTGGGGGATAAACTAGTTTTAGAGAACTTCGTTTCTTTGGGGATAAAGAAGTTTCAGCCAACTTCGTTTCTTGGGGGGATAAACAAGTTTTAGACAACTTCGTTCCTTGGGGGATAAACTAGTTTCAGAGAACTTCGTTTCTCCCCGTTCCTTGGGGGATAAACAAGTTTCAGACAACTTCGTTCCTTGGGGGATAAACTAGTTTCAGAGAACTTCGTTTCTTGGGGGGGATAAACTAGTTTCAGAGAACTTCGTTTCTTGGGGGAGATAAACTAGTTTCAGAGAACCTCGTCTCTTTGGGGGGGGGGGGGATAAACTAGTTTCAGAGAACTTCGTTCCTTGGGGGATAAACTAGTTTCAGAGAACTTCGTTTCTTTGGGGATATACTTATTTTAGAGAACTTCGTTCCTTGGGGGGATAAACTAGTTTTAGACAACTTCGTTCCTTGGGGGATAAACTAGTTTCAGACAACTTCGTTTCTTGGGGGATAAACTAGTTTTAGAGAACTTCGTTTCTTGGGGGAGATAAACTAGTTTCAGAGAACTTCGTCTCTTGGGGGGGGGGGGGGGGGGGAGATAAACTAGTTTCAGAGAACTTCGTTCCTTGGGGGATAAACTAGTTTCAGAGAACTTCGTTCCTTGGGGGATAAACTAGTTTCAGACAACTTCGTTTCTTGGGAGGATAAACAAGTTTCAGACAACTTCGTTTCTTTGGGGGGATAAACAAGTTTCAGACAACTTCGTTTCTTGGGGGGGGGGGGATAAACTAGTTTCAGACAACTTCGTTTCTTGGGGGGGGGGGGATAAACTAGTTTCAGACAACTTCGTTTCTTTGGAGGGGGGGATAAACTAGTTTCAGAGAACTTCGTTCCTTGGGGGATAAACTAGTTTCAGACAACTTCGTTTCTTGGGGGATAAACTAGTTTTAGAGAACTTCGTTTCTTTGGGGATATACTTATTTTAGAGAACTTCGTTCCTTGGGGGGATAAACAAGTTTTAGACAACTTCGTTCCTTGGGGGATAAACTAGTTTCAGAGAACTTCGTTTCTCCCGGTTCCTTGGGGGATAAGCAAGTTTCAGACAACTTCGTTCCTTGGGGGATAAACTAGTTTCAGAGAACTTCGTTTCTTGGGGGGGGATGAACTAGTTTCAGAGAACTTCGTTTCTTGGGGGAGATGAACTAGTTTCAGAGAACCTCGTCTCTTTGGGTGGGGTGGGGATAAACTAGTTTCAGAGAACGTCGTTCCTTGGGGGATAAACTAGTTTCAGACAACTTCGTTTCTTGGGGGATAAACTAGTTTTAGAGAACTTCGTTTCTTGGGGAGATAAACTAGTTTCAGGGAACTTCGTCTTCTGGGGGGGGGGGGGGGGGAGATAAACTAGTTTCAGAGAACTTCGTTCCTTGGGGATAAACTAGTTTCAGAGAACTTCGTTCCTTGGGGGATAAACTAGTTTCAGACAACTTCGTTTCTTGGGAGGATAAACAAGTTTCAGACAACTTCGTTTCTTGGGGGGGATAAACAAGTTTCAGACAACTTCGTTTCTTGGGGAGATAAACAAGTTTCAGACAACTTCGTTCCTTGGGGGATAAACTAGTTTCAGAGAACTTCGTTCCTTGGGGGATAAACTAGTTTCAGAGAACTTCGTTTCTTGGGGGAGATAAACTACTTTCAGAGAACTTCGTCTCTTGGGGGGGGGGGGGGAGATAAACTAGTTTCAGAGAACTTCGTTCCTTGGGGGATAAACTAGTTTCAGAGAACTTCGTTCCTTGGGGGATAAACTAGTTTCAGAGAACTTCGTTCCTTATGGGATAAAGAAGTTTCAGCCAACTTCGTTTCTTGGGGAGATAAACAAGTTTCAGACAACTTCGTTCCTTGGGGGATAAACTAGTTTCAGAGAACTTCGTTTCTCCCCGTTCCTTGGGGGATAAACAAGTTTCAGACAACTTCGTTCCTTGGGGGATAAACTAGTTTCAGAGAACTTCGTTTCTTGGGGGAGATAAACTAGTTTCAGAGAACCTCATCTCTTTGGGGGGGGGGGATAAACTAGTTTCAGAGAACGTCGTTTCTTGGGGGATAAACTAGTTTCAGAGATCTTCGTTTCTTTGGGGATATACTTATTTTAGAGAACTTCGTTCCTTGGGGGGATAAACTAGTTTTAGACAACTTCGTTTCTTGGGGGATACACTAGTTTCAGACAACTTCGTTTCTTGGGGGATAAACTAATTTCAGACAACTTCGTTCCTTGGGGGATAAACAAGTTCAGACAACTTCGTTTCTTGGGGGATAAACTAGTTTCAGAGAACTTCGTTTCTTGGGGGAGATAAACTAGTTTCAGAGAACCTCGTCTCTTTGGGGGGGGGAAGATAAACTAGTTTCAGAGAACTTCGTTCCTTGGGGGATAAACTAGTTTCAGAGAACTTCGTTCCCTGGGGGATAAACTAGTTTCAGACAACTTCGTTTCTTGGGGGATAAACTAGTTTCAGACAACTTCGTTTCTTGGGAGGATAAACAAGTTTCAGACAACTTCGTTTCTTGGGGGGGGGGATAAACTAGTTTCAGAGAACTTCGTACCTTGGGGGATAAACTAGTTTCAGACAACTTCGTTTCTTGGGAGGATAAACAAGTTTCAGACAACTTCGTTTCTTGGGGGGGATAAACTAGTTTCAGAGAACTTCGTTTCTTGGGGGATAAACTAGTTTTAGAGAACTTCGTTTCTTTGGGGATATACTTATTTTAGAGAACTTCGTTCCTTGGG
The DNA here is from genome assembly GCF_026914265.1 of Mya arenaria. Lineage (NCBI taxonomy): Eukaryota > Metazoa > Mollusca > Bivalvia > Myida > Myidae > Mya > Mya arenaria. Next base: position 16,224,977 of record NC_069134.1, on the reverse strand, counting down.
GGGATAAACAAGTTTTAGACAACTTCGTTCCTTGGGGGATAAACTAGTTTCAGAGAACTTCGTTTCTCCCGGTTCCTTGGGGGATAAGCAAGTTTCAGACAACTTCGTTCCTTGGGGGATAAACTAGTTTCAGAGAACTTCGTTTCTTGGGGGGGGATGAACTAGTTTCAGAGAACTTCGTTTCTTGGGGGAGATGAACTAGTTTCAGAGAACCTCGTCTCTTTGGGTGGGGTGGGGATAAACTAGTTTCAGAGAACGTCGTTCCTTGGGGGATAAACTAGTTTCAGACAACTTCGTTTCATGGGGGATAAACTAGTTTTAGAGAACTTCGTTTCTTGGGGAGATAAACTAGTTTCAGGGAACTTCGTCTTCTGGGGGGGGGGGGGGGAGATAAACTAGTTTCAGAGAACTTCGTTCCTTGGGGGATAAACTAGTTTCAGAGAACTTCGTTCCTTGGGGGATAAACTAGTTTCAGACAACTTCGTTTCTTGGGAGGATAAACAAGTTTCAGACAACTTCGTTTCTTGGGGGGGATAAACAAGTTTCAGACAACTTCGTTTCTTGGGGAGATAAACAAGTTTCAGACAACTTCGTTCCTTGGGGGATAAACTAGTTTCAGAGAACTTCGTTCCTTGGGGGATAAACTAGTTTCAGAGAACTTCGTTTCTTGGGGGAGATAAACTACTTTCAGAGAACTTCGTCTCTTGGGGGGGGGGGGGGAGATAAACTAGTTTCAGAGAACTTCGTTCCTTGGGGGATAAACTAGTTTCAGAGAACTTCGTTCCTTGGGGGATAAACTAGTTTCAGAGAACTTCGTTCCTTATGGGATAAAGAAGTTTCAGCCAACTTCGTTTCTTGGGGAGATAAACAAGTTTCAGACAACTTCGTTCCTTGGGGGATAAACTAGTTTCAGAGAACTTCGTTTCTCCCCGTTCCTTGGGGGATAAACAAGTTTCAGACAACTTCGTTCCTTGGGGGATAAACTAGTTTCAGAGAACTTCGTTTCTTGGGGGAGATAAACTAGTTTCAGAGAACCTCATCTCTTTGGGGGGGGGGATAAACTAGTTTCAGAGAACGTCGTTCCTTGGGGGATAAACTAGTTTCAGAGATCTTCGTTTCTTTGGGGATATACTTATTTTAGAGAACTTCGTTCCTTGGGGGGATAAACTAGTTTTAGACAACTTCGTTTCTTGGGGGATACACTAGTTTCAGACAACTTCGTTTCTTGGGGGGATAAACTAATTTCAGACAACTTCGTTCCTTGGGGGATAAACAAGTTCAGACAACTTCGTTTCTTGGGGGATAAACTAGTTTCAGAGAACTTCGTTTCTTGGGGGAGATAAACTAGTTTCAGAGAACCTCGTCTCTTTGGGGGGGGGGGAAGATAAACTAGTTTCAGAGAACTTCGTTCCTTGGGGGATAAACTAGTTTCAGAGAACTTCGTTCCCTGGGGGATAAACTAGTTTCAGACAACTTCGTTTCTTGGGGGATAAACTAGTTTCAGACAACTTCGTTTCTTGGGAGGATAAACAAGTTTCAGACAACTTCGTTTCTTGGGGGGGGGGGATAAACTAGTTTCAGAGAACTTCGTACCTTGGGGGATAAACTAGTTTCAGACAACTTCGTTTCTTGGGAGGATAAACAAGTTTCAGACAACTTCGTTTCTTGGGGGGGATAAACTAGTTTCAGAGAACTTCGTTTCTTGGGTAAGAATATCACTTATTTTAGAGAACTTCGTTCCTTGGCGGTAAACAAGTAGCACAGAACTTCGTTCCTTGGGAACATAAACTAGTTTCAGAGAACTTCGTTCCTTGTCGGTAAACAAGTAGCAGAGAACTTAGTTCCTTAGGGGGATAAACTAGTTTCAGAGAACGTAAATAAGTAGCAGAGAACTTCGTTCCTTGGCGGTAAACTAGTTTCAGAGAATTTCGTTCTTCGGCGGTAAACAAGTTTCAGAGAACTTTGTTGGCGGTAACCTAGTTTCAGAGAAGTTCGTTCCTTGGCGGTAAACTAGTTTCAGAGAACTTCGTTCCTCGGCGGTAAACTAGTTTCAGAGAACTTTGTTGGCGGTAACTTAGTTTCAGAGAACTTTGTTCCTCGGCGGTAAACTAGTTTCAGACAACTTCGTTCCTTGGGGGATAAACTAGTTTCAGAGAACTTCGTTCCTTGGGGGATAAACTAGTTTCAGAGAACTTCGTTCCTTTGGGGATAAACTAGTTTCAGACAACTTCGTTTCTTGGGGGGGGGGATAAACTAGTTTCAGACAACTTCGTTTCTTGGGGGGGGGATAAACTAGTTTCAGACAACTTCGTTTCTTTGGGGGGGGGGATAAACTAGTTACAGAGAACTTCGTTTCTTGTGGGATAAACTAGTTTCAGACAACTTCGTTTCTTGGGGGATAAACTAGTTTTAGAGAACTTCGTTTCTTTGGGGATAAAGAAGTTTCAGCCAACTTCGTTTCTTGGGGGGATAAACAAGTTTTAGACAACATCGTTCCTTGGGGGATAAACTAGTTTCAGAGAACTTCGTTTCTCCCCGTTCCTTGAGGGATAAACAAGTTTCAGACAACTTCGTTCCTTGGGGGATAAACTAGTTTCAGAGAACTTCGTTTCTTGGGGGGGGGGGATAAACTAGTTTCAGAGAACTTCGTTTCTTGGGGGAGATAAACTAGTTTCAGAGAACCTCGTCTCTTTGGGGGGGGGGGATAAAACTAGTTTCAGAGAACGTCGTTCCTTGGGGGATAAACTAGTTTCAGAGAACTTCGTTTCTTTGGGGATATACTTATTTTAGAGAACTTCGTTCCTTGTGGGGATAAACTAGTTTTAGAGAACTTCGTTTCTTGGGGGAGATAAACTAGTTTCAGAGAACTTCGTCTCTTGGGGGGGGGGGAGATAAACTAGTTTCAGAGAACTTCGTTCCTTGGGGGTTAAACTAGTTTCAGAGAACTTCGTTCCTTGGGGGATAAACTAGTTTCAGACAACTTCGTTTCTTGGGAGGATAAACAAGTTTCAGACAACTTCGTTTCTTGGGGGGGATAAACAAGTTTCAGACAACTTCGTTTCTTGGGGGGGGGGATAAACTAGTTTCAGACAACTTCGTTTCTTGGGGGGGGGGATAAACTAGTTTCAGACAACTTCGTTTCTTTGGGGGGGGGATAAACTAGTTTCAGAGAACTTCGTTCCTTGGGGGATAAACTAGTTTCAGACAACTTCGTTTCTTGGGAGATAAACTAGTTTTAGAGAACTTCGTTTCTTTGGGGATAAAGAAGTTTCAGCCAACTTCGTTTCTTGGGGGGATAAACAAGTTTTAGACAACTTCGTTCCTTGGGGGATAAACTAGTTTCAGAGAACTTCGTTTCTCCCGGTTCCTTGGGGGATAAGCAAGTTTCAGACAACTTCGTTCCTTGGGGGATAAACTAGTTTCAGAGAACTTCGTTTCTTGGGGGGGATAAACTAGTTTCAGAGAACTTCGTTACTTGGGGGAGATGAACTAGTTTCAGAGAACCTCGTCTCTTTGGGTGGGGTGGGGATAAACTAGTTTCAGAGAACGTCGTTCCTTGGGGGATAAACTAGTTTCAGAGAACTTCGTTTCTTTGGGGATATACTTATTTTAGAGAACTTCGTTCCTTGGGGGGATAAACTAGTTTTAGACAACTTCGTTCCTTCGGGGATAAACTAGTTTCAGACAACTTCGTTTCTTGGGGGATAAACTAGTTTTAGAGAACTTCGTTTCTTGGGGGAGATAAACTAGTTTCAGAGAACTTCGTCTCTTGGGGGGGGGGGGGGAGATAAACTAGTTTCAGAGAACTTCGTTCCTTGGGGGATAAACTAGTTTCAGAGAACTTCGTTCCTTGGGGGATAAACTAGTTTCAGACAACTTCGTTTCTTGGGAGGATAAACAAGTTTCAGACAACTTCGTTTCTTGGGGGGGATAAACAAGTTTCAGACAACTTCGTTTCTTGGGGAGATAAACAAGTTTCAGACAACTTCGTTCCTTGGGGGATAAACTAGTTTCAGAGAACTTCGTTCCTTGGGGGATAAACTAGTTTCAGAGAACTTCGTTTCTTGGGGGAGATAAACTAGTTTCAGAGAACTTCGTCTCTTGCGGGGGGGAGATAAACTAGTTTCAGAGAACTTCGTTTCTTTGGGGATAAAGAAGTTTCAGCCAACTTCGTTTCTTGGGGGGATAAACAAGTTTTAGACAACTTCGTTCCTTGGGGGATAAACTAGTTTCAGAGAACTTCGTTTCTCCCGGTTCCTTGGGGGATAAGCAAGTTTCAGACAACTTCGTTCCTTGGGGGATAAACTAGTTTCAGAGAACTTCGTTTCTTGGGGGGGATAAACTAGTTTCAGAGAACTTCGTTTCTTGGGGGAGATGAACTAGTTTCAGAGAACCTCGTCTCTTTGGGTGGGGTGGGGATAAACTAGTTTCAGAGAATGTCGTTCCTTGGGGGATAAACTAGTTTCAGAGAACTTCGTTTCTTTGGGGATATACTTATTTTAGAGAACTTCGTTCCTTGGGGGGATAAACTAGTTTTAGACAACTTCGTTCCTTCGGGGATAAACTAGTTTCAGACAACTTCGTTTCTTGGGGGATAAACTAGTTTTAGAGAACTTCGTTTCTTGGGGGAGATAAACTAGTTTCAGAGAACTTCGTCTCTTGGGGGGGGGGGGAGATAAACTAGTTTCAGAGAACTTCGTTCCTTGGGGGATAAACTAGTTTCAGAGAACTTCGTTCCTTGGGGGATAAACTAGTTTCAGACAACTTCGTTTCTTGGGAGGATAAACAAGTTTCAGACAACTTCGTTTCTTGGGGGGGATAAACAAGTTTCAGACAACTTCGTTTCTTGGGGAGATAAACAAGTTTCAGACAACTTCGTTCCTTGGGGGATAAACTAGTTTCAGAGAACTTCGTTCCTTGGGGGATAAACTAGTTTCAGAGAACTTCGTTTTTTGGGGGAGATAAACTACTTTCAGAGAACTTCGTCTCTTGGGGGGGGGGGGAGATAAACTAGTTTCAGAGAACTTCGTTCCTTGGGGGATAAACTAGTTTCAGAGAACTTCGTTCCTTGGGGGATAAACTAGTTTCAGAGAACTTCGTTCCTTATGGGATAAAGAAGTTTCAGCCAACTTCGTTTCTTGGGGAGATAAACAAGTTTCAGACAACTTCGTTCCTTGGGGGATAAACTAGTTTCAGAGAACTTCGTTTCTCCCCGTTCCTTGGGGGATAAACAAGTTTCAGACAACTTCGTTCCTTGGGGGATAAACTAGTTTCAGAGAACTTCGTTTCTTGGGGGAGATAAACTAGTTTCAGAGAACCGCGTCTCTTTGGGGGGGGGGATAAACTAGTTTCAGAGAACGTCGTTCCTTGGGGGATAAACTAGTTTCAGAGAACTTCGTTTCTTTGGGGATATACTTATTTTAGAGAACTTCGTTCCTTGGGGGGATAAACTAGTTTTAGACAACTTCGTTTCTTGTGGGATACACTAGTTTTAGACAACTTCGTTTCTTGGGGGGATAAACTAGTTTCAGACAACTTCGTTCCTTGGGGGATAAACAAGTTTCAGACAACTTCGTTCCTTGGGGGGATAAACTAGTTTCAGAGAACTTCGTTTCTTGGGGGAGATAAACTAGTTTCAGAGAACCTCGTCTCTTTGGGGGGGGGGGGAGATAAACTAGTTTCAGAGAACTTCGTTCCTTGGGGGATAAACTAGTTTCAGAGAACTTCGTTCCTTGGGGGATAAACTAGTTTCAGACAACTTCGTTTCTTGGGGGATAAACTAGTTTCAGACAACTTCGTTTCTTGGGAGGATAAACAAGTTTCAGACAACTTCGTTTCTTGGGGGGGGGATAAACTAGTTTCAGAGAACTTCGTTCCTTGGGGGATAAACTAGTTTCAGACAACTTCGTTTCTTGGGAGGATAAACAAGTTTCAGACAACTTCGTTTCTTGGGGGGGATAAACTAGTTTCAGAGATTTTCGTTCCTTGGGGGATAAACTAGTTTCAGACAACTTCGTTTCTTGGGAGGATAAACAAGTTTCAGACAACTTCGTTTCTTGGGGGGGATAAACTAGTTTCAGAGAACTTCGTTTCTTGGGGGGGATAAACTAGTTTCAGAGAACTTCGTTTCTTGGGGGATATACTTATTTTAGAGAACTTCGTTCCTTGGCGGTAAACAAGTAGCACAGAACTTCGTTCCTTGGGAGGATAAACTAGTTTCAGAGAACTCCGTTCCTTGTCGGTAAACAAGTAGCAGAGAACTTAGTTCCTTAGGGGGATAAACTAGTTTCAGAGAACGTAAATAAGTAGCAGAGAACTTCGTTCCTTGGCGGTAAACTAGTTTCAGAGAATTTCGTTCTTCGGCGGTAAACAAGTTTCAGAGAACTTTGTTGGCGGTAACCTAGTTTCAGAGAAGTTCGTTCCTTGGCGGTAAACTAGTTTCAGAGAACTTCGTTCCTCGGCGGTAAACTAGTTTCAGAGAACTTTGTTGGCGGTAACTTAGTTTCAGAGAACTTCGTTCCTCGGCGGTAAACTAGTTTCAGAGAACTTTGTTCCTCGGTGGTAAACTAGTTTCAGAGAACTTCGTTCCTCGGCGTTAAACCAGTTTCAGAGAACTTCGTTCCTCGGCGGTAAACTAGTTTCAGAGAACTTCGTTGGCGGTAACCTAGTTTCAGAGAACTTCGTTCCTTGGCGGTAAACTAGTTTCAGAGAACTTTGTAGGCGGTAACCTAGTTTCAGAGAACTTCGTTCCTCGGCGGTAAACTAGTTTCAGAGAACTGCATTCTTTGGCGCTAAACTAGTTTAGAGAACTTCATTCCTTTGTGGTAAACAAGTAGCAGAGAACTTCGTTCTTCGGCGGTTAACAAAACTGGTTTCAGACAACTTCTCGGCGGTTAACAAGTTCCAGAGCACTTTTAATCGTTCCTCGGTTGCAAACTAGTTTCAGAGAACTTCGTATCTTATTGTTATACTTTTGTTCAGAGAACTTTCTTTCTTAGTGTTATGCTAGCGTTTGAGAAATTTGTATAGTTATTTTAGTTTTAGACAACTTCGTTTCTGTGTATGGTATATTAGTTTCGTTCATTGGCTGAAGACGAGTTTCATGTGAACCGCATGAGGTCTTATCCGCGCAATGAAAAGTAACGAAATGAAAACAATCTGTCATGTTAATACTTATAAGACCGCTAAACCCTTTGATCAGGTGCAGAGATATTTAATCAATCCCTAATCAGTTGACTTCTATTGAAATGCAATTACTTACCTGATAATATCGTAAGGCCATATTTTTGTCACAAAACCATACATAAACATAGATTGTTTACGTTTCTATATGAGCAGAATCTAGCCTTAAATATTCAATCTAATAATCTGTATAAGCATTAGCTCAAAATCAATATCGATACTTACAGATCGATCTTTCATCATTGCACTTTCATATAAACATTTAATAGATCACCAATAACTAGGCAAAGGTGTTCTACGTAAAGATCGAAATTCAGTCTGTCAAATACTTTATTCTGCCAAACTGCTTTGAAAAACAGACGAACGTTGAACGGAAAGCAAAAACTTAAAGCTAAAGGTATAGACGTTTACAAACGTCATGTATTTAATTATGTGGTATCAATTAATAAACTTGAGGGAAGAGGTTACTGTCGAACCCCGTTGGGTAGAACTCCTAGGGACCGGTGAAAATACCTCGAGCCTCGGAAAATTCGAATCAAGCGGGAATTCTTACCTTCAGTATTAAGAAATTGGTCCTTAACATCCAGTTCGAGATAACGATGAATTCGAGCCAACGGGATTCGATTCGGACGGACAAACAGGCGGACAAGTAGCGGATGGCGAACAATTTCAACTTAATAGTAATAGACGGTTGTTTTCTAAGAGGCCGCTTGAATACCTAGAAAAAAGACTTTTAAACTTTTAAATATAATATGATATCCTGTTTTTTCTTTTTAAATTCGGCCATTTTCAAACGTAAAGTTATAACCTTTTCTCAGTCTACGCATACTAGTTGATATAATATATTTATTTTCAAAAGCTTGGAAATCATTTGATTCATATCCAATCTGTTTACGCCAGTTTTCTTTTAAAGCGACTGACCATTTAGTCTAAGTTATCAAGAAATGATTACAGAATGGAATGGCTACGTCCATTAACTGGAATTAAAGTATTACTGGTTGTCGTTTCAAGATACGTGCCTTTACCACATAGTTGTGCCAGCTCTTTGGACGCTAAATGTTTCGAGCACGCTTTTTACGGTATTTCATTTTACTTTCAATATATATACATTTTTTTAATATTTGCTTAACTTATTATTTTTAGATGCGATGAAATATGTGTTATGGAAACGACAAGTTATACCGATCGATCAACAGGCTGGTTGAATTGACGATTTCTCGATTGAAGAAAAGATGCACAGACTGACGGACGGACATGTTTGCTGTCGGACTTGTTACCCATACGACTAACGTTATAGCTTGCATCACCGTTACCTGTTCATATTTGTAAGGGCGGCTAGGACTGAATGATCATTCTGATTCATTTAAATATCTCTCACCAATAGTGGAAACTAAGACCAAGCCGGTACACAAAGTTTACTGTTTGTTTTGTCTGTAAGAATTAAATGCGTTTGAAACTAACAATGGAAACTAATTAGACAACCACAATAGCTCTCGACAATGAAGTCTGTTTAAAGGTTAGAAAGATAACCATCGGGAAAAGGGTTTTGTTACATTATTTGTTATTTAATAAATACAACAGATTTAAACGAATGAAAATCTATACGTAAAGTTTACTTTTTTCCTAAAACAATGTTTGTTATTCGTTATCAGGTTTAATAAAACTGGATATGTATGTATTGTTATGCACAATGGGACGATCCTTTGAGAATAAAAAAAGTAAATAAAACAGTTAATTTTACAAATATCGGGTCGGTAATAAACCAGAGCTTATTTCCGAGTGTTAATTACTTTTTTATTCGTTTTTAAAACGCAATTTAACTGAACATATTTATAACATTATGTTGGGTAAGGTTTTGAGACCAAGCGGAATATAAGTCGTTATGGAATCTCTTGTATTATTATTGTATCTGATATAATAACAGAGATTAGTGGTATAGTCATTATTTTCGAACAGTACGAAGTAATTGAACAATTGAACTGTTTTATGAACAATTTACTGTGGTTCCGAACGGTGCTGGTAGTGAAGGATTTTGAATGAGAATCTTCGATTTCTTGGAATATGACTGCCGTGAAGTATCTGCTAATTTAATTTTGGATTATCTCAAAATGTGAATAGACAGCTCTTGAGATTCATTTTGCATTATTCAGAAATAGGCGGTCAATACTTACGAACCCGGATTCATGCTTTGGGCCACTTTCGCTCACCGGTTGTTAAGATCGGGTAACGAAATTAGCTGCAGATTGCCAGTTTCCGGTTGCCAACGATCCATAGCGACCCATTAATTGAGCTCAGTGACACGGGCCGCGGTAAGACCACATGGCCATTGTGGCAGTTGGTTCTGTTGCTATTAGTGCTGGCAGTGGTCTTGTCGGACGTTGTTTACAAGCATTGTGGAAGTTAGGAAAGGTTCGCGTGTTGACCAAAAGCCTGGAAAGTATGCGCCATCATCATTGGACGGGAGCATAAACAAATTCATTTATTGATGAGTGTGCATGCTTGGATTTACAACTCAGACTGTATTCACCCTGACAATGTACGGCAGTTGACAAATGGGTTTTGTATGAATGACAAGATATGGTCAATACCGCTCTTTTGTATAGTTACATCGAGCAATGGACAATTCTAGAAACCACCAACATTGTTTATGTTTTTCATTAGCAATTTATCGAATAAATGATAAATTGAGTGTTCCATTAGTGAGTAATATAACTCAGCGTTTGAGCGCTCCCAGATCAGGTGGTCTGCGTGCTATCGCCCCTACATTCATGGGTCATTAGGAGGCATGAGATTAAAAAGGTGTTGAACAGTACTCTAGCGCGTAAATATTTTCAATGATCTTCAATGGCTTTGATAACTTAAAAGTGTTTATTTAAAACGTATTGACTGACTTCTAATAGCGTTATGGACACATTTTGTAATTTATAGACCCAGAAGAGGACTTAAAGATAAGACAACACAAATGGCATAACATGAGTGAAGGGATTTGTTTATATTTTTATATTGAAAGTGAGATTGTGGACATATTTCATGAAAGTGAAAATGCGAGAATGGAACTGGAATTGTGAATTAAGAAATTAAACGTTATGATGGATAAACGCCAAAGGCATCACGAATCTAACGCGCAGGATATGGCGGTATCCCGACGGCCAAATTCTGTACAGACCGCCAACATGAAGCATCTGCCGACGATAAAAGAGACTAAGAATTATATTATGATTACCCAAGACATTTTGGATGCATTCAGAGAACAAGTAGTTCAGTCAAACAAAGTGACGCTCAAACTGAATAACGTGAAGTACAAGGAACGCCGGAGGAAATCTCATCGGGACCGTCTGCCGCCAGTGTTTGCCGAGAGACTCCGGCTGCTGCACGGGAGGGCGAGCACAAGTCTCGACCTGAGAGAGACGCTGCCCCATCGTCCCGTACGCGTGTTCGTTGATGACATCACAGCGAGGCTAGAACGGAGCGTCACCCTGCACGAGACGGGGCATACGGAGTCGAATATCAAAGCTAGTCACAGCAGAAGGTATGCAAATAGAAACAAATAATTTAGCATCCACATGTACCATTTGCGGGGGTTATGGGTTATGTCCAAACTGGGACGTCAGGAATGGTGTAATTGAGATGTTGAGGAAGTCTTTGAAATGAGTTCCTATCTTCTAGAGCAAACAGTTTGCTTGGTGCCTGTAATGATGTGTACATGTAATTTGACTAACAGACATTACCTGTATATCTAAGGTCATACACGTGCCCACACCTATAGTTGTCTTGGGTTTGAAGGGTCCTTCTTAAGCCGGCCCAGGTGTAAATACCCGACACCTGTGGCAGATTTATGTTTTCTCAAGCCGAATATAAACACATGCATGTATATCTTATGGTATAACATTATGCGGACTATGCGCGCTAGCCATTTTGTTGGTATGCTCGTTTGAAGGAGTTTGACATCTAGTGCTTGATAGTACTTAAAAAATACAAAATGCCTAGTAACAAAACTACATGCATGTATATTTTGAAACTACGAGTGCATAATTATATACTACATGATCTGTCTTTTAGAAAACGTTGTTGCAGTTAAATCAACAGAGAATTAAGTCAGCTTATTTAGTGAGTTTTTTAATTACCTTAATTAGGCTTATTAGCGCAAACACTAAGTTTTCAAAAACGGATACTTATTCAGACTTTTTAGACTTTCGTCATGTATGTCTTGAAATTCAAATTTTGTAATTTCTTGTTCCTTGAAGAAATGATTGAAAGACGACACTTCGATGACTTGTCGATAACAAATAAATGTGAATCGATTTAATAGAGAAAAAACACCCCCGATTTAGGTTCAATATATAATACCATTTGCACGTTGAAGTCATCACAATTCACAATGTCGAAACTTTACTTACGACCAGCTTTATATAAAGGGAAAGGTTTGAACTTAAATTGGGACTTAATTGGTTTTATCAACATATTCGTCAAAATTTGTAATGTGTTTTTGAACAGCTATCAATTATATTTACTGCTTTTAGCCGGGATACTTCATAATTTAACCTACTTACAAATACTATAATCTTTTTTAATTTTAGGATAATAAGCAGCTAAGTGTGTGTATCATTTAACAAAAATATACCTTCATTATTTTCATAGGTATCATTGTGCCACAAAATATCAAGATTTTGGCTCGCTACAGGAAAGTGTTCTTTTTAAAAAAAAAAATCCAGTAACGCTTTTTCGTTACAAAAAGTATTCATCTTTTAAAAGGCTTGGTTCACTAAATAAGACGAAAACAAATAAAACTGCTTGTATTTTGACCGTTATTTTAGTAAATATTATGTCAAGAGAAAATATTTAGATAACAGCAAAAAGGATTGGCAATTAAATATTATATTAAAAAATAAATGTAAAGGTCACCATACTGTTGAAATCATATTAATGTTGTATGGTTTGTGAAGTGTCTAGGAGATGTGCAAGTGGTCTGGTAACATAGTCGGTAGAGCACTCGCCCTGTCAGCGAAGGAGTCACGGGTTCGAGTCCCGATCTGTCTGCAATTTGTTTTCGTCTTGTGAATGTGGGCAACATGGTATGCATGGATGAATTGTTCATATAATATGCGTGGACGAAGTCCACATAACATGCACGATTGCTTCAACATACGATAGGCGGATGAAATTAGCATGCGTGGATGAGGTCAATAAAAAATATGCTGATTAGGTCCACATAACTTGCTTGGAAGAGGTTCACATACAATGTGCGGACGAGTTCCACACTACATGCTTGAATGAGGTTCATATACAATGTGCGGACGAGGTCCACACTTCATGCTTGAATGAGGTTCACATACAATGTGCGGACGAGGTCCACACTTCATGCTTGAATGAGGTTCACATACAATGTGCGGATGAGGTCCACATAACATGCTTGGATGAGGTTCACATACAATGTGCGGACGAGGTCCACAAAACATGCTTGGATGAGGTTCACATACAATGTGTGGACGAGGTCCACATATCATGCTTGGATGAGGTTCACATACAATGTGCGGACGAGGTCCACACTACATGCTTGAATGAGGTTCACATACAAAGTGCGGATGAGTTCCACATAACTTGCATGGAAGAGGTTCACATACAATGTGCGGACGAGGTCCACACTACATGCTTGAATGAGGTTCACATACAATGTGCGGATGAGTTCCACATAACTTGCATGGAAGAGGTTCACATACAGTGTGCGGACGAGGTCCATACTACATGCTTGAATGAGGTTCACGTACAATGTGCGGATGAGGTCCACACTACATGCTTGAATGAGGTTCACATGCAATGTGCGGACGAGGTCCACATAACATGCTTGAATGAGGTTCACATACAATGTGCGGACGAGGTCCACACTACATGCTTGAATGAGGTTCACATACAATGTGCGGATGAGTTCCACATAACTTGCATGGAAGAGGTTCACATACAGTGTGCGGACGAGGTCCATACTACATGCTTGAATGAGGTTCACGTACAATGTGCGGACGAGGTCCACGCTACATGCTTGAATGAGGTTCACATACAATGTGCGGATGAGGTCCACATAACATGCTTGAATGAGGTTCACATACAATGTGCGGACGAGGTCCACGCTACATGCTTGGAAGAGGTTCACATACAATGTGCGGATGAGATCAACATAGCATGCTTGGATGAGGTTCACATACAATGTGCGGATGAGTTCCACATAACATGCTTGGATGAGGTTCACATACAATGTGCGGATGAGTTCCACATAGCATGCTTGGATGAGGTTCACATACAATGTGCGGATGAGTTCCACATAACATGCTTGGATGAGGTTCACATACAATGTGCGAATGAGGTCCACACTACATGCCTCGATGAGGTTCACATACTATGTGCGGATGAGGTCCACACTACATGCTTGGATGAGGTTCACATACAATGTGCGGATGAGTTCCACATAGCATGCTTGGATGAGGTTCACATACAATGTGCGGACGAGGTCCACACTACATGCTTGGACGAGGTTCACATACAATGTGCGGATGAGTTCAACATAGCATGCTTGGATGAGGTTCACATACATTGTGCGGGTGAGGTCCACATAACATGCTTGGATAAGAAACACATTATATGCGTGTATTAGGTGGGTGGTTTAGGTCCACATAACATGCGCGAATAACGTCTAGATTACACATAATTATCAAATTTAAATGTTCAAATTGCATATTTGATATAACACCGTTTGATCCAAACTTCACGTAAAGGAACATACTATACCATAACGTTTAATGAAGGAGTGTAATGAGGAATTCTCGATTATACAAATAAATAAAAAAAAATATATGCTACGGAGCGTGAAGTTACAAACAGACGTGGGTAGTAATTGTTGAAAATAAATGCATTTACAGAATGCACAATTATTGTTTAAGATATATATGTTAGTACACTAAGATTTCAGGTTAACGCGGAAGGAAGGAGAGCGCTGTTGCGATTACAAAACTGTTTTACTCGTTGTGGCCCTGAATATATCCTCTACAACCCTAAACAATTAGGCTGAATGAACACGTTTGTATAAGAAATTATATTAAGAAAACAAGATTGTTTAAAGCTTTCATCCCTGACACCCCTTGCAACGATATTTCTTTAAAATTTAGTACTTGTCATATTTGATTTGAATACTGACTGATAGAGATAACATTCATTGAAAGAAGATTAGATATGGATAACAAAAGTGCGAATGGTGATGATACAGAACAGCACTCTCAGAGTATATTCCGAGCCATTCGCGCTGCCATAAAGTCAAAGTCGAAAGGAAAGTTTAAATTACCAGCGGTCACTATTAGGAATCGGAAGCCTAGATTTTGTGTAAGAGGATCAAATAGTTGGAAACTTGCGTGAGTATTTACTTTAGATCGATTATGAAGACTGTTACTAAAGCTGATATGATATAAAATCTGACACGAATCTTGCTCTGTTTCCTAGCAAGTAACGAATAACAAAGTAGTAACACTGGTGGCTGAGTGGCGGATAAGATGGTCGTGAGTTTGTTATTGAGAGGCGGGCAAGAGGCTGTGGCTAGAGGCGAATAAGAGGTCTTTGCTGATTGGCTGATAAGAGATCGTGGCTGAGAGGGTGGACAAGAGGTTGTGGCTGAGAGGGCGGTACATAGTTGTGGCTGAGAGGGTGGACAAGAGGTTGTGGCTGAGAGGGCGGACAAGAGGTCGTTGCTGAGACGGTAGACAAGAGGTCGTGGCTGAAAGGGTTGACAAGAGGCTGTAACTGCGAGGGTTGACAAGAGGTCGCGGCTGAGAGGGTTGACAAGAGGTTGTGACTAAAAGGGTTGACAAGAGGCTGTAATTGAGAGGGTTGACAAGAGGCTGTGACAGAGAGGGTTGACAAGAGGCTGTGACTGAGAGGGTGGACAAGAGGCTGTGATTGAGAGGGTTGACAAGAGGCTGTGATTGAGAGGGTTGACAAGAGGCTGTGACTGAGAGGGTGGACAAGAGGCTGTGATTGAGAGGGTTGACAAGAGGCTGTGATTGAGAGGGTTGACAAGAGGCTGTGACAGAGAGGGTGGACAAGAGGCTGTGACTGAGAGGGTGGACAAGAGGCTGTGATTGAGAGGGTTGACAAGAGGCTGTGACTGAGAGGGTGGACAAGAGGTCTTGGCTGAGAGGAGGGTGGATACAAAGTTGCGGCTGAAATGGCGGACATGAGGTTGTAGTAGAGATGCGGACAAATGACCGTTAGTGAGAGGGTGTACAAGAGTCTGTAGCTGAGAGGGCGGACAAGAAGTATCGGCTGAGATAATGGAAAAAAGGTCTTGGCTAGGAGGGTGGATAGGAGGTCGTGGCTGAGATTCTGGAAAAAAGGTATTGACTGAGAGGTTGGATAGGAGGTATTGACAGAAAGGGTGGATAGGAGCTTGTGGCTGAGAGGGCGGACGAGAGGTCGTGGCTGAGATGGCGGACAAGAGGTCGTGGCTGAGAGGGCGGAAAAGAGGTCGTGGTTGAGAGGGCGGACAAGAGGTCGTTGCCGAGAGGGCAGACAAGAGGTCGTTGCTGAGAGGGCGGATAAGAGGTCGTTGTTGAGAGGGCGAAAAAGAGGTCGTGGCTGAGAGGGCGGACAAGAGGTCGTGGCTGAGATGGCGGACAAGAGGTCGTGGCTGAGAGGGTGGAAAAGAGGTCGCGGTTGAGAGGGCGGACAAGAGGTCGTTGCTGAGAGGGCGGACAAGAGGTCGTTGCTGAGAGGGCGGATAAGAGGTCGTTGCTGAGAGGGCGGAAAAGAGGTCGTGGCTGAGAGGGCGGAAAAGAGGTCGTGGCTGAGAGGGCGGAAAAGAGGTCGTTGCTGAGAGGGCGGAAAAGAGGTCGTGGCTGACAGGGCGGAAAAGAGGTCGTCGCTTAGAGAACAGACACGATGTATTGGCTGAAAGGCAGGCTAGATGTCGTGTGGTAGAGGCGGACAAGAGGTCGTGGATGAGAGAGAAAGCTGTTTGAAATTGAATAAGACTTACTAAACATAACATACAGGTCAAGTTTTATTGCTTTACAATAACAAATCAAGTTCATATTTAAGACCACACGGTCTAGTGTTTTCATTGAGTAAAAGTTATATATTGAATGACTAGACATAATGGGATTGCCTTGTTTTAGGGTCAGTTTTAAATCATTAGTTATTTACTGTAAACATGATATTGTCTTTTAATGAAATTCCTGAACACATTGATTTGTTTTATAGTTTATTTATCACGTTTTGCATCATTGGATCATAGACGAACTTTTCAGCATTTCGGATGATTAAACGACATAAGGAAATGTAAAGTTCATTTCTATTTTTAATATTTATCTAACTTCTTAAAACATATTTTAATAACCGTCGCAAGCAGCGATTAACAGCCATTGTGAATGGATTTTAATAATTTCTTTACATGGAATTAAATGATTTCAGGCTTTCTACTCCGATCAAAGACCAGCAAATAATATCTTACAAATTCATAACATGCCAAACTTTACTTAACAGACAGACATGCACATTATTTTAACATGGCTAAATTATTTACCCAAATCATAGGTAAAACGCTATATGGAGTGTCTATTTAAAAGATTAATTCATTGGAAATGAAAACTTTGGAAAATTCTTTAAACGGATGTGGTGTTATGCAGCCTATGGACTTCAGTTTAAAGGCTTTCAATGTTACTGTTGAATTTTAAAGAGAATGAACTTTTCCGTCCAAAAGGACATTCCGTCTGTCCCTAGGAGACAGGTATATAAAGTTATATGTAAACACCCAGTTTTAAATCTGCATGATGGAATATGGCCCCGAGGGTCCGATAGCATTAATAGGTACGTTCATATGTACATTGTGTAATATACATTTATGAATTAACTGTCTACTTAAAGCTGCACTCTCACAGATATACCATTTTTACAATTTTTTGGTCTTGGAAAGAGCAAATTCTTGTCTAAATATCTGCAAACCAATGATATAAGATTGCTGACAAAAAATCAGACGTATATTTTCATATTTCCGTTCGAAAATTAATGTTTTACGGCTTACTAACGGTTTAAGAAAAATGCACTGATCATCAAATTTTGAACTTAAATATAAAAATCTGCGATATAATTTTTGACAACAGTCTTGAATGACTGGTTTCCATGGATTTTCACAAAAAAAAATGGCTCGTTTCAAGGCAAAAAAATTGTCAAAACGTTCAATCTGTGAGAGTGCAGCTTTAAATGTTGCATATATATATATATATATATATATATATATATATGCAACATTTAAAGCTGCACTTTTATATATATGCATTAACAACAACTAACAACAAACAGTAAATTAAAGGGGAATATACATGAACATTATTTCGTCTTGGACATTTTGATTAAGTTCCCTGTATACGTGGTAATTGTATGGATATACATGTAATAATATATGGATTATACAAGCATGTGCGTCTAGGTCATAAGATGGTCTTGTGACAGATGTTCGCCTCTCACACGAGAAGTCCAGGGTTCTATCTTCACATGTTGTCGTGGCCTCTATTAACGGATATGCTTGTTCTCCCAGCTCCCAAGTTTCATTACACTTGAAGTTAGGGGGGGGGGGGGCGCAACTTAGGATGTAGGATGTACGCCCTCTCGATCCGAAGTCCAGATATATACATCTAACTTAAAGGTGATATCGGGGTTCGGCTGATCTATAAATAATATATGAACATATGAATATAAGAATATATGATGATTGTCTACCCTATTCACACAAAAGTTCACTTTGACAACTGGGTGGGGGGAGAGGGCCAGTGGCTTCACCTCCTGGATCCGTTAGTACACTTCGTATAATTTAAACGTCTCGTTTTCTTAAAAAAATGAATTAACGATGACTTTTCACATTTATAGTTGTTTTTTGCCGAACCATGATAATTAGCACCATAAATAGCAGTCCAAAATTGTCATTTTTCACATTATGTTATTTATGGTGTTTTGCTAGCAAATAAACATAAATAGAAATTAGCTTTTACTAATGACCACTAATTTTAAGTAATCGCTTTTTGATCAAATATTAACATTAATAGAAGGTGTTTGATTTTCAGCGGAAAAGCAAATACTCAAGAGAACATTTTCTTTAGAGGTACTGCATAGTTGAAGCTTATTTTCCATTATTTAACCTCATGACTCCAGCTTTTCTCTAATCTGCCACATTTCTTCAAATAAGAGGGCTATACAGATTTATTCAAGGCTGTTTGTTGATCTAAAGTCAGTCAGAACGTGCATATCGATGCATTGAGGAGAAACTGAAAGGTTGAAATGATTTCCTTTCATGTCTTGAATAATTCTTAAGTTTATCAGTCTGCTAAAAGTGTATTTAGAAGTGGATGTTGAATGCTAAAACATGGACACGGACACAGATCCGGACTATGAAGTATATGAATGGTAGGTACCGTGGATTTTCTAAGCCATTTATACTCCAATTACAAGTGCTTTTGCATTTTTGCAGGCTATAGTTTATAGAGGTATCTGATATAATTAATTTAGAATATCAAACTGCGTATTTTTCGACAGCACAAAGCTACACTTTGATCATATATAAGCATTTCTTTTAATCAAAGTGTGTCGCCGCTGAGCTTACTCGACCTACTGTCCGAGTGTATCAACTGGAAATACCCTTTTCAACGAAGAAATTATATAAAAAGTTCATAAATGTTAATGTTATAAAAACTTATAATACATTAAAAAAAAACCTTGCACGTTTGTACAAATACGGTCAAAGCAGACACACAATTGCCGATACTTTTTAAATGATTGACAAACATTGGAAAGAACCCTGACCCTCGCCCATACAAGGCTGGGTTAAAAAATAACAAGGCTCTAAAACGGATTTTGAACACAATTAATTGAAGTGCTGACCTCCGATAATAATTCCATTAAAGCTTAGGATAATGTTCTCTCCGTTTACAGCCTAGCTCACTTCTTTTTTTTAAATCTGTTATCTGTCATTCAATAATTTTACTTTAATACTGTAGATAAATAAGGACAGTTTGAATTACATTGTATGGATCAAATTCGCGTGAACGGTGATATCTTAAAGAATAACAGGATGAGTCTGCTGTCATCTGATCGGTTACATAAATAAAGGGATCCTACCCGCGAGAATCTCTTATCGATACCTTCCATTTAACTCTTTTATCATGTAATGTTTCAACTGGGTATTTGAGGGATTAGATCTCCAAGCAGTGCGATGAAATCGAATTTTTCTGAAGCATAAGTCATTAGATAAAATATGATAAATGTTCCATACCAGGATAACATAAGAAGGGTGTTGGTGAAAAGTGTTCAAATTGACAGTGAAAA
Source organism: Mya arenaria (assembly GCF_026914265.1). Lineage (NCBI taxonomy): Eukaryota > Metazoa > Mollusca > Bivalvia > Myida > Myidae > Mya > Mya arenaria. The sequence continues at coordinate 16,205,444 of NC_069134.1, read as the reverse complement.
CCTGTGACTTTGTGAGGAAAGAATGTGATTCCGAGTGGAAAATACGTGCATAACCTGCTTAAACTAAATAAACATGTCATTTCATAGTGGAAAATACTTTTGAAGGTTTCTCAAATTAATTTAAATGAATTTACCAACTAAATTTGAGTTTTTATAAAAAAAATCAAATCGTTATAATATTCTTACAAACATTAATGAAAAGTAGACGGATTTTATATATTTGATAATAATGTGTTTTTCTATATATACACGTTAACATTTTCTGAAATGACAAGTTGGAAACACTTTCACTGTGTTCATATTTGTGGGGATTCCGAGAATGCAGCGGAAGTGGCGACGGCGGGCGTCCTTCTGCATGTTGTCGGCAGTTCCGGTCATTACGGAACGCAGGCCGGTTAAATCCGCTCTCGTGAAAAGGTACCAAAATATACACCTGATCCGGGAAAATTAAATTATCAACAGTCGGAAAATTATGTATACAATTATTTTCCCTTGCAAATATCAATTCAGAAATGGGTGGATTCTGAGAACACTTTTGGCCAAGAACATTTCGTATTAAACATTGTCTTTTCTTTTAGATTGGAAGCCGCGTACACCTCACGACGTGGCCATACTTCCTTCCGTACAACACGCGCAGGCTCTATATTATATATACACAGCTTCCTTTTTCTTTTCAGGAGCGTCGACTCCGATGACGATGGCCACCTGCCTGACGCCATAATAGAAAAAGTAGCACGCGCAAACACCGTCCATAATGAGCATTCGCAGATACTACCGGAAATCCGGGCGGCGCCATGTCCAATACACACAAAAAAAGACCATAAAGATCCACTTAAAACAGACGGACGATCGCCGCGTCGTCTCACAACCCACGAACCCCATAACCAGTTAAATGTCCATACGTCTACTAATAAGGGGTGTCGTATGGACATAAATATTCGAATTCCAGAACAATTTCCTGCGACTGTGCGGCAACCCATGTTGCCTAAGAATATGACGTCAAAGGAGTACGTCATGACATGGCTCGTGCACGGATCTGAGCCGAACGGAAATAACCACTTTCCGGAAATAATACCAAGACGTAAGAAATCTTTGAAAGTGAAAATGCCAGATGTTAAAAATTCATGAAAACCCCTGACAGTTCACAATTGTTGTGTACCAAGTGACGAGTGCTTACATTGTTGATCAATGTTAGCGCGTATTGAATAGGTAAAATGATACTATTTGATAACTATAAAATAGTTCTATGTGTCGAACTTGTTTGGTTGTTAGTGCGGACGTGACGTTTAATTATTATTAGTGTTGTATTTATGGTAATGTATTGTTGTTTGTTTATTTAATCGTATAAGTAACTGTTATGTTTTGTTATAAAAATAAAGACATATTTTATGCACGTTTAGCTTGGTTCGATAACGATCCCTTATGTTATCAAGTACATCACCATCTTGTACAAGAAAAGTAGCATCAATATAGTTTTCCAAAAAACAACAAGGCAGTCTAAAGGACGGCTATATCCCCCGCTGTGGTTTTTAAAACATTTTGTTTTTCTCTGAACCTGACTGGTACGTTGAATCTGACCAAAATTGTACACTACCACTGATCAAGAGTGGGAATATAGGAAATACAAGTTGTTTGATCAGTAACCTCAATATTCTTGGATATATGAACATGTTATAGAAGGATATTTGTTCAGTTTTTCAAATTGTGTGTAGTGTAGGTAAGATCAATATCATTGTTATTTTGGCTAAAAAACAGAAGGTAAATGAGTCTTTGATTTATAACATCAATCAAATAGCAAGCCTTAAGTATTTTCGATAAAGTGATACATATATTTTGTGGTGACATCATACCATTGTTTACTGCCTTTGACAGAAAACACAAGCTTTAAATATATTTTCACACATTTGTGTACATTGTTTATTTAAATTTTAAACTTGTTGCACATAATGATAATGCTCGGCAGAGTGTGCAAATTATCAATACGTGCAAATTGTTAAGCACTTTCAATTATCAAACACTTTTGATTGTGTAATATGACCTTTAAATGTCTCGTGTGACCTTGACCTTTGACTGAGGTATGGACCCGGGTCACTGCACATTGTCTCAATGTGGACAATATTTGTACCAAGTTATGTGGTAATCCATCAATGCTCAAGTAAGTTATAGCCCGAACAAGAGCATGTGTACTCTGACCTTTAAATATATCGTGTGACTTTCACCTTTGAGGTATGGACCCGGGTCAAGGTCGACACAACGTCTCGATGAGGACAACAGTTGTACCAAGTTATATCGTAATCCAACAATGCAAAAGTAATAGCGCGGACACAAGCATGGGTACGCTAACCTTTGAAAGTCTCGTTTGACCATGACCATTTAATGTATGGACCCGGGTCCGGACACGAAATATTACGGACAAACAGACTGTCGGACGGACGATGTGCATTCCTATAATCCCCTCTTCCATCTGTGGCGGGGGGGGGGGGGTGGTGCTGCTAATAAAACATACTTTTAGTCACATTGGGAATATTGATCAGAGTTTTGATTTAATGGGTACAAGTTTATTGCCATCACCTTATTTTTCACTCTTGAATATTTTATACAGCTTGCTGTTTTGTTGATGAAGGTAATTTGGAAATGTGCAGTGCAATTAATTAATATTCGATATATATTGTGTTCATTCTGTTTTTCTTATCGATGTAAGCAATTTGTTCATAAGCGGGTCTTGGTGTTTTGGCACTTGTGAAACACACTCGCATTGTCATAATTATATTTGAAAAATGTTCAAGTTCTCTAAAAAGCAAACTGATTTGTTGAATTTTGTTAACAGAGAGCCATTAATTAGGTACTATATAAGTAAGAGATACACAACTTGTCGTAATTCAGTGTATTGTTACAGCAAGAAAACTTGTAAAGTTTGAAGTTGATATCGTTTACGGTTGTTAAAGTAAATAAGAAGAATAAAACATGAGACTGGGTGATTACCATAGGAAACTCTCAAATTAATGTGTGGGGCCTAACAAGACTCGACTATGACACCACTTTTTGCAGTCTTAAAATGAACGGTTTATGAGATACGACCAAATGGCCCAACATGCCCCTGTCCCTAAAAATGAGTAAAAAATAACCAAACCTATTAAGTCAATAAGGGGCCGTAATTTGCATTGAGGGTCATATGGAGTGCTGTCTATCTGAATTACGTGATGGCCCGGAACAACTGTGTGAAGTTTCAAGTTATTGTAAGAACCATGTCTGAAATATCAAGTCCAAACATGCAAAACAATTGAACATACCTAGTCAATCAGGGACCGTAATTGATATGGAGGAACATACAGAGTTGTCTGTCTTGATTGTGTGATAGACCTGAACGATTGTGTAGGGTATGCAGTTAATTGAACGAACTATATTCTGGATATTAGAAAAAAATCCCAACTTGCCATAACTGTAACCGGACGAAGACGCTGGGCGGGTAAAAAGCCATGCTTATTTTTTGCAAAATCGAGCGAATAAAAAAACTGAACAAGAGGCCCAAGAAGGCCTATGCTCTACTGGCATGGCTCTTGTGGTCATTTCATTCCAGAGCATATACGTATGAGTAATTGGCAACATATATATAGTTCACCTTTTGTGTTTGGGTTAGCTGAAAACGCTGCACGCTCAACATCCGAGGATAGAAAGTGTTGTAAGCAGATTAGTTGCATGAACTATTTTAAAATGTGCCAAGTAAAGGTAATCGGAGGGTAAAAAATATTTCAAAACTGTACTCATGGTCAAAATTTCATTTCTGTAGCTTTAAAAATAAAAAAAAGTTGGTCTAAAGGTCAAAGTCAAGGACATCCGAGGACAACATTGATGCTCGTTTGAAAAACTGTACACATGGTCAAAATTTCATTGCTGTAGCTTTAAAAATTAAAAAGTAAGTCAAAAGGGGTGGGGCCAGCATTTGCCCAAGGGTCATAATTTCAAATGTTTTGCTAGACGGTCATCATATAATCCTCCACACCAAATATCAACGGTATTGGCCTTGTGGTTTGAAAGAAGAAGATTTTGAAAATATTTCTTAAATAAGTCCCTAGGAAACTTGTGACCCCCGGGGCAGTGCCAGTTATGACCCAAGGGGCATAATCTGAACAACCATGGTAGTGGACCACTTTTTAAGCCTTGTTCAAAATAGCAAGGATCTGCATAGCTGTTTCAGACAAAAAGGTTTTTAACATTTCCCAATTTAAGAATACCAAACATGTGAACCCGGGGGCGTGGCCAGAAATGACCCCAGGGGCATAATTTGAACAAACTTTTACAAGCAATTGTGACTTTACATGTAAACTTGGCTAAAAATAGACTTAGCTAAAATAGCATTTTTTTATACTTCCAAAACCCATAATCTAGGCATGCATGGGCGTATATGGCTGGTTTTCAACAGGAACTGATATATGGATATCTAAATATTGTACAAGTTTCATCGAGATACAAGCAAAACTGAAGACTGTATCGTGTTCACAAGCAATTGTTTACAGACGCACACATTTTTTATATTTCAAGGCCCATAATCTAGGCATGCATGGGCGGACCTGGCTGGTTTTCGAAAGGAACCGAGCTCTAATGGATATCTAAAAACATTTACAATTTTCATCGAGACACAACCAAAACTGAAGACTGTATTGTGTTCACAAGCAATTGTTTACAGACGCACGGACGCACGAACGCACACTACATACACATTACCATCGCATAAGCTCTTCGGCCTTTGGCCAGTAGAGCTAAAAATCTAAAGGGTTTCGCAAAACAACAAATGCACAGTTTGTTATGATATATTACTAATTGTCCTTTTCAAATTCTTGACAAATAAAATAACAGAAATACAATGAAGTCAGTGTCATGATCCCTTAAACAACAAATTCAAGTGAATAATTTTGGCAACATAATGTACACACTGTGCTTGACTAACTAATTCATTTGATTTCTGTGAATATTTCATTTACATACAATTAACATAATCTAAAACCTATGGCATGCTATAAACCAAGTAATAATTGCACAACACATTTAATTCCTTTCCTGCTTGCAGATTATGCATTGCTCTTATTATTAAGAATATTTGCTCACAATCAATAAATAACTATTTGTGAGCATCAATCAGTGATTCCAATATATATATAGCAGATCAAATAGAGTTAGAAGCACTCGAAAAGGTAAGAACAACTTGTCAGGAATATATTTATATCTCATATGACATATGAATTAAATCTTGCAAAAATAAAGTATAAAGTAGTATAAAGTATACTCTAGCACTCTTGATTTTCTGTTACAACGTTAAAACACTATCTGAAGTAAATGAAACTTATCTGCTCCTTTAAGACACAGTTAACTGCATCAACCAACAAGTAAATTATATGAATAATAAAAACTTAGCCTGCTTATGGTAGAACATGGTCAAAGATCTGGGTGTGGGCCAATATTCATTCATATTTAACATCTTCAGTAATTTCCTTAACCAAATCAATTTTCTATTGGCAAATTAATAAAAAAATGTATTAGAGATGTTTTAACATTAAAGTGTGTATTTTAAATAGTTTTTTTTTTAATTTCCATTATCTTATATCAAACCATCAATGAAATACTTAGATTAAGAAATTACCTAGGATGCTTTATGAATACCTGCCCCTGGTTAAATAATAACATTGAAGATAAATGATTTAGACACAGACCACATAGAATAGCCAGCAATGCCCATTAAAGGCCCATAAAAGGTCAAACAAAGCCAGAAAGCCTGATGTGTTTGTTACAGTAGCTCTCCAGTTCAGATCATGAAGTTCAATATCTGTTTAATGCGTTTACATGTAATTCTAGAAAAAATAATTGGTTTCAGAAAAAATAAAATTATTAGAACTACAACTTAAAACAATCAAAACAATATTGCCATCCTATTAAAACATCATTTAAACATGCTATGAACAACCCAATGCCCTCTAACCCGGTGACAATGAGAAATGAACATCCTACAATTAAGTAGTCACAAATCAACCCTCAGAACAGGATCAGAATAATTATCATAGAACATTACAGTTACATAATAAATATTAGCTATATATATTGCAAGATGAATCAACAATGACATGGTATATCTGCATGGCAAGGTTTGTGTTCTTTCTACTGCATTATTCCCATCACCACCCTACAACTACATACTTAGTGTTCAGGCTCTGCCAAGCTCTGACAAAAAATTCATTAAGTAGATAACAACTGCCAAATGCCCATTCAGTCACTTATCAGTGACTGATTAAGCAAGTTATTCAGAAGCTAGTCCATGCCAACTGGCTAGAATAGAAGCATTCGAAGGGCATTTAGCGTTGAACACTAAGGTAGCATTTATTTTGGTCCTCTAAAAGATAAGTCAACACCAGGCTGTGCCTACCGACATAACTGTTTAGAGGACCTTAAATAAACACTAACCATTACATAAGGTCTAAATCGCTCACAATAACAACAACAATAATAATAATAATAATAATGTTTGCAAGAATACACATTTACTTTAAACAATACACAAACAAAAACATACAATTTCTTAGTAATTATATATAAATCATTATAAATCTATTTCTATTAACAATTAAATGTTTTTATGTAAGGGATCATTAACTGGTTAAATCGCATGCAAGTCCGGTTCAGGTTTGTAACTTTACATGTTTATAAACCTGAGAGTAATACATGTAACTCTAGTTGTGTAAATTTTAATTATAATACATCAAATGGTATGGCATTATCATATTCAATTTAAAGAAATCTAATAATAGTACATTACTGTGAAAATATCTTCAGTCAAGTTTTAATCTCAAGATTAAAACATACCTCAATAATTAAGTTACACGTAATTGGGTCCTGTTATACTAACAAAATAAAAAAGCCAGTCAGAAGTCAAGAAAGGTAAAGGTTTTGTAGATGCAAAAAAAAACATTCAGAAAATCAGTCAGTCGTACATGCTTATATTGATTCCTTTTTTCCAACAAATCCATTTTCTCAATATAACTTTGGCATAATCTTATGAAACTCAATCTTCTGAAGAGTGTTAAGTAAACTAGATCCTTAATAAATGACAAAAATCTGAATTTTATCATATAAAGTATCAAAATACACTTTCCGCATGGAATGTCACAAGTCAAACCCTTGTAAGCATAACTAGAACTTACCGTAATAACATTGAGTTGGATGCCTCGAAAGCTTAAAGGTACAACATATACTTGTAGCACAGAAAACATGGGAGTTACAAGAGTCAGCTTTTTGACACTGCCTGAAAGAGCATGTACACATAGATATTTTATATTTCATCAATCTGATTCAAGAATTGATTTTGACAGTAAATGGCCTAAAAGTTCCATTTATTCTTGCAACTTAAAAACAGTTCAGAAAACTTCATAAAATTATTCAAACAACAATAAAATATTTTCTCATGAACAAATCCCCAACCCAACAACAGCCTGACGTTGTGAGATACGACAGACACTGTAAGTTAAAACAATGTATGCAAGACGAAGTGTTTTCCTGAACCAAAAAATGAGAGCCTACGTGACTAGCAATGATCTGATTGTGATGCAGATGAACCAGCTGGTGCTAATGTATTGGTTTAAGCTAATGCATTCTTAAACTGAAAACACCAGATGGATGAAGAGACAGAATCAATCCATTTGAAAAAGAAGAGATTAGGTTAGCAGTAATGGCCATCTTATCAACCTACAAATAACAAGGTATTAAATTTCAATACCGATTTTGAATAGCGACATGAGAATACATTTGTTGGTATCATGGGGAAAGTTGAATATAATAAAAAAAGCCAGATTTATTTCAAATACTGTACAGTATAGTATTTCTTATCTTTCATAAAGGTATGCTATTAGAATGAATATATATTTTCCTTTAAATCCTTTAATAGCAAAAGATTTTGGAACAAATTACCAAGTATACATGAATACAGATGTTTGAATTTGAACAAGAAAATTCATAAGCTTTCCATACCTTTTACAATTTCTTAAAAAGAGAAAGGTCTTCTTCAGACTAAACCTTCATAGAGAACACTACATGGATGAAAACTGAACAAACTAGACAAATATAGTTGACGTTGAACATGAGGACAAAAATAAGAACAAGTGGGGCCATTTCATCAAGACCCCTCCAAATGGTTTTGAGATATTTTCAACAGTGAAGTACTTCTTCTGAAAATATGTACTAGGTAGCAAACTGCTTTAACCCTTTGCATGCTGGGTAAATTGTCGTCTGCTCAAAAATGTTGTCTGGTTTATTCTAAATTTCTTTCAATTTACTTAAAACTTTGGGGATATATTGACTGAGTGGCAAACAGCTTGGAACCTGACCAGGCGCCGAGTTACTCGGCGTCTGGTCTGGTTCCAAGCTGTTTGCAAAGCCTTTAAAATCGCCATCAGCAGCTTAAGCGTTAATATGTACTAGGTAGCAAACTGCTTTAAGGATTCTTGATGATAAGCCCTTATAAATTGTTATCTTTACCAGGGAAAACACTCTTTGTTTCCATAATGAATACACATTGCCTTTGAATAGGTTATTCTTTGATAATATTCAGGACAAACACTAGAGCTATTACCATCGTGATGAATACCCCAACACGCTGCTTGGACACAGGCATGGTTAAAGGTTGAGCTATGGAATATAGGAGAGAAATGTGAAAAAAATGGCAGATACACACCAGCCTATGCTGACCAACATTCCTATACAGTTTCATTGTGTAGGTAAAATACTTAAGAAAGCTACAAGCAATACAAGGTTAGACAGTTTTTTCTATGTCAAGGGACATAACTTTTGTCCTGCGTAAGCTGAGGTGTAATAATTTTGGAGCTTAGTACAACACAAGAATTTTGGAACACGACTTAATGGGACATTTAGTGAAACATGACAATTGCAACACCAATATAGGCCGCAGATTTATCCATCTGAGGGTATAAACAATACCATCCTCATATTTGGTACATCAAGTCAATTCAGAATCAGAATTCTTAAGTGAAAGAACACTGTGATAATACCATGTTATTGCAGTAGAGCTGTGCTCGTATTTACAGACATAGCACCATTAACTAACACCAGACATGTCACAATACTCAAACATATTTAGACAACATTTTAGATTCTTTAATACATCAACATAAATATAACTTTATTAAAAATGATTTAGTTTGCAGTTGTCTTTACAGAAAATTATTAAGGCCACTGCAAACAAATAATTTTTATGAATGGCTTTACTAGAATCCAGATAATTAAAATGACGCAAATGGGAGCTTTGGTCCGCCTCGTTGTAATTCTTTGCCATTGACTTTACCAACAATGTACAATAACCGAAGAGATGTATTCCCTTAATTGGTCTTTTGAATGGATGAATGAATGTCAGCGTCACGTAACATGCAGGAAGTGATCATGTGTAAAATCACAACCAACAGAAGCAATCCCTCAAATAAACCACACAATCAATTTTGGCCTAGCTTGTGGAAGTGTTCAAAACATGTATGTGTTTCATACTAGTGCCTCAAAGCACTTCCTTTGCGTGATTCTTTTATACAATTCAAAATAGCGATTGTCAACTGTCACATGTAAAGCTGGTTTCAAATGGTCTAATTGTGAAAGTTTCCTGTCACTCAAACATCTTTTTTATCCAATATCTTGACATGGATGTCAAGTGTCAAATCTCCTTCATTTTTTTGGCCTCATTTCATGAGCAATGGCTCGCTTAGGCCAAGCAAAAACTCCTAAGCCATTCCATGAAGCATTGATACCGCAATTATTACCCTATTGTTTAGTGGTTCTCCAAGATGCTTGTAAACCTGCCATCTCTCAGAAGATAATAATCTAAATATATCACAAAATAAAACCTGACATGGACCCAGGTACGGCCAAACATGGCCATATATAGCTATAAAAATAATATATCAATATAAATATGCGCTTGACTAGTCGGCTCTTCTCGCTTTCTTCTTTTTACTCTTTGGTTTTGCTTCCAGCCAGGAGTCTGAAAAAGTATATATAAGAATTAGGAAAAAACACTTCAAAACAAGATTGAATAAATGTACGGTACATATAATATATTGATACACCAACATTGGAAGAGCAGGAAAACATATATCATGTTAGGTCTGTAAGTTTAAACTTTTCAGTAAAAAAATATCAATTATTCATACCATCGCTATACAGTCCAAACCTGTTGTCTCGAGATCCCAGGGACTGGCCAAAATACTTCGAGCCAATGTAAAGTAATTGCTATATTTTCATCCAAATTTTTTTTTTGTGGGGGCAGGAGATGATATTTTGATCATTTTAATTGTTGTTTTTTTTATTTTTCTTAGATGACTGTCACAGATGAATATGTGTTCATGCTCTTACTTATTGCATAAGGGAACATAAACGTATTTTGAAACTAACCTCAACTCATATCATAACAATTCTCCACTTTATATGTAAATGTTTTCATTAACACCTGCTGGTGTGAATAAATGCTATTCCTGGACCAATAAGCAATTACAGATAACTGTTCAACATTTTTATTTCAGTCAGTAAAATTTCAGGGGCGGCGGAAAAAGAGGGAGCAGTCCGGGATGAAAATCTAATGATTTATTTATAATTAATTATAGAATTGCTGTTCTTTTGTAAGGGGAAACAACCTGTATTCATGATGACTAATTTTCGAGTTGTTGTTTCCTTTGGTTATTCTTCGAGCACTTCAGAGTAAAAATCATATTCAAAGGCACATCAAAAAGCAAAATGGCCATAGGTAACAACAATGACACCAGGCTCTACAACTCATCATGGTGATGGGTATCAGAGTGATACTGCTAAAACTGCGGGAGAAGTTAACGCCACAAACTTCCACCAACAGACCAAACCAAGTGCATGGCAACTCAAATATAGCTTCCTTCAAACTTTGAGAGGTTAAAATAAGAGATAGCCAGCACACACTTGAATACATGTAACATAATCATAAAAAAGGCAGTATTCAAATTTTAAACTGGATAAGTTGTATAATAAACACCTACCGGTCACAGAGCCCATTTCATCAAAGGAAGGGGTGGGGTCATTGACAGGGGCATCTCCTGTTGCCCCAGAAACCTCCAACGGCGCTGGAGATTCTATAACAATAAAAATATGTTTAACAAAAGGTTATAGTAATACCTTAATTCATGACGGGAATGAAAAGCATGCAAAAACAAGAAAGATGTTGCTTTTTACCCATAAACTAATGATTTGAACAAAGATACATTTCTGCAACAATTGCTCAACAAAATCATTTCTCCATTGTGTACGTACTGTTACAGGTCATGACTAGTGACAAATGAATAGTAAGTGACTAAAGCAAGCCAAGCAATGGCCAATGCTCATCCGTACTTCATAACTCAACAAGTACATTACCCTCTAATTGCTAATTAAAAAAAGAACTATTCCCTTCTTTTAACAAATGTGCATTCATGGTACCCACCTTTCTGTACTGTATCACCTTTAGAGGTGACTGAGACAGGTGATTTCGAACGACTAGTTGAGCCCTCTCCGCTAGCACCAACACTTGATGACCCCTCCCTGCTTACACCAACATCTGTCGCCACTGGCTTCTGGGAAAGGAAATAATCACAGTTTATAAATGTACCATTGTGGCTGTTATTGTTATCTGTCGGTGCTGTTGTATGTCTCATATACTGCCTGTTGGCCTCAATTGCTGACTACTTGGCTTGTCCCTGTACTTTCCACCGTGATATTTTACTACAAGGATTAGTGTTTCCTCAACCAAATTCGCTCCATCTAAGGAATAACAGTTTATGAATAAACAACACTCTATGTATAGTGATGTACATACATATCTGTAAATAGCAATACACTTAACAACTTTTCCAAATGGTCAGTTTTTAAACCTCAATATTTTTGCAGATGTATGTATAATAGAAAATCCATCTCAATGATGAAGAAGGCTTACAGTTACTATAGCATACAAAAGAATTTTGAGTCGTATTATCATATATAATAAGTTTTAACCCCTTTTGTACACAAAAGAATTTCCATTAATTTTTCTAAATATTTTTTTCAACCATGCACAATATACTTTAATAGTCTCTTATTATCAAAAAAACATTTCATCTTGCCAAAATACTGGCTTAGTATAAACAAAAATGGCAAAGTGCCTAAGTGTTAAATTGTCTCCCTTTCAACTGAAAATAGAAGAAAGGTAAACCCTTAATATAATATCAATAGTGAATGTCAGCTCAATAAAACTTATCTGTAGACCAAAAATGATATTTTTATTCGGTCATATTAAAAACGTTTTTCAGTTTAAACTGATAGGAAGCTGATGAATTTCTCATTGCATTATTTTGCATTGATTGAAATGTGAGTATGTTAAAATCTAAAAACGAAAGATATTTCATTTAGCAAGCATTATGACTTTCAACTGAAAATACAATTTCGCAATTTGATCATATCTTTAAAGACATGTTCAGCTACTGTCTACTCCATTCTTGAATTGTTTTACTTTCAAAATCATTTTTTTTTTCAATGGTTATCTTATCATGGAATGTCAGCGAAATTGTTGCACAGTGACAACTAATGCAAGCGGAATTGATTGCATGAATTAAGATTATTTTTTTCTGAAAAATGTTAGGTGACCAGTTAGAAAAGTTGTTCATTCTTAGTATTATTTGAGTTTCATCAAGTATCTAAATTTAATTTTTAAAATTTAAGAAATGCAAATTTACATGCTAAAAACAGAATCTTAGTGACAGCTTTGAATTTTTTTTTTTTTTTTATCCTTACAACCATATCTTATAAATATTCCAGTTCATAAACCTCTGTAATCAAATTCATTTCAAAGAGATCAGGATCAAAATCCTATTCCAAAATGCACAACCTGCACCCACCTCATCTGGCCTCTTGCTTCTATCTTTCTTCTTATTTTTTTTTGCGGCTTTCACTGTGAGAGCTTCTGTATTATCAGCAAGGGCGGGATCCTGTGTGGGCTCCAGGGGCGGGCTTGCAATGGGCTTCAGGGCAGACTGCGGTATAACAAAGTCATCCTCCTCTGGGCTTGGAGATTTCTTCTTCTTTTTGTTCTTCTTTCTATCCAGTGCCGGGCTCATTTCTGCTACTGTGGTCTCCATCGCATCCTACAGAAATTGGAAACACTTAAAATATGCCATGAACAGCAGGATAAAGAACTGAATAAAATGAATAAGCTGTTATTTGTGAAATATGCTTACTAACAAATAATTCCTATTATCAATAATCAAAACAGGATCCTGATAGTTTCATCAGCTTTGATACGAAAAATTGCCAGTGAAAGCATTATTAGACCTAACGGAAATTTTTGAGCTATTGTTGCAACAACCAACAATAATTATGTAACATCAAGAAAGAACTAAGCGATAACATGGTTATCCATGTTCCAGTGCTCCACACTAAGTTCAAAATGGGAGTTATTGGTTTGAAAAATGAATTAGCGACTCATGTTTTCTGTGTCAGGGAAATTGTTGGTGGACGGTGTTTGTAGTGTGTTAAAAATGGTAAATATATTCTACCACCTGTACCTGTATCTGCAGTTCAATGCTGGTCTCTGGCACAGGCTCTGGCTCTGGGGCAGCTGCCTCAACAACGGGTGTGGTCTCCATGGTAACCATCTCCTCAACAACTTCTGCTTCAACTTCTTCAGCTTTGCCCTGTTTTACAGTTATAGGAAATTAAGACTTAATAAACCAGCCTAAGTTGTTACATTAGTGCATATATTTACTATACAAGCCTATTATATCAAACCTAGAATTGCAGGCTTGTGCTTTAAGTTCCACCACAGTGTAAACTTAATATTAAAGTTACCATGTCTCTTTTTATCAAAAAGATATTATCATGAAATGTCAGTAAAAACCTTGCTCATGGATTACTAATGCAAGCAGGAATGATTGCATGTAATTAGATTTTTTTCTGTAAAATGTTAGGTGACCAATTGGAAAAGTGGTTCAGAGTATATGACCTTGTTTAATTTTAGTTTTAGTAAGTATATAAAACTTTGATTAAAGTTTTAAAATTCACAGAAACAGTTTGTTCAACTTTTCCGCCGCTTTTAAGTTTAGAATTTGGAAGTTTTGGTGAAACGTACTATGTCAATTTAAAATTTGACAACATGCAAAACCTTAACCAGAATTTCTAAGTCAAATAATAAAGGAGAAAAAATTGCATTATATGCAAGATAGAGTTATCATACTTCATTGTATAAATTTCAAGGCAATACATCAAGTACTTGCTGAGTTATTGACTTATATGTGCTTTAATGCAAATCCTTAACCAGAATTTCTATGTTGGATAAAAAAGGGGTAATTTTTTTATTATATGCATGTTAAAGTTATCTAACTTGATTAATTAAGAAGGTTTGATAGTTGGGAGTCTGTGTATAAAGGTTCAATGCAATACATAATGTATTTACTGAGATATTGACTTTAATGTGGTTACACAAAAACCTTAACCAAGTTGTGACACCAAAGCCAATGCTAGGGTGAGAAGTATAGCTCTCCTTATTCCTCATGTCTAGCTAAACTATGTACCTTCTTTGCCTTTCTTTCCTTCTTTTTCTTATTTCTCTGCTCCTGTGGTGAGGGTGGTGTAATTATCTGCTCCTGTGGTGGGGGTGGGACCTTTTTCTGCTCCTGTGGGGCGGGTTGGGCCTCTACTGCTGGTTTTGGTGCTGTTGCCACAACATCCTCAATCTTGGCCACCATTGGCTCCTCTTTTGCTGGAGAGTCCTGTCTCTGGGCTACCTCTCCTTCCTTCTTCTTCTGCTTCTTCTCCTTCTTTTCCTTCTTCTCCTTCTTCTCTACAGTTAGCCAACCAGAGAAATCCTCCTCTGTAAATGAAAAGTAAAATTATAAAAAAATATGTTTGTACTATCCTTAGATTAATTGAGAAGTTATTTTTTATCATTGTATTTTAGATCATCCAAGGGAGTTATACCAACAAGAGACTTAAAAAAACATGCACATTGAATCGCATAACAGATATGTGTGACATAATTGTAACACATTAAGTAAAATATTTCAGGATTTGTACCTCAATTTGGAATGGCTCTACAACTTACATGAAATTATTACAATAAACTACTAGGTTAGTAAACTTAAGACATTTGAAAGTAGCATTACTGGCATTGATCAAAGTTCAAAGTTGTTTTTCTAGATATGACATGCAGGACAAAACGAATCGTATGTGGCTACCTTCGAGAGCACACATTGTTATTTCTGTTGAATTTACATGTATTCACACTAAGTTTAAATACTCTTAACTGAGGTATTAATTAAGTAAAAGTTATCGAGAATGCCGGACAAAATAATCCCACGCTTCGCAGGCAACACATTTAATAGGTCCAATAAACCTACCATCATGCACCACTGGCTTTTGCTGGACTGGTTTTGTTTGGTCCTCTTTTGCGGCAGACTTCTTATTCTATTACCAAACAAACAATGTTTTATGAGACTATAAAAATTATGACTATTACTCTTACAGTATGGCTTTATACCATAGTTTACTTTATAAAATCATATGTAATTAATAAAAATAGTAATGCAATTAATTGTGCTAAAAGTTGCTTTTCGTTTTGGTCTTACTCTTTAATTTTATAATAAGAATAAAATATCAGGACTTTTCTTTATTACATGCTACATTTTATCTACCTGTCCATAAAAAGCATTTAATTTCTGAAACTAACATGAACATACATTAACTAAAAACTTAGGCCATGTCAATTACTCAATGTTTTTTTAACTCCTATCTCTTTTTATTATTTCAGATTTGTTAAAGTAGTTAGGTCACAATTTGATCCAGTTAATAAAACAGTCACATGGAGAGATGTGTTTTAATTGTAACACCTTTTTCTGCTGCACATCTGCTACAGCCTTGGTTTTTGTCACAGCTTGTTGTTTAGCTGCCTGCTTAGCTGTCTGCTTAGGAGAGGCAGATGGTTTTGCTGCTGAGTGTACAACACTCTCACCGGAGCTGGATACTGCATGTCCATTCACCTGGCCTTTACTGCCCTGTATAATGAAAAAAGGGGCTAGCATAATTATATGAAACGGAAAAGTGAGCTAGAGGAAAACCTCAATCAATAAACATACATGTAGGATACTATATATTTATGAAATTAAATTGAACCTTAAATCAAACGTGATCTAATAAGTGTCCTTGAGTTTTTCTAGGAATAAACAAATTTAATCAATTATTTAAAATAGTTTAAGTTACAGTAAAAATGTGCAAAAATCCCAAAATTCAGCAGCTCTTAATCAACATCACATTTTTTCCAGCAAAAGTGCAAATATTGCACTGAAAAAATTGCTGAGAAGGTAAGAATAGTATCAACGCAGTTTTTTTTAATAAACTAATACTAATTAATAAAAGACCAGGGACAGTTATATGTTCAGAGCAGCACAATATCATCAGGACTAATTTGATACCATCTCTCTACATCTGCACATACACAACCAACCACGTGTTTTTTTGCAGATTTTGCACTTTTTCCTTACCGCAGACATTATCTTTTTAATCTATTTTTCACTAAACCCGCGATATAAGCGTACAGTGATATTTTGTGTTCAATTTACTGCCTTTTAAAGGCTGTTTCCCATGCAAAAAATGTTCATTTTCCCCAAATTAAATGCAAATTATTTTCATGAATAAAAAACCAATGAATTTCTTGAAAAATAAATAAACTCTAGACAAGACTAGCACTTTAAGTATTCATAAAAAGGTGAAAACATGTATATTTGCCATTATATTTGCTATTATGTGCTGATTTTAAAAATATTTCCAAAAAAAAATCACTGGCATAATGCCATATGGCACACCGTGTTCATTTATGTAATTTGCCCTGCACCCACCTCCCTGCACATTGAGTTAGGCTTTACGCAGCAATGCGAAGTGTTAATTAACGGATAGCTATTTTCAATTTTCCTAAGGCTACAAACTTGACAGATTATCTACTATATACTTGATTCGTACACAAAATGTAGTGTGATCTCTGAAAATAATGCTTAAACTTTATTTTCGCCTTATTCTCACTTATCTAAATTTCGAATGCCCTTGTTTAACTTGTGTGAATGTAAATAAGTAATATACTGAATAAAATGTTGAGTATAATTAAATGATATTTATTATTGGTGGTTTACAATAGCTGGTGATGTTAAGGAGAATTTTCCACACAAAAACGAGGCAAGAACCTTCAACCATGCCCTATGAACTTTGAATGCGAGATTGATCGAAAATCTTTAAATAGTAACATATACACTTTCAACCACATGGTTGTTGCAAATAAATTGCGCTGCCTTTACAGGAGAGATTATGTCATTGTAAATCACAGGGATATATTCTGTGGTTGCCAACACGGTGATGCACGTATCACCACGTTCATCTGCTGCTACCGTGTTAGTTGCAGACAAATGTGTTGATACCCGTACCCCCGAGTTGGCTACCACGGAATGTTAGTCTAAAATTATAGACATGTTATACGGGATTCTTCCAATCCCTAACGTCTAAACAGGTTTGTGCAAAAACCGGGGGTGTTTCGAAAAATATTGAAATTGTATTAAGTGAAGTATTTTATGCTTTAAATTAAATTAATGCTTTAAGGTTTATATTCATATTTTACCATGTAAGTGAAAAGTAATTTTGCACAAAACAAGCATTTAATCCATTAAAACACATTATTTACCTTTCCAATAAAACGAAAGTTGACTGACACAGACAACAATTATGCCAAGCGGAACAACTCGACCCAATCGTAATAACTCGGCCACCTCCGACAAGCTTCGAGATAGACCTCGTAAATACAATCGTAACAACTCGGCCATGGCCGAAATGTTCCGATTGTTTAAAATTTGTGCCCTGATGCCTTGCAGGTGCCCTTCATGTATATATCGCTATGTTTTGACAGCAAGAAATGAAAAAACTACGTCAAACTCATAATTATTCATAGGATATGACATATTTATGTATGGAACTGATATAAAATAACATAATCTGGTATATTTCTTGTTTTTATGATATTTTTTAGATGTTAAATGCTTTAACCCAGAATCCCGATCGGAATAACTACCCACTTTTTATACTAAACAATTTGTAGGTGAAGGATTTGCCATATCAAAAAACGTAAAAAATCCGTAAACGTACAATTATTTGGACTACGCGGAATGTATGCCAACCATTTACCAGAATGCTCCTTCTCACGCGAAGGCTTGGCGTTTTTTTGCAAAAGACGAGTGGTTGGTAGTGTATGCCAAAAGGACCTTCAGATATATGAATTCAGACCCACTCCACTATATAAAATCATGTTATTATTATATATTATTGTCTAGATGGAAATATCTCCGCTTGATTATATTTAATATATTCTGACAGTATAAGTGATGTCTGATATATTTCAGATAGAAGGAGTTATGACTGACACAATTTAAACTGTTTTTACCTTCGATTTCTTAGTTTTCCGCTTCTTCCCCTCATCATCAAAGACATCAAAACTGGGAGGCTGTGCTGGGGACTTGAAGCCAAACGCAAATACTAGGAATGCACAGACTAATACACAGAGCACTGGAACGGCAACCGTCGGTGAAACTACCTCCGTCAGTTCCATTTTGTCAAACAAAATTCAGATGATAAAAAAATGGGAAAAGCTATCAAAATATGGCCAATATTTTGGAGAAAAAATTAATACACAGTATTCGTGGATTTCATGCTGACGTCGAATGCGAAAAACGTCATCAATATGCGTACTCCCACACAAAAATCGAGTGTGCGATCTTAATGCCAAACCGGTTTCAAACCTGCATTTGTCACGTTGCAGTAGTCTGGAGTTCCTTCCCCTTACACGATAGTTTTCGGAATATCAGTAAGCAGAGAATCAGACAACGTTCGCAAGTGAGTTCATTTTGGCAAGAGTTGTTTGCAGAAATAGTCATAAAAATCTTTGCCGAATTTTAGAAGAATACAAGTTTTAAAGCAATGCATTTCACCTACTGTTCAGTCAATTTAATTTAGTATAAGATCATATATAAAATTACATTCATGTGCTTATACATACCTGTACAAACACAACTGAGTATTCTAGTGATAAAGGTGCCTGAAAGGTCGTGTGTTTGCTCTCGAGTAGCTCTCCAGCGTGAGTGTTCTCTTGACCTACATGACAGCCGACGATAAGTTCTAATTTATTTATTTTTTATTTATGACCTGTAAGCATATCCATTGGATGTAAACATATAATTCAACATATTGCAACAGTTCTTTTCAGGAAACGGACTACGAGAGTGATTCATATCAGTTTATAACTATCGTCGAAATCGAGCTATAAATGAGCTTCTGCTTCATCAAGATATGAGTAGTCTCGTGTTCGGCGAGTGACAACCTCATCAACAAAGGCACGAGAAAAACAGTTTTGTGCGAGAGTCAGCGGCCTACCAGTACACACGTACATGTTCGGTCTGACCGGGGTGATAATCGATTTTTTACACCCATTTCTTAAGTATGCACGATTGTGCGTGTTAATGTTTTCAGTATTTTATTTTGTTTGATTTAACTAAGTTTTAAAACAAGATTAGCATTGGTTTCTAGTTTCTTACTTGTAAATAGATATATGGTATCCAATATGTGTGCAATACTATGTGTTGTGTGTATGTATCGATTTTAGATCTATTTATCTATTTTAGATTTATTTTGTTGTGCTTTAGTCTCTTATAACTCATACACTGAGTGGCAATACATGTTTTAAGGTATATTTATTATGTGATGTATATATGTTGTATTGATGAGACGTTAATAAACTATCAAATATGCAAATATATACAAAGAGACATTTCGCGAACGAATTTTAAAACCAGCTGCAAATCTTACTTCTACGGGTAGCTACAAAGATATAGTTAGTGACAGTGGCTTTCAACCTCTCTTATAACATACGTAAACGAGTACGAGAAAACAGTCACCGTCCCTCGTCTCAAACAATTTGGAGAATAGTTTTGTGAACGTTTTTCACTGAGTTCGCTGCCAATTGTATTTCTGTAATAACATCAGGTTTGTGTCCCTTGGCTTTATTCTTTCTTTTCGAACACACTTTCTAAGTGACTTCATGGCAAAACCTGAGACATAAATTGTTGTTAAATTATCATTTATATAAACGACAACACAATCACTTTTGCTGGGCCTGCATTACTTATTGTGGCGAACATTGTGCGATGAATGACTATGACTATAATGACTAACTTGATACATGTACATTATTTCAAGTCTTGACACTGACCTATCGTTAAGCTTACGATTTTTCACCCCCACCACACTCCTTTTTTCAGAACGAACGTAACTGAACATTTTTTCTACAGTTGTAGAATTAAAACACGATGTTTTATCCGTTTATAAGCTTGATATTTAAAAAAAAAATCTGAACAATTCGAAAATGGATCACGGTGAAAGGCTAACATATACTTATATATGTATTGATAAAATAAAAGTTAGAAAAAAACACACACACAGAACAACATGCCGCGTTTGCAGAACTCGACCCCGGGTCTTATGGGTCTGTAGTCGCTGACCAAATTCATAACACTTCTGTACACGGGAACCCTGATAGAATTTTATGTATTAAAAATATAAACACAATTTAAGAAAGTTGTCAACATTTGAATGTTTACATTAAGTCATGGTATATCGCGCTGTGTGTCTCAAAATATTTTGCGTGGATCTGATTTTTTCTCTCAAGTAATTCGCATTCCTGCTCATGTAAATAACAGATATCTACCACATTCGCTCAATTAAAAAAGTTCGCATCATTTCTATTAAGAAAGTGTTACATGTTTACACTGTTTACAGTTTATATGAACATTTTCGATAATTTTGGGTGAATGAAAACCCCATTAGTTACAACCAGAATAATAAAAATAGGTTGCACTATAACATTAACAATTTTGAAAGCTTCTCTGTTGGTTAAATATGAGACAAATGCATTAGAACATTAAAAATAGCCTTTGAAGCTTGCTGCTCGAGGACATTACGTGTTCAGGACACCGATATCTTATTCGTAAACTTTACGCCGCTTGAAAGTGTACATGTTCACCCTTAAAGTTACCGTAAGAATCTTTGCGATAAATGTCCTTAAGATACTTTTTATTGAATTGCAGTTTACACTCAAAACGAGGTTACTCCTCGAAATTTATTGAAACAGGGCCCTGGTCTGTGAAGAATGCTGCCAGATATTTATAAGAAGACACTACTTCGATGTGTTCAAGGTTTACCTTTTCGACCAAAAAAACACAAACAGACTATTTTGGATTTGCCATATTTATAGTTGCATACCAAATGCATTACAGAAGGATTGTATAAAGTCATGCCTGATAAGTTGCAGCAACACTTGCAACGTCGTCTGCGAACATAAATGCGCATATTTCGTCCATATTTTCACATATTTGAATTCCACTACCAGTATTTATTTCATGAAATAAACTAACCTTTTGTAAAACAGAGAACAAATATCGGTTAACTCCCGCAGCCTTCTTTCGCCCCCATGCTGCATTTAAAGAATGCAGTAAGACTGTATTATTTTACCATTGCCGTCTGTATCATTGTTAATTGGTTGTTTAAGGCGAGATATAAGAGTAAGTATAAACCGTGATAAAATATTTCCGGCTTCTTGGGTCATAAACTTGTCTGGTGTAAAACACTGGATACGCTTTCCATGATTAAACCTGTCTTGCGTACTCCGAATTATTAACCTATGATGCCGAGTGCCATGTGAGGAAACCATTGGTACCATTTTATATAACCAATACTTTTATAATATTCGGTGTGACTATATAGCGTTGTCAGAGTTGGTATTACATGTGTAACGGTCCGCTGTATGCGGCGGATGTGCGTTCATAGTCTCCACTTCTATGCATTTGCTAGAAAGCTCAGCTGTCCTGTGAGGCATAGTAAGTTGGAACTTCAACAATCTTTAAAGCTCTGCTTTCCTGATGGTTGAAGTGTAACGGTCCCCTGTAGGCGGCAGATGTCTACAGCGGCGGAGGTGCGTTCATAATAATATTCCGTATAACACGGAAGTACATTCATACCGGATGTAAACTTGGTTGGTAATATGCAAATTAGCAAATCCCGGGCTATGTGAGGATAGAGAAGTTAGTGTATATGAAGACCAGTGGACCCCTTCAGGGTCGAGCATGCTTTTCCCTGAAGGGATCTGTTGGTGTTTGTTTTATTACGCCAGAAAGCTCGGCTATCTGGTGTTTATTTAGCGTCGCACGTTACACATGTTATGTATCTTCCTGATTGATATCCTGTATTTCTTATGCATCATGATTGCGTATGAAAAAATAAAATTCAAAAATAAAAGCTTGGGACCAATAACGAAATCAATCCAATACTCCAAGTAAAAACGAATATCGCCTATTTCGTTAAAATATGTGGTTACAGGGAGATCACTGCGTTGAATTCGCATAAATATTGATTATATGTAGCCTTTCATCGATTAAAGCCTATTTGATATTTTATTTTAATGTTTTTCTTATCAATCTTTCTTTACAAATATTTCTGTCTTTTTTTAATAAAATGATAGTATTTTGCATATTTTTTTATTTTCAAACGTTTTATTTTTATATTTAAAAACATCTCCTATGACGTCATTGTTATTTCCATCATGGCGGACATTTACGTCGGACAAAATATTTTTCATTGTTTTGTTTGATTTCCGTACATTGTATAAATTTAAACGTAAGTTAAAATATGTCAAATAACCACTTAATATTTTCTTATTACAACCTTGTTTATTTATGCATATAAACCTCCCTTTATGCTCCTATGTTTAGATGATTGCATAATTTTGTGTTGACTTGTATCATGACTTTAATTATTGTCATGTCATCATAGCAAGTTGAGCACATACGTTGAGTTAAATATTATTTTATATAATTTTATAGGGAGAGATTATTTTATTATATAATTTAAATTTTTTAATGTGGGTATACTATTTGTAAATAATTCTTCATTCTCACCAAAAACAATGATTCATTAAGTGAACGTAAGTTATGTTGAGTTTCTTACTTAATTCTGTATTCCCATTACAAGTAAGGTGTGTGTTAGGAAGAATCACTTGAATAACTGTGGTAATAATAGTTATTCTATGGTGGCAACTCATTCAGGGTTCCCCCTGGGTTCTAAAAAGTTGTCGCCACTTTTTCGCGGGGGGTTAAGGGGGCCGCGATAGGCCCCCTTACGGGTCCAGGGCAGCGCCCTTGTGGGGGCCAAGGGGGCGAAGCCCCCTGAAGCTCATGGGGTTTAGGCATTTTAAGAGCCTTAAATTGCATTTAATTAGCACATTGTCGTGCAAATCATAACATTTTGTTGTACATGAAGCACAAGATATTAATAGCAAATTGTTATTCTGTTGACAAAATTCATTGTATATGGACTAGTATATAAATAAAAAAAATATTGCAAAAAATGTGACATAAACATCAATATGTTGATTTCAGTCTAATGCCTGCATACAATAAAAAAATGCATTTGTGAAATTATGAGATAAATTTAAAATAAATGGAAACTCAAAGAAATATACATTGTCAAACTAGGGCCATAACTTTCGTAATAGAAATTTGTCTACCTACTCTTTACTCCAGCCAACATATTAGAAGCCTTATCAAATGGGGTTTAATCCTATTTATTTGATTTCTGTTAATCTTTTTGACACTTTTAGAACTCTTAGAATGCTGCATTTATAGAAATTACAAATTGCGACAAAACCGAAAGCAAGTCTATTTTTAGCGCGTAAACGTCATTACGAAATTTGCATATCACGTGACTTTCCGACAACATAAAATTCTATGATTTGCATATTTAAAACTAACACGATAATTACGCAACAACAAGGCTGTTGAGCTAAATATTAAAATTGTTTGCTAATAAGAGACATAACAGTTAAAGGATGTCATTGTTTATCCGTGAAAGCAATAAAATTCTGCAATAATTAGCGAGGTGTTGACTGGGCCGTGACTGCTTGCCCTAATTATCGGATTAATTTTTGTTGTCGCGCCAGCAGATGCGCTTGATTTATGACAGTGACAGAATCGATTATCATGCAGGCCGCATGGTCACCACTTACGTCATTTTAAGAAAATATTTTAGAAAAAAATCGTTGTCGCCATAAATTCGCCAAATTTGAAAAGTTGTCGCCACTTTTGCGATTTTGTCGCAAATGGCGACAATGGCGATCGCCAGCGGGAACCCTGCTCATTATTCAACTGTGGTGAAGCAAAATATTGTGGCGAGTCATTTTTCTGTTGTAACTTGAAAGGAATGCCAAATAAAAAAAAATTATTGTCCAGATAAGCATCAAGTCTAAGATTAGAAACAGCTATTTTTAAAATTCTAGTCAGTCTTGTTGACAACTGACATATAACAAGTAACAGGTATAGCTTTTCTTCCCGAAATAGCTGGACAATACAAGTGTGCAGGCTTATGGTGATGTCAATTTTTACTATTAAATATTTTCATAATAATGATTTTTTTATGAAATCAAAGCATATTTTTTGTGCTGGCCAAAAGATCAATTCATTGCTCTTAAGACCTAAAGATAAGTATGTTTAGAGATGAGTTAGTGGGTAGGGTTTTCATTTATTTACTTTTAACAGTTTGTTTCAGACTGCATTTAATTTTTAAAGAACTGTCAAAGGGCAATTTTCATTGTCAATATGGAACAAAGAACTTGTGCACTGTTTGGTGCTTCAAAAAAATCTTTAAATTAGCAAACCATGAAATGCCATATTTTGGGATACCACTTCTTTTTGCAAGTGATTTATCAATAAATATGGTCAGTTGAGTACAAGAGACAAACCTGTATTTTTATTCAGGCCTATTAACAGAGTTTTGCTGTGGAAGAAAATCATTTCACTGGATATACATGAATGAAGTTTTAAAGGATCTACTTAAAGCCTTACTTCTTTTTGAATTCATCACAGATAACATAAAACAATAAGCTTGCATGACTATGAAACTGTATTATAGTGACTGATAATGTAGCAATGATGATGTCTAACAATATTATTTCATTATTTTTATGTACAATATTATAACCAATATATTTTAAGCTGTTTCTTCTTTCCATATAGGGGCTACAGTGTGCTACTAGGTGTAGGGCAAGCTGCAGGATGGGTGGTGAGACCGCAGCAAAGAATGACTGCAGTGACTCCCACCTACAAACTGCCTTCAACAAGCTCATTGTTGACAATCAATGGTAAATGAGTTGCTTGAATAGTGTTTCTTCTAGGCCATTTAACCACAGAGTCATGCCTTGTTGCCCATTTGATTTCTGGAAATTCACCGTGCTGTCCAGTCTTCCAATCACAATACAAAAAAACAACAACTTCAAGTGAAGAATTTCTGTTTGAAAAAAAACTGTAGATAATTATTATTGGAGTAATCAGGGAATAGGTCATTTTCCGTAAAATACCAAAAAGAAGACTGATAAAGGTCAGTTATAGGCTCATTATGTAAGTTCTTGACAAAAAATACATATATGTTTTTTAACTTTAATGCATTTTTATGTTTGACTCATTTGACTTTAATAATCAAAAGAAAACAAGGCATATAATTTGTGTCCATATAAAAAAATGATCACTAAAGTCAAATGAGTTTAACATCATAATGCATTAACATTAAAAAATAATTTTGCATCATCCTATATTGTGCACATTTAAACCAATGCCAGTTTATTCAGGAATGGAATGCATTTGAAGATTTAAAAAGTCCTATGCATTACTAACAGATGACAGTGTAAGCTCGTAGATGTCATCTCAAATGTTCCAGGGTGTCCATGTAGGAAAGTGTCAATAGTGACACGTTAAGGTGGTGCTCTTATAATTTAAAAAAAATGTACCACGCCTCAATCCTGTGAGAAACACTATTGAATAACATTTGTTTGATTGCAGTAAGACAAATGACAACAATATTTGAATCTTAACAAAATGTTATAATTTATATTTAAATTAATCATTGAAATAATGTTGTGATGATCTTATTGATGTCAATTTCATTCTAACATGCCAGATTTCAGAAGTATCAGTAATTGAGCAAAATAGTGGACGATTTCTTTGGCATTTTATTTGCTGACTTGACAACAATAACACTTAAATTTTATTAATTGGATATCTTTTTTAATAACACA
Source organism: Mya arenaria (assembly GCF_026914265.1). Lineage (NCBI taxonomy): Eukaryota > Metazoa > Mollusca > Bivalvia > Myida > Myidae > Mya > Mya arenaria. The sequence continues at coordinate 16,179,232 of NC_069134.1, read as the reverse complement.
TTTATTTTTTTATGTTTATAGGTCTTTAGATCAGTCTGCAAGCAATGTGAAGAATGTGAATGACCTTTGGGCAGGGTGAGTATTCATGATTTGTCCGACATTGTCATGAATAAATGTAGCACTCAAACAGCACATTATTATACATGTCTGGTGTATGAAGGGCTTAGGCATGTGTTGTTAACTTAAAATATTAAATTAAATATTTATGTATGTCAGAAAATTGTGTTTGCTTTAAAAAATAATTGATAAGAAATCATGGCAGATTCATTTGTGACTGTTTATCATATTTTATACCAATTTGATATTAAGGCATGTACATTTGAAAGAAACCTATTCTTTACTTGGTATATTTTCTTTTTTGGTGAAATTTACTGAAATGTTGAACTGTTTTCTTGTCAGATCAAGCGCACCAACCAGTAAGAAACCTCAGAGGCTGTGTGAACGGAAGGGGGCAAACAGCTCAGCAAGGAGAATGGAACCATACCCTCAAGATTTTCTTTGCTCAATTGAGAAACTGTCTTTCCATGCTGAAGACTGTAAAAAAAAATCGTGTAGATGTAGTGAGCTTCGCTTGAAGTCCAGAAAACACTTCAACTATGCAAACTCATCAGTGCATCATAGACCCATTATACGAGAAGCAAAACTCAAGCTTCATCACTCAGATAAAGACACTAAACAACTCATTCGGGCAGCTAGGTTGAAAATATTTAAGAAAGGAAAGCAATCTGAGGAGAGGAAACAACTTGCCAAGTCAACTTTGTCCAAAGATCCTGTCAAACCATTTTCACCACCATCACCCAGTTGTGAACCCAGTGTTTTATTCGGTGCTAAGTCCAGTGCTAATAGTCAGGATTTTGGCTCATTGTTTAATGGTTCTAGTGGAGCTAACAAATCAAATGACACCTTCAAATTCTCTGATTACAGATCTCAATCACACAAAAGAACAAGAGATCAGGCATACATTGATTCCCCAAATAGGAATAGTTACATTGATTGTGGTCAAGAAATGCGGAACCATGAAGGTGCTGCAATTGAGGACACAAGTGTTGATGAGTTGGCTGGATACTTCGAAGACTATGTTCATATTCCCAAGAAAATGTCCTCGATGGCTGAAATGATGTACACCTGAGTTCAGTCTGATTTTGAAATGATGGGAAAGTTATCGAAGTATCTGCTGAATGTTAGGTTAATTGTTACTTACATTATGTTGACTGCTTTCTCTTGTCAGAATACCAGGTGTTTTGTTTGTATTGCTGAATTATTTTATTAATTTGGTTTTGTTTTGTTTTTTCTATCGGTCAATGTGAAACACATAGGTACCCCAAGTCCCTCTAATACCTTTCAAACTAAAGACTTAATTCTCATTATTTTGTCATTATGTCATCCTTCATTTGATATAAGAGTTATAATATATGTTTTTTTCATCTTTAACAGAAAAATATACTGATGATATTTTTATTATAATTAACGAAATTTAAGTTATCCACATACAATTTAATGGCTTTACACACATATATGATTATCATAGCAAAAATATCATTATTTTTCCAAATAGCGCCTTTAGTTTTGTTTTTAAAAAACTGGTTGGAGTCCCATGCAATATTGGTGTTTGTGATATTCTATTGTGAGTAGCTGTCCGGTACAGTTTTTAGTAGGTACATTGTTTACCTAAGTTCAGTGTTTACGTTCTGTGATCGAGTCTCTAGTGAAATGTTTTAATCTGTTGATATGGAATGTTCTTGAATTATATTATTTCGTAGCAGTGAAAAAATCTGGTAGACTTTTATGTATTATTTATACCAGAATTGACTAGATCATTTTCTTGTTCTTCAAAACCACATAAAATTTAAATCTCTTTTTGAAACTTGCCCCATTGGCCATTAATTTTACCTGAATGGATGTCGAAATTTGTATTTCCTCAACTTGAAATTACTATTTTCATATGAAACACATGTAAATAAATTGCTGTTTTATTATGATTGTGTGTTCTTTTGTTAACCTGTACGAAATTCAATTAGCATTGTCCCTTTTGAACACCGAGCACCATGGCACACACACCAGCAGGATGCATGTTATGGTATCCTGTGACAGACATTCCAATGTTGCTGTGATTATGTAATGCAACTTGTTTATAAATTACCATTTTAAAACTTCCAATTCCTCTCAGAAGCTGTTCGCTTTATATCAATATAAATTCTAATTGCGATTAGTTTTGCAATTAAGGGATGGCGTTAATGTGATATTTATTCAGCACATCAACGCAATAATGTAGTGTAGTGTAATGGCAATTTAAAGTTGTGTACATCGCCGATGGCAACGCAACCAATGTTAACCAATGCTTTAACATTAAATTCGTTTTTCTTTTAAAACATATTTAGCCTTAGCACGAGAGAAACTCTGAGTTAGAGCAGTTCGTGATGAGGCCGACAGTGTTTGTCCTAATGCCGCTGGCTCAGTGCCTATGGAAGTCAGGTTGATGACAGGAAAAGCAACCACGTCTGTCGCTCCTGGCTAACGCTAGCAGAATGAGCAACGAATGGCATACATTGTTTTGCATGATACGGCCATGTCCACGCAGTGTCTATTCTTACAAAATAATTCAAACAATGCATCGACATATTTCAGACGTTAAAATGTAAATATCATATTTCACGAGTGTGCACGTCGACATTTTCTTTTAAAATCCTGCAATTTAAAAAACACATTAAGGAATAGTAGAATCTTATACATCGAGAAGGCGACTTCAAAACACGTGCAACGAATATTTACGGTTTTTTGGACGTTTTCATAACAAATTGGTCAAATGTGTACGTTGGCATGCCGTGTTTGGAAAATATTGTGTTTGAATGTTCTCAAAAAGTAAGACGTTTTAAATAACAACACGCACATTATCGGAGAGCTTAGGAATATTGATGCAGTTTGAAGGCTACGTCTCGAATCTAAGAGCGAGTTAATAACGTGGAAATATGCAAATAACCTGCCTCATTTGTGCTCTTTTGCCTTACTTCCTGTGTTTACGTTACCATTTATTTTTCACGTGACAATTTTTTCCCCACACTGGCACTAATTAACCCTTCAAAGTGTCTTGGACTTGAATTATCTTTATGCAGATCAAAATAAACCATTTTTCATTCAGCAAAATCAACAATGATTAAAGTATGTATTGTGGCTAGTTGAAATAAGCTACGTGAGCCTTTAAGTTTCGAAAGAAATGGGATGGATTCCTTTAATTATTTGGACGGCGAACCCCCTACTGTCATTGAGTAAAATGCTGCATGATTTACTCGATATTCCGAACGGCAGAGTCGATGACGAATCCACGATAAATAAAAATTATGAAATTATATAGACTGAAGTCGCTCTAAATGCATAGAATGTCTATGTCTATCAAAGCACCTTCGAGCTTCGTTTTTAGTTCACTTAAGCACGAAGTGCGCATAGGTGAGTAATTGTGATAGAGGACTGTCCGTCGTCGCCAACATTTTCCTTCAAACAACTTCTCCTCCTAAATCGCAGCCAAATTTCACAGTCCTGAATGTTCAATTGATGGTCCTCCGTTCCAGACCCCTAAAATAAAATGTATAACCCTGGTTACCATGGCAACCCAAAGGAAAAACGTTGAAACCCAGAAACCGCTTGTGAGATTTCAAAATTATGTCACTGAAATTTTGCGATGGCGATCCTTGATCAAAATCCTACAAGCCATGTTGGTTCGTATTTGACAACAGGGGACGAGGCTATTTTTCACCATATGACTATATTGGACACTTTGAAAATCTTCTCAGTAACCACCAGCCCTATTTCAAAATCATTTCACAGATATGTCCTGATGGGACCGTTTATAAAATTTCTTCAAGCCATGTTGAAAAGCTTGACAACTTCTCCTCAGGAACCGATGGCCAGATTGCTAAATAGTTTACAGAAATGTTCCTTAGGTGACCCTATATCAAATTCCTTCAATCCATGTAAGTTCGTTTAAAACTTTACCGAAGGTGGGCATGGCTAGATAACTTATATTTACATTTATATACAGTGGCTGGCCAAAATGGCTGCCAGAAAAGAAAGCTGACTGCGTACATGTCATTGGTGGTTGATTTTGAGAGTTATCTTTCTTTTTGGTATTTCTTGTGTAACTCATTTGACTTAAATGATCAAAACCAAGAAAGCTTATGATTTGTGTACAGATAAAATGATAGTGTGGTGCTTTTTAACTAAGGGATTCGTGGCAACATAGCTATTAATTTCAGGAAAAAAAAACACGTCTACAAAGGCTAATATTTTTTTTATTTATCATTGTCTTTGGCGTCAGTAATTTTCTTGAACCTATTTAAACTCAGGAAAAGCTCTTCTCTGTAGATCTATGATATTTTGTATGTAGCCTTTTAAGTGATTCTTCACCGAAAATGTTCAAAGAAGTTATGCATCTGCAGTCAAAGTTCGCCCCGCCCCGGGGTCTCCAGCGTTCTATATACAAGTACTATATATTTCTCTGAAACCGCAAATCCCAGACCTTTGATAGTTTGTATGTAGTCTTATGTAGTGGTCATATTAATCAGGATAGCGATATAGGGCCATATTGGCCCGCTTTTTAAATATATTTTATATACATATATATATTATAATATTCACATTTTTCATTCTCATTCTGCTTACTTAGAAATAGCAAATCCGACCATCACTTCGCATCGTATCATGTTCGAATAGACAGCTATCAATTTGGTGACGGGTACTTTTTCAGCCTGTATCCGATGTAACGTGTAATTGGTCGACTCCAACATTTGTAAACACGACTTAGTATCTCTTTTGAACCTATTTCCAGTCGCAGGGAATAATTAAGGTATTTTAATACGCTTCAGAAGATCTAATTTTATAAAAGCTTATATGAAGCAATAAAACATGATTGTAAATTCAGTCTGAAGTCCGAACGTATACAAGTAGGTCACCGGGCGGGCTGGATACTTCATGGCACTTCAGACTCGCTAAAAGAATGTCAATGTGAGTTCATGTTTTGAACATCTTCATTAACATCTTCATTACTTATACTTTTACATGAAGGCTATTTATATCATTAACGTCTTCCTTCAACTCATCCTCATACTAGAATTGCCTGGCGGTAGTTGAATATAATATAATATATTTTATAATATTTTCATATTATCAATGTACTACGTGTACATAGGTGGGCCATTCCAAAACTATGTAGACACATGTATAATTATAAACACTAAATCGAACCGGACGGAGAGCGCACATGTCTCCCCCCCCCGCCCCCGCCCCCGCCCCCATTTTTGTTCAAAGTGTTCTAATGAATAAAATATGAATACATTACACTAGAATGCACCAATTTAGACTAAATAGGTTTTCAAGATGCGACGTAGATGTCAGTTTATGTCAGGGAGTATTTATATATTATAGTTCAAAATTCATATGTTGACATAGATACATTAGCACCGCAAACATTATTCGACGGAGGTCATGGACTTGACGTGCTCAAATTACGGCCGGGTACTTTTTATAGCATTTTAAGCCAGCAGTAAGCCTGTATCCGATGAAACATCCAATTATCTTGGACTTAAACGTGCATCTCTATGGAAAATATTGTTTTCAATCACAATCCAGGGAAGATTCTACTTTATGAAGCAATAAAGATAATTATAAATTCAGTCAGTAGTCCGTATACAATTAGGCCACCGAGAAGCGAGTCGCCAGTGACCTTTTATGACACGTATCATCAAAAAGTTAGACACATGGCAACATGTGTTGTTCCTGTCTTAAGTGGACATTAAATCCAGTCGTTAAGAATGCTTTAATCACATTATGTTTGTATTTCTTCGATGCATTGCTCAAAATAACACGACCTGAAATAATGAAATCCAACTGTTTCAAAAATTATACAGAGATTCAGACGAAAAACAAAATTTATTTCTAAGTACAACCAATAATTAAAATAAGCACTTTCCAGAAATAAAATGAGGCTGTTTATTGCATAAAACAGTTTATTGTGTGTCAAATTCGCCGTTCGAAGAAAAAGACCCCGCCGACCTAACGAATGCTTTTAAGTACGGTGATAAAAGTATGTAAATATTGAAGAAATCTTCGCGGAGTTTCTATATTATGCATAGGTTGTTTGTATTTTCCAACAATATGATAAACTAGACCTTCCTTTAGTTGCTTTACATTCGTCTTCTTGTGGGGGAGAGTACACATCCAAACAAACACCGCCACTGTCATTACTGGCCATTTAAAAATCCCCATAATTGCTACTGTTGACTTTTGCACTTTAAAGAATATAGTGCCAAACTCGTATTTCTTTGAATATGTAGACGGCGAGACAATAGAAACCGCTTGATTTATTTGTTATTAATGCGGATGGTTTAAGTACATGGTCATTAAGGGAACATTACTCATCTGAAAGTCATCAGATTTCAGACGCACTCGAAGACATTTAATGGCTTTAAATAAAGGTAGATCCTGTTGTTATAATTAAAGAACATTTCGATTTTATCCCATATAGAAAAAATCAAGACGTGATTTGAAATTAAGCGATCAACTAACACCCGCGTAAAATACTGGTGTTATTTAGTGTTTTATTATTTAATCTGTTAAAATTAATATCGCATTTTCTTTCAAATAAAGAAAGTGTCACAATGATTACTACTATTTTAAAAATGTATTCATTATTGTTGTCCAGAATACCTTTTGTATCGTTATCTTTTAATATCCATCCTTTTGTTTGTTTGACTACTAGTTGCAAATAAAACAAATTCCAAACCAAATTCCAAATTCCAAACCTCTTTTATCACTTAGTAACCACAACAAGAAACTAAGCGTTTACTACATTTTATTCATTTCGCAAATACTATTTCATACTGTAAGATTGTGTATTAAAAGATCAATGACATTTATATGAGGGTTTGGAGGAATATTTATGATAATAGTTGAATATACATACATGGCATACATATACAACTTTAAATGTTGTTGATACAAAGTAACATCGTATATTATACGACTTTCAATATATTAGCACCATGCTAACTTAATTCTAGTGACTTGTGCATTTGCACCTGACCCGATGGGTCTAAACGTCACCATAGCTGAAGCATGTTAAATATTTACAGTAAAAACAATTTGAGCTATTAAACCATACAATGCGTGGTACTCATTTACACTTCGTGTACTTTTCTGTATAACAAGGAGTTAGAGACAAATAGGCAAAGCAATTCTTCAATTGCTAATTTTTACAAATAAATACACATGTACATTTTAGAAGTATACAGTGTGAACAGGACATTCAAATAATATATTGCACGCCTGCTAAATGCAAGTATTTGATTACAAATATCCACCTGAAGACAGAAAAATGAACACAAATAAACCTTTTATGACACTATATTTGTACAGTATTTAAAAGTCATGGGACATCTGAAATGCGTCAGTTTGAGGTATATTGTTTTAACGGAACGTCTCCGAGATCCAGTCAGAGTTCATCACTGTTGTCGTAGTAGGCGGCGCAGTAGAAATGATTGCACGTTGTCCATTTAAGGCGAAACCTGTCATTTCGACACTATGATGATGCAGTTTGCCTTGTGTTTTAATATCGGTTTTACAAAGTCATTGTTTTGGCTGCTCGGGGAAGAGCGGCCGTCCACGGAAATATCACTGATGCTTGTCGTTATAGCCAATGGCTTATCGTAGATCTCGTCCACCCATTGTACCCTTTGGATGGAGCCTTTACCGCGCCCCTGGTGACATCTGCACAACGCACTGTCACTCAAACAACGTTTGCACAAATATTTATTTGACATCGTAGAAGTTGACGTCACGTCGACATCCCGCGAGGAGACGCGGTCGTTCTTTTTCGACATGACGTTGTCGACTGTGGCGCTGGTGAGCCGACTGTCCGAGTCTTGTTTATAGTTCTCCATCACTGCACGGAAGAGGTCTGAGCTATCCGCTACAAACGGTCGGTTAGGGGGAGATGTTCCGAATGAAAACCCAGAGTCGCAGACTTCGTCCTGATATCCGTACATGTTTTCCTCACATGCGAACCTTTCACGACTGCTTTTGTCTTGTATGATTCTTAAGTATAAAATGTTTTTTTTTACTGCTGTTACACAAAAAGAGCAGTTTCGTTGTCTGATTTATTTTCTTATTTAAAATGTATTTTCCCGTTGTATTTATTAATATATTCACTCCGTTCTATTCAAGCAAATTTCATCAAAGTTTTATCACTTTCAATTTCAGTAAAGGAAGAAAGCGGATTGTGTCTCGATCGTAGAAGTAGTTTAATACTGAAGAGCTAGCCAACTCTATCTGTATTTATACCACTGCCTTGTTTGCTTCGGCTCGACTTTATTGGAGATATGCCATACAGCGACACACCTTATCGTATCCGTTCATTCAGTATTCTCCGCACGAATATATTCTTTAATCTTACTAATTTTAGCAGATGTTTCGTAATTTTAGGGATATGAATGTCTTATTTAATTTCAATGTCGATTGCGTTATCATGCTGTTACTGAATTCCATTGTCTAGTCTTTACGGATTAACTAAATCGTCTTAAATAAGAGGGATAAAATTGGTTTCAGCTTTCGATCTCTTGGTCTAGCTTTCGACCTGTTGTATAATGTTAAATCATATCAAGGACCCGTTGCTCCGACATGTCCAGCTTGTGACACACCCATGGCACTGCCCATTCGTACCTTACTGTATATACCTTGTATTAACTTCAGGCAGACATAGGTATTCCCTACCCTATACTCGCTTCTGCTGAGACATTTCCGTTTGATTTTAGATTAAGCAGAATGACCCTTTGTGTATATTTAATAGAGAGATAATTCATGACAGATATATGTTAATATATAAAGTAGTAAAGTGCCGGCTCAAGATTCTATATAATCAAATAAAAAAGTAACATCACATGGGTATTCTTTTCTTTAATAAGCCGACCGGTTTCGCTTGTAGCTCACCAAGGCTTATAACGAGCTACAACCGGTTTTGTCGGATTATTAAAGAAAATACCATGAGATGTTATTTTTTATTTGATTATAAATTACATATACATTCTATAATTGTATGACACATAAGGCTGAAAACATCTCGTACAGTGTAGATGTATGGGGTCTGGGCCCTACAACCATCAACCACTCGGTCGTTACCGTCGACATATATTCACAACCTTGCCCACAACGGAACAAAGGAATTAAGTCATGTCGATATAAATGTTACACTGAAGTCATTTACCATTATCTCCGGTCAATTCTTGAATATCGTCAGCATGATTTCACGAGTTCGTTCACCTTTATACGCATAAAGGAGACATTAGTTGTAGCTTATGTCAGGTAACTGTTACGCGTTTTCATTGAGCTTTCATTTTAGGTCGTTTGAGATATTGGAGGCGATAACATTTATAGAAAAATGGAGCCGGGTTGAAGTTCATTCACTCCGTCATTCTTCCGATATCTGAAATACTTTAATTACATCACAGATAATCACGACATCCTTTGTTGCTTTAATATATGCTATTAAGACAATGAAGGCTTCCCATTCAAAAGTAATCTTGTTAAGTAAGCTGAGGGACATCATATGCAGCGTGAGTCTTTTATGAAATTAATGGCATTATAATCCGTTCTTCTCAAGATATTTATTAATTAACGTTACAACATTTAGGAGTCTATTTACAACATCAGCGTTTTGACTTTAGTAAATATGCTATTCTACAAAGAGCAGAGCAGAGCAAAACAGAAAAGAACTTTGGATAAAAACACTCGTTGAATCAGGGAAGAAATTGGAGTATGCACTTAGGGCCATCAAGTACTTCTGCGAGTGGGGCACCCTGAAAGGCGATTTTTGCGTGTTAAAAACATAACATTTATTATTGCATTCATACATCATATCAAAATTTAATGACAAGTAAAGGCAAATCGTCAAGATTTGATATAAGTGAATAAGAATACATACTACAACATGTAAATAGGGTTGAACGTGATCAAGTGGAGAAGTGGTTACCTATCACCAAGGAGGTCGTGAGTATGAGCCCACGAGGTGACACGATCTGTGCCTCTCGGGTTTCTACCTAGGAAACGGTTCTTGCCAGATCCACATCAGCTAATAAGCCGTCTTCACATCTGAGCTGAATAGAATTAGTATCAACTAACTAAATCCAGCGTGCTGAAACGTAGATACTACATAATGATATTAAGAACAATTAACATTTGTTTGAAGAACTTTGACAAAGGCAACCAGGGTCAAATAGCAACCCATGTTTTTTAAACGAAATCTTCTGAACTGGACCGAAGGTCACATTTAAAAATTTTTAACGTCAAAAACACTCCCGAAAGTGGAAAGTTATGATTCAACTGCACACTGATATCATGACAGATTACGCAGAGGTATGTTTGCACATATTTCATTTCTGATGATAAGACTAGAATTGCTTTTAAGCTATTTAAAATGCACTTCGATAAAGTTGTATATCGAGTGTTTTGAAAGTCTGTCGATATCAACCAGCAATACAAAACAAATAAACAGACATAAAGTAAATAGCATATTGCTCTTTTATTGTCATGGCAGAGGAATGATAATTTTAACATTCAGGAAAGTATCATGTTATTCTGGCCTAATGTTTTTCCTATAATAATTGAACAATTTGTTTTTCAACTGATACCAGCACCACGGCTATATCATACACTGCTCGTCTACTTTTTCCGTCATTTAATTAGCTACTATACCACTACCACCACTACTGCTTGCTACACCAGTCTTGTGGGAACCATCACCGGCATCACCGAGAATGGATCTACATCTTACCGCTCTCTGTACAATCTTTTCTGTATACTGCACGTTTACCAAACTCGTCAAGGGAAGAAATTTTAAATAAATTTTAAACAAATGGGCGCAAACACTTGTGTTGGAACGTTCTAAGGGGGTGGGGTTTCTGCGACTGACACAATTGGTTTAAACCGGTACTATCCGCGCCGTCATCGAATGAAACGTCAACTTAAATTCATGCCAAGGCAATCACAACTAAAGAAACTCATATTAACAAAATATATTATTAATAGGTCATGTTATATTCCTTTTTTAATTGCATGCAATTTTGGAGACGCGTAAAACGTCTTTTAATGAATGCCTTTCTGGCATTAAGACTTACATTGAAGACCATTTTTGCAACGTTCAACATATACATATGTATATAACCTATTAGGGCGGTTTTAAAGTACATCATATGTATTTCACACAACTGTAAGCACTAGACCATAATTTGCGAACAAACAACAGCAAGCAAAAGTGCCGCCATCAAATGCTTGTAATAAAAAAAAACAACTTCATAAGCAGAACACAAACCATCCTTGAACTAATATTTAATGAACGCACCAGTATTTAATGATCGTAATACTTATTATTTCAATTTCTTTTAATGGCTGCTCAATACATGCCTATATTTGACTTTGGTGGCTTAATTCCATATTGACGGTGCTTATCGGCGACAGTTGGACCTTTGGCTTTCATTAAAATCACGCCAAAAGTGCGAACGCATACACAGCCAAAATTCGGCAGACGACAATCCTGATACGACGCAAGTGGATCTGATATACGAGATGTAAGTAAGTAGCCCTGAGCAAATATTGAAATTAAACAAATACTTCAACATCCAACAGGCCAAACACTTGATTTTAGACGTTTGAAAAGTAGTGACAGAGTATCGTAGACTATACTACTCAACATTAGCGTCGTTTATTCTCTAACTCAACCGATTGCTGTACCCTACTGCTTGCCAAAACAGAGCTGATTGCTGTACCTAAAGGCTTCCTTATACAGAACCGTTTTCTGTACATTTCTGCTTGCCAAAACAGAACCGATTGGTGTACCGAAAGGGTTCCTTAAAAAGAAGTGATTGATGTAACTTAATGTTTGCCACAACAGAACATATTGCTGAACATTGATGCTTGCCACAAAAGAACCGATTGATATTCCTTGATGCTTGTCACACCAGAACATATTGCTGTACCAAACCCTTGTTAAGACAGAACCGACTGCTGTACCAAACCCTTGCTAAGACAGAACCGACTTCTGTATCAAATCCTTGCTAAGACAGAACCGACTGCTGTACCAACCCTTGCTAAGACAGAACCGACTGCTGTACCAAACCCTTGCTAAGACAGAACCGATTGCTGTACCAAACCCTTGCTAAGACAGAACCGACTGCTGTACCAAACCCTTGCTAAGACAGAACCGACTGCTGTACCAAACCCTTGCTAAGACAGAACCGACTGCTGTACCAAACCCTTGCTATGACAGAACCGACTGCTGTACCAAATCCTTGCTAAGACAGAACCGACTGCTGTACCAAACCCTTGCTAAGACAGAACCGATTTCTGTACCAAACCCTTGCTAAGACAGAACCGACTGCTGTACCAAACCCTTGCTAAGACAGAACCGATTGCTGTACCAAACCCTTGCTAAGACAGAACCGACTGCTGTAACAAAGCCTTGCGAAGACAGACCAATTGCTGCAAAAAAGCTTGCAAGAACAAAATCTGACTGCGGTACCAAAATGCTTGCCAAAACAAAATTCATTGTAGAAAACAGAAATGCGGTTTGTTGTCTTTACCTGAATTGAGACAAGCTAAGGAACGCAGTAGACTTACAAGCACGTAGAATATCAATATAAAGCGGACACTTATTAAAATGTCCACCGAAAGGTTACTATAGTCGTCATATCGATAAAGCAAACCAATTTTTTTCCTTGTTTTAAAAGTTAAGGTACTATGCAAGAGACATCGCTTTCTTTACCTTTGGACTTGATTGAAAATCTATATGCATTTCAAATGTAAGCGATATCTTTGTTTCAAAGTATGGCATATATTTGAAACTGAAATTAAAAGTACGTTGTACGTCATCGATTTTTATCAAAGAAGCGATTACTTTTTAATTTATTGCTCAAATGAATTATTCATTGCTTATAAACAAGTGATAAAACATGCGTACTTTAGAATGTGATTCAGATAACGTCTTTGACATATTTAGGGTTATCTTTAATATAGAAAAAAATAGGTATGGTTCAGAGATATATGGGCACACGCTCTCAATAAAGTGGGTTAAAATGCGTGGTGACATCTAGAGTATCATAAGTGATAAAAGTACTGTATAAATTAGTATATCTAACATGTATTGTCGTTGGTTCAAAGTCTCTACTGACCAAGCCTATAGCTCGTAACCTTCAAAGTCTCTACTGACCAAGCCTGAAGCTCCTTACCTTAAAAGTCTATACTGACCAAGCCTGTTGCCCCTTAGCCTTCAAAGTCTATTAGGGCCAAGCCTGTATCTCCTAATGTTCAAAGTCTCTACTGGCCAAGCCTGTAATTCCTAACGCTCAAAGTCTCTACTGGCCAAGCATGTAGCTCCTAACGTTTTAAGTCTCTACTGACCAAGGCTGTAATTCTTAACGTTCAAAGTCTCTACTGGCCAAGCCTGTAGCTCCTAACCTTTAAAGTATCTACTGGCCAAGCCTGTAGCTCCTAACGTTCAAAGTTTCTAATGAACGAACCTGTAATTCCCAACGTTCAAAGTTTCTACTGACCAAGCCTGTTGCTCTTAATCTTCAAAGTTTCTACTGAACAAGCCTGTAGTTCCTAACCTATAAAGTATTTACTGACCAAGCCTGTAGCTTCTTATGTTCAAAGTTTCTTCTGAACAAGCCTGCAATTCCCAACGTTCAAAGTCTCTACTGACCAAGCCTGTAGCTCCTAACGTTCAAAGTCTCTACTGACCAAGCCTGTAGCTCCTAACGTTCAAAGTCTCTACTGACAGAGCCTGTAGCTCATAACGTTCAAAGTCTCTACTGACGAAGCCTGTAGCTCCTAACGTTCAAAGGTCTACTGACCAAGCCTGTAGCTCATAACCTCCAAAGTCTCGACTGAACAAGCCTGTAAATCCCAAGTCTCTACTGGCCAAGCCTGTAGCTCCCAACGTTCAAAGTCATTACTGACCAAGCCTGTAGCTCCTAACGTTCAAAGTCTCGACTGGCCAAGCCTGTAGCCCCCAACGTTCAAAGTCTCTACTGACCAAGCCTGTAGCTCCCAACGTTTAAAAGCTCTACTGACCAAGCCTGTAGCTCCCAACGTTCAAAGTCTCTACTGACCAAGCATGTAGCTCCCAACGTTCAAAGTCTCTACTGACCAAACCTGTAGCTCCCAACGTTCAAAGTCTCTACTGAACAAGCATGCAGCTCCCAACGTTCAAAGTCTCTACTGAACAAGCATGTTGCCCCCAACGTTCAAAGTCTTTACTGACAAAGCCTGTAGCTCCCAACGTTCAAAGTCTCTACTGAACAAGCATGTAGCTCCCAACGTTCAAAGTCTTTACTGACAAAGCCTTTAGCTCCCAACGTTCAAAGTATCTACTGACCAAACCTGTAGCTCCTAACGTTCAAAGTCTCTACTGAACAAGCATGTAGCTCCCAACGTTCAAAGTCTTTACTGACAAAGCCTTTAGCTCCCAACGTTCAAAGTATCTACTGACCTAGCTTGAAGCTCCCAACGTTCAAAGTCTCAAATGAACAAGCCTGTAATTCCCAACGTTCAAAGTTTCTACTGAACAAGCCTGTTATTCCCAACGTTCAAAGTTTCTACTGAACAAGCCTGTAATTCCCAACGTTCAAAGTTTCTAATGAACAAGCCTGTTATTCCCAACGTTCAAAGTCTCTACTGAACAAGCCTGTAATTCCTTACGTTCAAAGTCTCTACTAACCAAGCCTGTAATTCCTAAGGTTCAAAGTCTCTTCTGACCAAGCCTATAATTTCTAAGGTTCAAAGTCTCTACTGACCAAGCCTGTTAACCTTTACGTTCAAAGTTTCTACTGACCAAGCCTGTAAATCCCAACGTTCAAAGTCTCTACTGATCAAGCTTATTATTTCTAACGTTCAAGGTCGACTCTACTGACCAAGCTTGTAATTCCTTACGTTCAATGTCTCTACTGACCAAGCCTGTAATTCCCAACGTTTTAAGTATCTACTGGCCAAGCCTGTAGCTCCCAGCATATAAAGTCTCTACTAACCATGCCAAACGTCCATACGTTTAAAATCTCTACTGACCAAGCCTATAATTCCTAACGTTCAAAGTCTCTACCGACCAAGCCTGTAGCACATAACGTTCCAATTATCTACTGACCAAGCCTGTAATTCCTAACGCGCAAAGTCTCTACCGGCCAAGCCTGTAGCATCTAACGTTCAAAGTCTCTACTGGCCAAGTATGTAGCATCTAACGTTCAAAGTCTCTTCTGACCAAGCCTGTAATTCATAACGTTTTAAGTCTCTATTGACCAAGCATGTTATTCATAACGTTCAAAGTCTCTACTGAGCAAGCCTGTAATTCATAACGTTCAAAGTCTCTACTGACCAAGCCTGTATATCCTAACGTTCAAAGTCTCTACTGACCAAGCCTGTAGATCCTAACGTTCAAAGTCTCTACTAACCAAGCCAAACTTCCATACGTTCAAAGTCCCTACAGACCAAGCCTATAATTCCTTACGTTCAAAGTCTTTACCGACCAAGCCTGTAGCTCATACCCTTCTAATTATTTACTGACCAAGCCTGTAATTCCTAACGTTCAAAGTCTCTACCGACCAAGCCTGTAGCTCATACCGTTCAAATTATCTACTGACCAAACCTGTAATTCCTAACGTGCAAAGTCTCTACCGGCCAGGCCTGTAGCATCAAACGTTTAAAGTCTCTACTGGCCAAGCATGTAGCATCTAACGTTCAAAGTCTCTTCTGACCAAGCCTGTAATTCATAACGTTTTAAGTCTTTATTGACCAAGCCTGTAATTCATAACGTTCAAAGGTTCTACTGACCAAGCCTGTAATTCATAACGTTTAAAGTCTCTACTGGCTAAGCCTGTAGCATCAAACGTTCAAAGTCTCTACTGGCCAAGCATGTAGCATCTAACGTTCAAAGTCTCTTCTGACCAAGCCTGTCATTCATAACGTTTTAAGTCTTTATTGACCAAGCCTGTAATTCATAACGTTCAAAGGTTCTACTGACCAAGCCTGTAATTCATAACGTTTAAAGTCTCTACTGAACAAGCCTGTAACATCTAACGTTCAAAGTCTCTTCTGACCAAATCTGTAATTCCTAACGTTCAAAGTCTCTACTGACCAAGCCTGTAGCATCTAACGTTCAAAGTCTCTTCTGACCAAACCTGTAATTCCTAACGTTCAAAGTCTCTACTGGCCAAGCCTGTAGCATCTAACGTTTAAAGTCTCTTCTGACCAAGCCTGTAATTCATAACGTTTTAAGTCTCTACTGACCAAGCCTGTAATTCCTAACGTTCAAAGTCTCTACTGATCAAGTCTGTAATTCTCAACGTTCAAAGTCTCTACTGGCCAAGCCTGCAATTCTTAACGTTCAAAGTCTCTACTGACCAAACCTGTAATTCCTTACGTCAAAGTCTCTACTGACGAAGCATGTAATTCCGTTCGGTCAAAGTCTTTACTGACCAAGCCTGTAATTTCCTACGTTCAAAGATTCTACTAAAAAAGCCTGTTATTCATAACGTTCAAAGTCACTACCGACCAAGCCTGCAATTCTTACGGTCAAAGTCTCTACTGACCAAGCCTGTGGCTCCTAACGAATAAAAAACATTGGTTACAATTTCGGCCTGGGATGGGCATTATTTTTCGCATAATTATTTTTATACTTAGAAAGTCTTCAGTACGGTTGTCCAAAACATCCCGAGGATATCTGATTTTTTTTTCCAAAAGTAGTAATGTAAAATAAATGAACACATAGATCGTCAGGCCAGCACTTGCCCTGACAAAGAAACATTCACGTAAATCATATTCAAAATATTAAACTGTTTCCGAAGATCCATCTTTTTCGGTCTCTTAATTTTGAAGAAGAGTTCCCTTAATCTTTTGAAAATGAAAAAAAAAATCAACAGTAAAACATCGATTATTTTCTATTTCAAAGAAATGGTAGTAATTTATTCAGCTACAAGTACGATAAAAATCCTATGTCAATTTCGTTATTTATATATATTTTAGCTATATATGTTTATACGAACAATGCCATTCAGTACCAAGATCTTTAAAGACCACTGATGACAAATCCTGCTATAGAATACAATTAATACTCGTGTTTGTTTGTATATTTCATGTCGTTCGATCAAAGTACTTAAATACGTTTTCGGTAACATCCCACTTTTCAGCGATTCTATTAATCCTCTATTGGCATTTCATTCCATAAATATACTTACGCTATAATTTCATAACCACACTTTGTTAATTAACAATAACGCTTTAAAAATATTTCAAAAGGGTGTTGTCGCGACCAAATGAACATATTTGATCTAATACGCGTTGAATCTATTTAAGGATCGTCACGATCACGCCCATGTCGGTGCTAGTCACTTTCAGAACATGCATGGTTTTAATTTTACACTTTTGAATAGAGAATTCGTACTACGTAAATGCAATACCAGACTGATTACTTCATATAAAATCAAAATAAATCAACCCAAACAAAGGTGGGGGAAATCTAAGGAAGTTGAGAAACGTGTGCTGTTTTCTTTAATGATGTTTATGACAAAACTGTTAACAGCTAAACTTTTACCGACAAAGAAAAGTGGGCTTCTACAACTAGTCTAGCCATTTATTGGTATTTATGTAGTCCAGTCTCAACGCTCCACCATATACAGGCACACATTGGCCAGTAATTGTACCACGGACAAAAAACCTTGCGTTGGACTGCCCTATGGCGAATCAAGTAGAATCATACTTGACTTTGGTGCACTAAATAGATACTAGATGTATGAAGTCTTAGAAATATACTAAGTTATCATTTTAATAACGTTTTGTTTTTCTTAATTACGCCGTTGTGCAGATTGCAAAATTTAATGGACATTTGATCAAGTTCGAGTGTGACTGGTTTTATATTTTCTAGAGAATGTGCAACATTAATACATTCCTTCATGCATTCTTTGGGATTCAATTATTTTTGGAAATATATCTTCCGTGTTTTGGGAAGTATAATTATTTAAATAATTCCCAAATAAGACGGCATCCTACAAAGGCGAGGATACACTAAAACGTCATAAAAGCTACTCCTGGGTAGGCGAAGATACGCTAACTAGTCTACCAGCGATCTAGCATAAAATAAATAAAAAATACTGCAGTTGAAAAATGTCAGAAAGAAATGCCTAAATAACCTAGCATCAAAGCAGGAGCTCATTCCCTTCCAACGGCTGTGGCTTAGATGTAAGTAAAAGACTGTGGTTTACATGTAAGTAAAAGACTGTGGCTTAGATGTAAGTAAAAGACTGTGGCTAAGATGTAAGTAAAAGACTGTGGCTTAGATGTAAGTAAAAGACTGTGGCTAAGATGTAAGTAAAAGACTGTGGCTAAGATGTAAGTAAAAGACTGTGGCTAAGATGTAAGTAAAAGACTGTGGCTAAGATGTAAGTAAAAGACTGTGGCTAAGATGTAAGTAAAAGACTGTGGCTGTGATGTAAGTAAAAGACTGCGGCTAAGATGTAAGTAAAAGACTGTGGCTTAGATGTAAGTAAAAGACTGCGGCTAAGATGTAAGTAAAAGACTGTGGCTGAGATGTAAGTAAAAGACTGTGGCTGAGATGTAAGTAAAAGACTGTGGCTAAGATGTAAGTAAAAGGCTGTGGCTAAGATGTAAGTAAAAGACTGTGGCTTAGATGTAAGTAAAAAGACTGTGGCTTAGATGTAAGTAAAAGACTGTGGCTGAGATGTAAGTAAAAGACTGTGGCTAAGATGTAAGTAAAAGACTGTGGCTAAGATGTAAGTAAAAGACTGTGGCTAAGATGTAAGTAAAAGACTGTGGCTGAGATGTAAGTAAAAGACAGTGGCTTAGATGTAAGTAAAATACTGTGGCTGAGATGTAAGTAAAAGACTGTGGCTAAGATGTAAGTAAAAGACTGTGGCTGAGATGTAAGTAAAAGACTGTGGCTGAGATGTAAGTAAAAGACTGTGGCTTAGATGTAAGTAAAAGACTGTGTCTAAGATGTAAGTAAAAGACTGTGGCTAAGATGTTAGTAAAAGGCTGTGGCTAAGATGTAAGTAAAAGACTGTGGCTGAGATGTTAGTAAAAGGCTGTGGCTAAGATGTAAGTAAAAGACTGTGGCTGAGATGTAAGTAAAAGACTGTGGCTAAGATGTAAGTAAAAGGCTGTGGCTAAGATGTAAGTAAAAGACTGTGGCTTGGATGTAAGTAAAAGACTGTGGCTTAGATGTAAGTAAAAGACTGTGGCTAAGATGTAAGTAAAAGACTGTGGCTTAGATGTAAGTAAAAGACTGTGGCTTCGATGTAAGTAAAAGACTGTGGCTAAGATGTAAGTAAAAGACTGTGACTAAGATGTAAGTAAAAGACTGTGGCTAAGATGTAAGTAAAAGACTGTGGCTTAGATGTAAGTAAAAGACTGTGGCTAAGATGTAAGTAAAAGAATGTGGCTTAGATGTAAGTAAAAGACTGTGGCTTAGATGTAAGTAAAAGAATGTGGCTAAGATGTAAGTAAAAGACTGTGGCTTAGATGTAAGTAAAAGACTGTGGCTAAGATGTAAGTAAAAGACTGTGACTAAGATGTAAGTAAAAGACTGTGACTAAGATGTAAGTAAAAGACTGTGGCTAAGATGTAAGTAAAAGACTGTGGCTAAGATGTAAGTAAAAGACTGTGGCTTAGATGTAAGTAAAAGACTGTGACTAAGATGTAAGTAAAAGACTGTGGCTGAGAAGTAAGTAAAAGACTGTGGCTAAGATGTTAGTAAAAGACTGTGACTAAGATGTAAGTAAAAGACTGTGGCTGAGAAGTAAGTAAAAGACTGTGGCTAAGATGTAAGTAAAAGACTGTGGCTTAGATGTAAGTAAAAGACTGTGGCTTAGATGTAAGTAAATGACTGTGGCTTAGATGTAAGTAAAAGACTGTGGCTTAGATGTAAGTAAAAGACTGTGGCTAAGATGTAAGTAAAAGACTGTGGCTGAGATGTAAGTAAAAGACTGTGGCTTAGATGTAAGTAAAAGACTGTGGCTGAGATGTAAGTAAAAGACTGTGGCTAAGATGTAAGTAAAAGACTGTGGCTTAGATGTAAGTAAAAGACTGTGGCTTAGATGTAAGTAAAAGACTGTGGCTTAGATGTAAGTAAAAGGCTGCCAAGAGGGTTGAAAGCGCTATAGAGCGTACAAACAGAATTTAGAGCACCCTCTTTACAAATGCAGTGTCAAAGTATATGTTGGAACAATAAATCCATTAGTTTGATTCTATGGGCGAAACACCTTTAGATGTGAATTCATATTTAACTGGTACTAGATGGTATGAATATGGCATTGCAAATTTTGTTAATGGCCTTATAAAGATTTTGATTCATTTGCGGACTTAATGTAATGCCATGTTTTACAGCAGTTATGGCATCTAAAGCCTGTATGAAAGGCTCTGTGTGGAACCGTAATAACCCATTTAGTTCTGTTATGGAAAAACATCAACCACAAATAAAACTCATCAATGGTGTCATTTAAAAATTGCTCAAAACCTTTAAAGAACATTTCTTTTATTTATGTTCATGGAAGTGGTATAACTCAAAACTTGTCCGGCGTATCTCAGACTTGGCTACTTAAAAGTCATAAAAATCTGAAATCATTTCCTAACTAAAGTAATTTAAGTAATTTTCCTAATGTTAGTATCTCACTGGTCAAATGATATAATTACTTGATTATTTCTGAAATACTTTATTGCCGTTGACTTAATTAAAAAGAAGCATGATTTTATGTTGTTGTTTTTTACTTTTTCTTTAAAACATGACTATGACAGTTTTAGGAAATCGACTTATTCAAGTTAGGAAATGACTTAAGATGTTTTATGAATACCGCGAAAGGAACACGCGGTCCTGTTTGCAGTCCCGAAGATTTTAATATCCATTTAGAAGTGGGTTTTCAGATGGTTCAGTTCGAAAAAGCCCTTGATCGACTGTTCGCTAGGCAGTTTCAATATATCATTATTATTATTTAATATATTTACATATTAGTAAAAAAATGCTGTGCCCCGTGTGGTGCCTCAATGTTTGTTCCGTTCCGTTTCGTTCCGTTCCGCAAAGTATAAATAGCCAAGGAACACTTAACAAACAAGCGACAAACAAAGTCTGAAAATGTGGTATTTATTGAACATCATGTTCACGGAGTAATGCATGTCATATCTAGTATTAAATATTGGCACCAATGTATTCGTCGTTTTAGACTTGAGTGCAAGATCCATAGCGGTTAAAACACAATTTTGGACCAAGGTATTTCGTCCTCAAATGGTTAATTGGATTCATCCGTTTTCATTGTATTTGTGGACATAAACAATAATGTAATTGTGCGCTTAGTCTTTTAATGCTATTTTCGTCCGTATAGAATCTATATTTGATCTAAAAAGTCAAACGGTAGGTACTGTTTACCATATTCTTTGATATAAATGTTAGATTAAAGACATGGGTGAGTTCGTTGAGTTCAAAAATAGAAAACGTGGCGTAAAGTACAATTTGCATTATATGTTATATTAATTAAAAACCGATTGCATGTATGTATTACCAGAAAAAAAGATATACATCGATACATATGATACCACCAGATTAACGCCTTCATGTAATTGGAGTTTTAAATGAACTATTTTCAGATATTTCTACTATTGCACCCCTTTAAGGAAATGAAATTTGAAGACTGTAGTCAAAAAAGGCCTTGATACATTTTCACAGTCACTACTAAGATACCATGAACGTTTTTGGATTGTTCTTTTTTTTCAAGATCTTTTATTTTTATTTTTTAGACTGACCATGAATTCGTATAAAAGTAGAATTTTACGTATGCAGTATTCCCATTGTTGCCATATGAAGCGAAATCAGGTTTAGCACATTTCTGTCACTTGTGGTAACATCTCAAGGGAAAACTATTTTTTCCACCCAACAAAATGTTTGTTTTACTTATGTGATACACTCGCTGCAATTTTGTTTGCAAGTACTATTTTTGTATTCCGTTGTTATGTGATAAGTTAAATAAACGCAGATATTATGCATGGCAATAGTAATGTATTTAAGCATCACAAGCAATCATATCTAAAAAAATGAAATCGTAATTTCGTGTCATATATAGCAGAACACAGAATTCAATAATGTTCAATCACGTTTTAACATGAAAGACAAATAATAAAAAACAATTGCAGGGCTTAATTTTGTAAAATTTAAAGAAAAATACTAATGAAAAGTAGGAAAAACAACAATGAAAATATAACCATACTGTTTTCACTGAAAATGTACTAAATGAATTATTCCATAATACTAGAACTAAGTCGCTATGGTCTTAAGCTATTGACGGTACACTTCGTACCTTGGTATTTTGTCCTCAAATGGTTAATATGTTGCATCCGTTTTATTGTTGTTGTGCAAATAAACAGTAATACTTATTGTACTTTTAGCCGTTTCAGTCCATTTTCGTTCTAACAGATTCTATATTTGGTCTACAATGTCAAACGGTGCACTTAACCAAATTGCAGTTGTGATTTCCATGGATGATTCTAGACTTATTTGTGTTCGTAAACAGAGGTCAGGGCGTACAGTGCTTGGCGCGGCATTTCATATCAAAAGCCACTATTTGCTAGGACTTTAAATGGAACTTTATTTCAAAATGCTTACTGAATCGACAAATGTGAACGCTGGGCAACAAATTGAACAGCACCAGGTTGATGCATTCAGGTGCATCATAAAATGATTTAATTATTGCAGTTTTTTCATAAACTTGTAGTTTATTGGCCCACAATGGAGTGTAATGTGTGCACGTTTGATTGGTATTGCCTCTATGTAAATTGAGTTCAACGGCCTACGGACTGCAAATTGTATGCTGCCGAACCACCCTGCTACTAATTCCACGTTGTCATGCCACCAGGCTACTAATTTCACGCTGACAAACCACTCAGCTGCTAATCTCACGCTGTCATGCCACCAGGCTACTAATTTCACGCTGTCAAACCACTCGGCTGCTAATCTCACGCTGTCATGCCACCAGGCTACTAATTTCACGCTGACAAACCACTCAGCTGCTAATCTCACGCTGTCATGCCACCAGGCTACTAATTTCACGCTGTCAAACCACTCGGCTGCTAATTCCACGCTGTCGGGTCGTCAGGCTTCTATGTTCACGCTGTCAGGCCACCAGTTGCTAACTTTACGCTTTGAGGCCTCGCTGTTAACTTCACCCTGTCCGGCGACATGACTGCTTACTTCACGCTGCCATGCTACAAAGCTGTTAACGGCACCCTGTCCGGCGACACGACTGCTTACTTCACGCTGCCATGCTACAAAGCTGTTAACGGCACCCTGTCCGGCGACACGACTGCTTACTTCACGCTGCCATGCTACAAAGCTGTTAACGGCACCCTGTCCGGCGACACGACTGCTTACTTCACGCTGCCATGCTACAAAGCTGTTAACGGCACTATGTCCGGCGACACGACTACTTACTTCACGTTAGCATGCTACAAAGCTGTTAACGGCACCCTGTCCGGCGACACGACTGCTTACTTCACGCTGCCATGTTGCAAGGCTGCTGAGTTCACCCTGTCCGGCGACCAAACTTACTATATCAGATCGCCAGACTGCTGACCAAGGACTACACTAACAGACGGTTAGGCTGTTTTAACATTAAATTATTTGTAAAGATCATATTGTTAACTGAAAAAGAGGAAGAGAAAAATATGCCGCATGTGGTCAAAATACTGCTCTTGTGAATTCTAGAATGGAATTTAGAATTAAGAACAAGGAAGAAATTTCTATATTTTCAAATTGAAAGCGATCGTGGATCATTTCTAAATGCTCTCTTATACATACACACATATAGCATATGGGCTAATGTGAATAGGATTAAACTGTCAACATGATGCTATTGTACTGCATAGTCCATATGGAAGAAGGCAAACCAAGCTCCCCTTTTTCTGAATTGTATCCATTCATTGTACGCAATATAAACCTCGACCTAATAACGGGAAAGCTATTTCAATAACAATTCCATTCACAAAGATATGTGGACCAACAAATTTAGGTATCTTTTTAATTAAAATGTAAACCTCTGCTCTTTTAAGTCAGAATACAAAACAAATGTCGGAGCTTCATGCGCTATATGATTAATGTGTTTCCCTCGATATGTATAGGAATCTTATATTTCACTTTAACAGCAGTCCATGTTACTCGAACAAAACAGCGTGTTTGTTCTGTTTTGTATGCATTTCATCAAGTGTTTAATTTTATCCACAACGGTAAAGTGTATCATAGTGTCAGCCTCCAAAGTAAGGGCAAAGCCCATTGAGCTTATAAAACTCCTTGATTTTTTTAAATATTTTAACTCCCGATTCCTATCCTCATATGATCCTATATGCTGGGCGCCTCGCACGAAGGCAATTGGCACCTTTTCATTTAATTATATGCTAGGTCAGCACAGACCATGCCTTCGACTTCCGCGGCCGGCTCCGTATGCAGACGCCCTAACCACTAGGCCACGGAGACGGTATACGTTAAGATATGCAAGATTTTCTGTGGTAAACTGTTTAAAATAACAATTCAAGTGCAAACTGACCGCCCTTACAAGACATGTGCGAAGTTTTGAAGAAAAGAACTAGAATTATTCAATATATTGTAACAGTGTAGCTATGTATACTGAACTTTTCTTTAGAAAATGGGTATGCTGATAATTCCTTTTTGGTTTCATCATTCATCCGTCCGGTAAAGATCAAATAAAATATTCATGACATTTATCTAACTGGTTGATTTTAATATACAATCGCCTAAACTTTAAGAATATAAAAAAAAAACAATAAAAAAAACTATTTACGAATTTCAATACAATTAATAACCACAAAACATAACATAGCTGCATTGCTTCAGAAGTTTGTTGAATTGGAATCGTTCACCACGTTTTTGGTTAACAGTATATCAGCTTCTGATATATTTTTACTAACATTCTGAAATTCCCGTCCCTCCAATTTAATGACAAACTTTTATTAAAAAGAAAACCCATTGCCTCCATAGTTTAATGGAATATTATACAATACAAAATCAACACAATGTGAATGTCTTAAATATGAACACTTTAAATGCATTGTCGTATGATAGTATGGCATTGACACTTATGATATGAAGGTTTAATGAACAGTACGTATACCAAGCTTAGCCTAGTCGATCGATTCTAAAATGAATCAGAATTTCTTTAAAATGCACATTCAATCAATTGTACGAATAAACGTATTCTTTCTATAATTCATTATGTCTTTGTACTAAGAACCAAAGCGTTTTGTAAATTATTGAAATGTTTTGAATTCAATTTCGTTAAAAGTGAAAAGGTACATGATCACCCGTCATACAGGCAAACATCTCGGTCACTCAATCAATTACATGAAAAACACAACTCAATTGTAATTGACACACTATCACTCTATGTCTAACAATAACCCTGGACATGGGCCATACTTGTTCAATACTTCTGTCAATCAGAGTTTCGTTTGGCATTTCCCAGACTGCAAGTATTAGTAGTTTACCGAAATATTCACTTCCTTATCAGTCAGAAACTATAACTATACATGTAGGTTTATGCTTCAGAATTGGTTTGGGCATGCTGTGAAAATCAGTTTTGCACTGCACAATTTTGTCATTGTTGGCTGTTTTATTCTCATTGTTTCCTTTACTGGTGCGTCTTTTACGTCCGTCATCATGTTCATGTTCACTATCAGTTTCGCTGTCATGGTTCAGGTAATCTGTAAATGCTGTATACAGCGGCTTCTCCCATACTTCATCCGCCCAATGGACCCTGTGCCCGAACTTCCGCTCATTACCGTGATAGAGGGCGCACTTGCAGAACGCCAACACGCACTGACAACTGTCACAACGACGAGATTTCACGTGCTCTTCGTCATGCTTATCTTGTTTAAGTTTGTTTTTGTAGCGGTTGAATTCTATTTTACTTACACGGGCCTCATCAAAGACGAAATCATCCAAAACAGACTTGAACAGTTCCGACCCGCCACTGATGATGGACTGAGAGGGGGAACTTCCCATCTCAGCCCCACTACCGCTGGCCTCATCGTCGTCCAACATGCTGGCCAAAGCACGCCCGTAGCAGAACTTTCCTGGAAAATTTATTTTGGAGCCGGAAGTTGCACTACCACACAAACGCACGTCTACTGTTGCAATATGTCACCAAGACCGAGCTCTCAGATGAAGTCCTTGAGAACAACACAATGTATTTTTTAAAATGCATACACGAAAGCAAGACACGTGCTAAGTCTTATTATGAAATGTCATTTCTATCACATATGAAGCTTATTTTACGCTTACTTGTTCATTAAATGCTGAAAATAAAGTCCTCTTCACGGTAAATTATACCACAGAATTGATGGCTTTTCATCAAGAGCTACCATTTAATTAGTTATCGAGCACGAAATTGATTTACATATAACCTCATTTCAAAAGAAAACGCTATAAAAAGATAGATTTACTTGTACGACCCGTTAAAGAATATATCAATACGTACTTTTCATAGATTGAATACCGGTCCTAGTTATTCACAAGTCGATCTTTGTGAGTTCAGTCTTATCCAATCCATATATCAACTACCTCAACCATTTCAGGGGTCATTTCGGCTGTTTGTTTTCAAGAGGGTCGTCTGCTCATGCACTGATAATCACTTCTTCAGTTTCACCTAATTTGTCAAAATGTGTGCTAATTGATTTCCTGATCACTTTGATCAGTTTCAGATTTCGTTACTTCTTGCAGATTTTTGACACACATGTGATAAGTGACATATATCATTTCACGTAATCCGTTCTTCCGAATCGATCACTTTCAATCGTGTATTTTGATACAGAGCTAAACAATATACAATAGTTCCGTGGTCTCAGTATTGTGCCATTCTGTGTTTAAAATTATGAAAAATGTTACTCATAAATAACGTTTCCAATGTGAGGTTTGATCATAACAAGTTGTCCTTGGGACTGTTTTTGAAGGTATAGGGCGACAACTATTCAATTTTTATCGTTGTAATCGCAAATTACACACAGAAGTCTGACTGAAATAATGACTTAATTTTGGAAATAAGCCAGTGTGGGGTAACAATTGATAAGACGAATTTGTTTCAATCTGGATGTAAGTCGCATTGTTTTAGGAGATATTTAATAGCTTTATCTCTTATTGATTCGCACTGAACGTGTCTTGAGGCACTTTACAAACATACACTTGATGTGTTTAGCTTTTTAGAAATAAAAACATGTATCCACATTTGTGAAACAAACCATCTGAATATTTTTTATCATCTTCATGTATATAATAGTGTTTTTTTTTTAATTTTCGAAGGAGTTAACAAAGCATGTTCTTTTTAAAGTTTGCCTGTGATAAACTCTAAAGCGCCTGAGCTGTTAGACGTAGGGTAATGGCATATTTTTATATCCTTAATGATTAGTGTGTCCGTCACCCTAGCAAACTCCGTTCTGTCCTCAGGTATGTTCACTTTAACTTGTCAAAGAACTTCTCCCATGCTCCAATAGGGCGTTTGCATGTCATTTAGAAGATTGAATGAAGATTTCAGTAGAAAAATCGCTGACCCTTAAACATTGAGTGGGTTACTATCAACCAAATCATGTTAAAATCCTACAGCTATTATTATTATTTCCATCATAAATTAAAAGGTTGGTGGCCACTCAACTCAGCCATAAAAATATTTTTCGTATAGCAGTCTCAAGTCTCAACGCCATATCGTGCGTGACTACATCATAATAGTTGATTCTAGGTATGGCACAACTGTTCGAATAAAACAAGTTGAACTTTCTGTCCACTGCGTGCTTTCGTTTTTCTATTCAATCATTTCTCACTCATGTCATATGAAATAATTTGAATGTTTGGCTTTTGGTTTCAGCAAAATTTTAAATATCGGATAGACAATTTTTATGTCCGAAGTCTGTAAGGCCTTTAAACATTTTTCAGTTGTGGATTTTTTCAAATTTTCTGTTCATTAATTTTACGTTGATCGATGCTAAAGAATGCACCAACAAACAAAAGATGTGTCAGTGTCCAATTATGACAATCTACAGAAAATAGATCGCCAAAATTGATCTATATAATAATATATAAGTATTTTTATGACTTTTGTCAGAAAAATGATTAAACAGACAAATCTGATCTTGTATAAAAGTGCTCTTGGTTTTTCTATTACTATCTCAACAATTGGTTTGATTAAATATTCATGAATACGAAACTCGGTTAGATAAAAACTCAAACGTAATATGTTATCTTGAACGGAAGCCAAACTTTACCACAATTAATTACTCTCAAGTTGTAAACAATGAAGAACGCAGGAATTCGGTCTACCAGTATTAACTGCGCACTTGATGAAGGCAAGCCCATTGCATCATCGACGATTGAATTGGTATCGCAAAAGGAATGAAATGTAAATTATTTGCCCTCGGTTTTAAATGTTTTTAAAGACAGCTTAAATTACGCATTGATTCAGTATTACGATGTTTAGTTGGCACCATTGACATATATTAAACGCGTATTATGAATAAGATAAAAGGGAACGGGGTATAATTTACCATTGACACATTCAAAGTGAAAGGAGAACGTTAAACACATTAAACTATATTTTGAATGAAATGCCATACATTCATAGTCTTTAACATTGCCTTATCCTGTCCTCGACAAAACATATTCCATTTGACACGATAAATTGAATGGAATGTTGTCGTTTTTTCATGCTATGAGATATACAACTTTGTTAAACATTGTGAAAGTAAGGTGAAACGTTAATATTTAAATTATTTTAATCAATATTATCATAAGAAAAAAAAGACAGAAAATATTTTTCGACAGCAGAGCTCGAACCCCTTTCATTTAGGACTGCAGCCGTGTACCTCTTCCAGTCCACCATGGGAGAAAGAAATTTTTGATGATCTTTATGAATCATATAATTTAAAAAAAACAACAACTAAAAATGTCATTGTATCATCGATAAGTGTCAACAAATAAGGTTTGAACACATTTGATGCGGGTTGTAGGAAGATGCTTTAAAAGTTATCATTTATTGTCGGAACTGGTTGCTAGTAGGTAGATGGGTAATGAGAAGGTTGTTATCGTTGTTAACGTCATCGTTCTAAGATTTCAAATCTACACTGTTCCGGACATCGTATGTGTACACTTGTGATCTGAATTATTTGTAATAAGATATTTTGACAACTGTTTCAGCCGTGTCTGTTTTATCTAAATATATGAGCGCATCATCAAATATTTCCCAAAACTGTTTTATTAGTACTTGATTTACCAGCATTTTAAACTGTCCAAATTTGTATAAATACATCAAACACTTCCTCACGTGTACAGCAACACATATGACTTACTTTTCAAAATTTGGTCAGAGAATGACCGGTCTCCAAAACAATAAATTACCCTGATCAAATATTGAAAGGGTTTTATGACGTATTTCAAGAGTAATCGCTAAGACACCACCGACCACTTTAGTTTACGTTCAACAGCGACATTAACCGTTTTTTTCTACCATCGTTCAGATAAGACCGGTATGGAGGACCATAAACGTCAACTCTTAACCTCTTCAGATAGGGGGTGAATCATAGCAGTGCAAAACAACAGACATTTTGGGTGAGACCGCATAACTGTGACATTCACTGCTTTTGTTAGATGTTCTCGACATTTATTCCTATCCTCATGAGCTATCTCGTTTCAGTGTCGGAAGCTGTTCGGAAGCTGTTCAGCCATGCCTTGAATATGTTGTTGTTTTTCCATACAAAAATCAATTTTGACATCTTTTCCCGATGACAGGTTTGGTATTTACTTCTGCGTCATTTCCGCTATGTAGCACTTTGAACAAGTTAGAATATTCAGTTACAATGGGAGAGAAAAACACAATTAATTTGAATTTGAAAGGATTCCACAATAAGTCTTCTGTTGAATGCGTGTGTTTTTGAACACCGCCTTAGCTGATTTGTTTTTGCTGTTTTGTTGAAAATAATATTTAAATCAATGGTGGCTGATTTCTACGGAATTCCGTTACGGCCTGTGAGTATGTTGATCTGAAACGCGATACTCGATAAAACGATGATGAAAACGCGAAATCACGAAACTACGATGGCGAAAACGCGAAAGTACGAAACTACGATGATGAAAACGCGAAATCACGAAACTACGATGGCGAAAACGCGAAAGTACGAAACTACGATGGCGAAAACGCGAAATCACGAAACTACGATGGCGAAAACGCGAAATCACGAAACTACGATGGCGAAAACGCGAAAGTACGATGTTGAAAACGCGAAATCACGATAACGACCGTACGATGAGGATAACTCGACAGAACGATAACGAAAACGCGAGAATACGACAGTACGATGATGCATGATAATGCGATATATTTTCGTCTTTTTACCATCGCAGTATTGCGTTTTCACCAACATTATATAGCATTTTCGTTACCGCAGTATCGTACTGTCGCGTTATCATGATCATACTGTCGCGTTCTCATTAAAGTAGTGTCGCGTTATCATTACCGTACAGTCGCGTATTCATCATCGTAATGTCAATGGTAGTATTTTCGTATAATTGACATTTGGCGTATTTGCTGCAATTTCTTATTGCCTTGTTTTCGCGGCGACTTTCTGTAGCAATTGTTGAGCAGTTTCATTCTTCCGAAGATATGCCACTGAGCCCCTGTGTGTGAGCGTTCCACGGTCTGTCTCGCAACTGTTACTTATGTGTGGGTATTTGTTTTTAACCTTGATACATTAAAGATGTCTGTGTTGCCATATACTACAGCAACACACTCTTTTTGCACTTTGCATGGGTCATAATGTATTTAGACAGAATTAAATGTGTAAGGAATAGAATAGAATAGAATAGAATAGAATAGAATAGAATGTTATAGATAAAATAGAACAGACTAGAATAGACAAGACTAGACTAGACTAGACTAGACTAAAATAGAATTAAACTTAAACATGATTTCAAATAAATACATTTAAAGTAGTCAATATAACATTATACACTATACAAGGAGAGCATGTATCAAAGACATAATTATCAAAGAAGAAGTTATAATGTATCACTATACATGCATGCATATATATATATATATATATATATATATATATATTATATATATATATATATATAAATATATATATAATATATAATATTATATATATAATGTGAAAACAAACACAAATCTTCACAAACAAATCCTCACTGAGTAAACAATTAAGTACGTATTTTACGCACCCACTATATACAAGTCACCAATTTCATTTTAAATTTCTCATTACTAGTATTTATCAAATCTTATAACTCAATCATGTTAGGTCTCCAATATAATACCTTTATATATAACGTTTACGTATCAGTGTATATAGACTACCTATACACAGGAAGTGACACTCATCTTCAATGTCCATATTATCACATACATCACAATTTCTGCCAATGCAATTTCTTCCATATCGGACAGTTTCAATTCTTGAACTATGACATGATTTTCTCATTTGAGGCGATAGTTTTCACAAATAATCAGGAATGTTACCATTAAGATAACGCTCGTACTCCAAATTAGTCTTATTTTCCATATATAGAGTCAATACAGAATTGCTACTATTCCTTCTCGCCATTTTTGCAAATAGCAATCATATAATCTCTGTCTCAAGCTTAGTAGGAATACATCTTTCTTGATCAAATAAGGCTGTTCCCACATACCACCAAAAACGTTCACATATAATTTTTTTTTTATCATTTGACAAAAAATTATATTTATTATTCAGGTCATTCAAAGAGCACGTGTATAATGACGTCATTATATAATTTTCTGTACTTTATTGTTCTACAATATATGTTTGCAGATTTTGGGCGTCTTCCTTATTCACCATAAATGGCAACACTACTTGCAGACAAACTGACGCCTAAAATACGATTACAGAAACGCAAGTGCATCCGTTCTATTTCCTTTGATTTCGTAAAGCGCCATATTTCCGATGAGTAAATGAGTATGGAAACTATAAAGGAATCACCTATTTGGAATTTTGACTTCGCTGTAAAACAAAAATCTTTTAAAGTATTGATTGGGCTGTAGACGCGGGATCGAACTTGCTGTTGTGTTTGTGTCAGGAAGTAGTTTGCAAATGGTGGCTATTTTGTCAAGAATTGCATGCATATGAGCAATGAAACTATTAAGGTTACATCATTTTTTGAACGGTTGAACATCCATTATGTCAGATTTGGATTTTACTTTAAAATGCCATCTATATTTCAATGTATCTTATAAATCGAATTAAAAGACATGAGCTCAATTCGGTCATTGAACACGCGGAAGCACACCAATATTTATACAAATGACCCACCGTCACTGATGGATGGTTTACTGACCGATTTGGCATCGAAGGTTTTCCATAAAATAAAAACACTCATATGGTCAATGGTCCTACAAAGGCTGTAAAGTTTATTAATATAAATTGTTTTATTGATGAGTAGTTTTATTTGACCAGATTGTGAGGATATTTATCATACCAAAAAGGATTGTACGTGTCCCTTTAAACGTTTATGTATTTTTTTATTTATCATTTGTAACATATCCCTTTCTCAGTTCAAGCTACATAATAACAATCCCTTGATGTGAATTTATTTCAAATATTTCAATGAACAAAACCGCCCGTCTCACAAGAAAACACAACTAATGAATGTCAAAGATCACTCTTGATAGCCGACATGGACGACCACGAACTCGTGCTTACGAACTTTTTTTACGACATACATCTTTGCCTTAAAATTACTAATACTATTTGCTTGCTTCATGCTTGGTAAGAAACTTTATGGAAGAACGTTCGGATGTCTTATTAAACGGAATATGGATATAAACGACATCTGGGTCAAACTTGACACAGCCGAAAGGTTACATTTGAAACTGTGGTCTTGGTATTACAACTATCACATTGTTCCATCACGACAGTCATAAATTGGACATTGCCATAAATCGTTCTCATCGAGATGTCGGTGAGTAGTTCGCAACATCTTCAAAACCCATCACCAAATTGTTAAGTGAGCGCATGCTTTGCCGACAATCACATGGCAGCGAGTTATTGACAAAATTGTAATAAATCTTGATCATAAATCATTACGATTTGTGCTTAGCGGACACTATTTTGACTATCATGTATGTGTGATATCATAGAATAACACAAAAAGTAAGTATAAACGAAAAGAAACAACACACCACCTGTCTTGTTAACAAAAAGCACTTCTGGAACTCTCAAAGCAAGCATTGTTAGACCGTGATCCATCGGCGACTTTCTGGGCGACAAAAGAATGCCTCCAATAACGTTCATCACAGTTGTCGACAATATATTGGAAAGATATATGACGATGTATCAGAGGGTACCTCAAGAGCGGCACGTTACATTGTCAGCACAGATGTTATTGGAGTTTATTTGGATTTATTAAAACGAATTTATCATTTAAGACAAGCTTGCGGCAAAAAGGAGAGCAGCTATCCAAAGTTGCTTTTTGACAAGTGTGTATATTTAAATGATTTGATTAGTAAATAGTCATTATATCAATAAACTGTTAGCCTTACTTTGACGAAAACCAATGAAGTAAAAACTTTTAGAAAATTGCAGTACTTATTTCAGTTATATTTTGTTGACATTTCAATACATAAACATACATATTTGTAAAATAATCATTTGATTAACATCCACTGCAGGAAAAATACCATGAAGTATGATTGAGATAATATGGATTCGTGATACGCACCTCATTTGCACGAACTTAGTCTTTTAACACAACTACGATAAAATGGTGATAAAATAGTCAAGCCTTCATTATAATCAGAACATCAAATATAACACCGCGTGCACCTAAAGCCAGAGTACATAACATAACACTCTTTTCTCTTTGAAAAACAAACGACGTCATCAAGGACGGAGTTCTACAATGTATACACAAACTAACAGAGACGTAATTAATTAGGACCGTAGAAGGTCAAGAAGTTTATTCAAACTTATTCCACGGAAATGAGTCAGAATCAATGGACTAATGTGTGTCCAGATAAGGAACAGAAGTCGCCTGGTTCGTGGTACCATGCGTTGTCCTGAATGGTCAACCCTTTGAACTAACTATCTTTGCCACCGGTCAAGCTAATAAAATACGTCCGGGATCTGTGAGCTTTGTTTATTCACAGTTTAGTGTAATTGAATTCATTGAATGAATGTGTATTTTTTCTTTCGTGGGTGTTGCACCGGGTACGGCTTTACGACAATCCAATAAAATAAATATTTACATTAAGTTTTACTTTTATGAGCGTCATTTGTTCGTTTTGGACCAACAAACGCGCCAGTTCCAATGAAACATGAGTTTTGTAATACCTATTATCGGTTAAATATTATTACAAGTTGTTCATGTGTTTTTGTAATTAGACACACAAAGGTTAGAAAATCCAACGATTCTTTTCATGCTATTGAACGTCGGTTGCAATGTTGGACAAAAAGGAAGCCGAGAGTTTTCGTGATCCCCTACAAAGCCAGTGTTCTACAATAGCCCTCGTGCGCGGTCTTATGAATCATCGTTTTTTGTTTGTTATGATTTATGATCTTCTATTACTTTAATTGTACCCTGTCCTTACTGAAAATACAGTATTTCGTTAATATTTATTACATATTATATTTATTTATATTATATATATATATATATTTATTTAAAACTAGTTATTTTTCTTGCCACTTCTGACTGTTTTTGATCACTCAATTTCTCTTCTTAATCCATACTTACTGTTCGCCCGATATGTTCGATCAATCCCTAATACCAGTTCATACTTACTGTTCGCCCGATATGTTCAATTATTGCTGATACCAGTTCATACTTACTGTTCGCCCGATATGTTCGATCATCCCTAGTTCATACTTACTGTTCGCCCGATATGTTCGATCATTCCTGATACCAGTTCATACTTACTGTTAGCCCGATATGTTCGATCATCCCTAGTTCATACTTACTGTTCGCCCGATATGTTGGATCAATCCCTGATACCAGTTAATACTTACTGTTCGCCCGATATGTTGGATCATTCCTGATAACAGTTCATACTTACTGTTCGCCCGATATGTTCGATCAATCCCTGATACCAGTTCATACTTACTGTTCGCCCGATATGTTGGATCATTCCTGATACCAGTTCATACTTACTGTTCGCCCGATATGTTCGATCATTCCTGATACCAGTTCATACTTACTGTTCGCCCGATATGTTCGATCAATCCCTGATAACAGTTAATGCTTATTGTTCGCCCGATATGTTCGATCAATCCCTGATACCAGTTCATACTTACTGTTCGCCCGATATGTTGGATCATTCATGAAACCAGTTCATACTTACTGTTCGCCCGATATGTTCGATCAATCCCTGATACCAGTTCATACTAACTGTTTGCCTGTTATGTATTCATTGTCATCTTCATTCTTTGTTTCTGTACTATCGTACTGCATATATTGTGCTTTCTACCAAAAAAAGAAATAAAAGAGTACTTAAAACAACAGCATTAGAACTCAAATGAACAAAATATTGAATAAGGCTATCATTGTGACCTTGGCAAGACTTTTTATCATTAGCTTATATTTTGAAAGGGTCAATAGACTTTTGATTGATAATCAGTGGATTTTAATCTGTTGTGAATTTACTGAAAATCGCACTTTAAAGCTATCATAAATCCCTGTGACACGACTTAAGCCCAGATCGTGTCACCGAAACTTAAACAAAGTGGTAAACAGTCTTACACAACGATAAAGTGGAGAACAAACGCAATAACAAGAGGTTTCGATGCCCTCTTTATGTTGACCTTTTTACTGAAGAGGTTGTTATGCTATGTTATGCAATACCGCACAGAACGAAAATGTACAAACCGTGTATGACACAGGGTTAAACAAGATAGCTCATTCGTTTCTCTAATTGATTGCTGTTAAAAAATCATAAAATCAAGTAGATCCTCTATTTCAATATTTGATTTCTGTAAAACATGAGTCCGTCGGACTAATTTTGTGTTTTCCGGATAAAACGTAATGTTAGAAACACAACATTAAAACTCGTCATTATAATGGAAGGTCAAAGGACTCGAAAATTTAAGTACAGTAGATTGTTGGCTCCACCAATATACGAGTATGGGCGGGATAATGGCAGCGTGAGGCATGCACGTGCACTGGACGTAGCTGACCGTTTTGCTTTGAACGTTTAGCAGTGATTAGCGGATTTGTTCTAAAAAAGAAGGAACGACAACTCAAGACTTGACCCATTATTTTAAGTATGTAAATCAGAATAGGTGACCTTTTTTTTATTTGAAGAACCTTGCATAACGTACGATAACAGGTAATCTCAGTTAAGTTTCATGAATAAAATGAATACTTAACTGAATAACTCAAGACCGGGCATGCGGTTTCGATCAAACAAACCCGCCATATTCCTCATTCCGTTCTGCATTGATTTAAACGATAATTAATTAGAATGTTCTACATAGTCTTCCATTTTTCATGGACTCATAACGCAGGGGGCACTAATTGATATAATATTGTAAAAAGCAAACACAAACAACCTTTAATACTGGTCTTTTATCTTGTTCAAATTTGCTGACGGATTAATGTTGTGAACTGGTCGAGAAAGAAATTCACATTTAATTTGCAATTAAAGAAAGGAATAAGTTGGTCTACCTTCTTCCTAAGAGTCAGCTAGCCCCACGCGAGGTTGGCCGTGAATGGAGCGATTACCTTTGAAATGTAGGGTCTTTAAATTCATGAATAGAGAAATATGATTTCATTTAATACAGTTCATTATGAAATATCTCTTTCAATATTTACTAACTACTTTCCAACGACACTCAATTCGTTTTACGTAAACCTAAATTGCAATATTTCTATTCAAGTGTGCTCGACTTCGTGTCGGTGTGACGAATATACGTCATTTGAATACAGTAACTACCGTTTATTCTTATAATCTGTGAAAATTGATAATCAATTTAGATAACAAAGGTTCAAAATGTATGACACGTTTTCACCCATATTCTAAGAACAGTGTATCGCCCATCAAAGACAATTTGAGATAATTTTATTAGGAAGGTGTCTGTGTAGTTTTAGATTTCTTTTATTACGAAGGCTCGGAGTGTTTTTCTATCCTTTATTAATGTTTACATGTTTACCTTCATGCATTCCATCATGACCTTCCAACAAATTCTTTGTGTCTTATGATACAACTCAAAATACACCAATTAGTCGTTAAATTATGAACATATGATACGGGATTTCCTAGGTCTTATACTACCACGACTTCCGAAATTATAAAATTGTAAAAAACACACACACAATGTCGTCTGCATGGGTAGTAGATACTATTTATATGGTTAGGGATATTAACATTGTCTATTTATTACATATGCTTCCATACAATTGTATATAAAATTGTTCAACGGTCAATTTTACTAAACATGACAAAAATAAATAAATATATGTTTTGATGACTGAAATTCGACGGAATTATAATCGAAATATAGCATTAAAGGCACACACAATGAGTCAAGGGTCCCAAACTATACGTGTCACAGTGTTGGTTTATGGAGAAAAAAAGGGCTTATACCTTTTTTATATTTCTTTCTATTTAACTATTATTTAAAATATGCAAGCAGACAACAAAGATAAGGTTCGCTCAGAGTTTGAGAATCAAACCCCTAGATTTAAGCCGTTTAACACTGGCAAGTGGCAATGGACAGTATATTATCTTTCGTTAGAATTAGATAAAAAACGATTGGTTTTTAAGGTAACAATTTCATTATTTTAGAACAAGACTGTATTCAGTTCGGTAGAATGTTTACCTTAAGCGTTCTGATTACTTTATGTTCGCGAGCCTGCTTCTTACCAGCGACCTAAGGTTTACAGCCGCCATGTCATGAGAAGATACATAACTCAAATCGAGCTATAATCACAAAGTTTGTTTAGTTATCTTTCTTATGTGTGTCCGTCTTTCAAAGGCCATACAAAGTGCAAAAGTGGGAGGGGAAAGCCAGCATTTAAAACGTTTCTTAAGTTAAAAGGATCAGTCACCAGATAGTCCCAAAATCGGCATATACAACATTTCCTTTAAACAAGCACATAATTGCTTAAACGAGTTAGAATGTGGCCGATAATACAACATTTTACATGATTTAAAGAATATACGTAGCAGTCATGTTTTCTCACACTCTGTCTAAAAAATCTAAAAAATGTTTAATATCGTTTGATTTATTGCACGTATCTGCACCCCGGCATTGCGCATCCGATCCGCATTTGCGCGGAATCACACATTGAACGATTTTCTCGGCCATGAACCAAAGTCAGACAGGGTTTTGATTGACAAAAATAGAATAAAAGTGACAAAAGCTCTATTTGAGTTTTCAATTCAGTTAAAGGAGTTATTTGTGTTTGAGTTCTTCACATGTAGGCTTTTCAAAAAGAAGTTAGCATGCACAATGTAAAATCATACCCCTAGACCAACGACTCACTGCATATAATACTGTACGACGGTTTCTGTAACCTTTATGTTTAAGATAATTCAATTTAGTCTTCAAACAATATAAGATCTGAGCTCATTCAAATATACGCTTACAGAAAGGAATGCTAGGGAGATAAGTTGTTCCAGGGGCCCGTTTCAATAAAGGTTAAAGGAGACTAAACTCCAAGAGGTTGTGGGTTCAAACCACACCAGGTGTACTTTCTCGTGCTCTATCAAAAAAGACACGGTACTAGTTGGCAAGGATATAGACATCGATTTCCTTTACGAATCGAGCTAAATTTTACTTTAAGCAATACAGTGTATATCCAAATTTGACGTCACAAACTATGGTCTCATTAATTTCGTCAGAATAGGTTCTTCATTTCAAATTTAACAAAACTTATCCTAACAAGCATCATAATAGTACTTGAATCATAATTTTTAAATGCAAACAATAAAATGAAAGGGCTCGTCCGGGATTTGAACCCGGGACCTCTCGCACCCAAAGCGAGAATCATACCCCTAGACCAACGAGCCAATTATACAGAAACATCAGTTTCACTAAACTTTCTATTTGATATATTCGTGGCTAGTAAGTCAATCTTATATGTAACATGTATGGTGGGACTAAAATAGTGCGAATTAAATGAAAACTTTATTCAAATACGTTTATGAGATTGCAACGATGATGTAAAGTTGAAAGCACGCCAAAGATTCTTTAAAAATCTTGGTGATGAGCCGATGGGAGTAGATTGTTTTAGATAACTAATAAGAAAATGGAAGTGTGTTGACTAAAATGCCCTGCTTAACTTAACCTACTCCTCCCTACATGTAACTAATAAGAAAATGGAAGTGTGTTGACTAAAATGCCCTGCTTAACTTTACCTACTCCTCCCTTCATGTAAATGTAAATGTAACTTTACTCTAGCAATACACTTGCCAAATGAAATAATTGTTCATATATCTTAAAGCACGTTAATACGTTATACGTTAATAAGTAACTGTTGTGAAACTACCTAATTGCATTACGCTTGTCGGGCCTACTACCATTTAACGCTTTTAGCAATCGACTTTCTTACAATCTGCGCATTTGCCCACTCATTTCGCAAATACATGTGCTATGCACTGAACACCACACATCTCAATAACCGAGTGTGGTGTATACTTTTCGTCTAAGACTGCGCTATGTTTGTTTTTTTTATATTGATACAAAATTAAGAATCTACTCCTGTTTTCTTTTCGAATTGAACTGATTTTTACTTTATTCGATATCCTAATTTGACGTCACAAACCACTTGGAATGACCACACTGATTATTGTTTTCTTAATTTCTTCAGAATAGGTTCTTTATCTCAATTATACAAAACTTACAAGAATGTATACATTTTAGAACAATAATTGTATAAATGCAATCAATAAAATGGTTGGGCTCGTCCGGGATTTGAACCCGGGACCTCTCGCACCCTAAGCGAGAATCATACCCCTAGACCAACGAGCCATGTTTGTTATTTAGGAATGGATTGAACCGTTCTACTATCAATCGTACGTTACAAATAGATCGATTGTCGGGCGTTTTATGTTTTGATTTTAGTATTTCAAGAATAAGACAATGGGCATTTCTGTCGAATGTTTGCCTTTAGGATTCTGAATATTTGTGAGAGATTTTATATTCCTATTTTTCATACAAAACCAACAAAAAGAGACTCCCGCGAGCCGGATTTGAACCAGCGACCTAAGGATTACAATCATTCAACTACAGTCCTCCGCTCTACCAACTGAGCTATCGCGGGTTGATAGGCAGTGAAATAATCTTTAAACTCATAGATGTCATAACAAGATACACAACTCGAAATCCAGCGGTTAACACAACGTTTGTTTAGTTATCTTTCTTATGCTTGTCACTCTGAAGGTTACACACCACCATTGTCATTTCCTCTATAATTCAATGTGAAATGATTATTTTTAGACAACATTTAAAGGCATTTCGAGCGAATGCAGACTATGATAAACATATATAATCTTAAAGTACAAGCTTTAAATTACCTTTTAAGCCAATAAAAAGGGGGGGGGGGGCAAGTTATTCCTAAGAAAAATCTCTCCACTTGAAAAACAAACTCTAAAAATTGCACAGTTGGCCATGACAGTTCTTCCAAAATGACCATTCAACTATAGGGCAACAGTTTATGCTTAAATCTCTATTCTAAATGATAAATCAAGCAATAATAGATACTCAAGGTATAAAAGTTTCAGGAATAATGGTATTTTTGATCTACAGTGTATTGAGCATGTGAAAACATGTCTATCAGTCATAAAAACATTATTTTTTTAATTGAGAATTTTCCACACAATGGAAGTACATATGACGCAATGGTGACGTCATACCTGAAGGGCAACCTAGGGCAAATTACACCAATTCGGAAATGCCTACTCGTCGCCCGATTTTTTATCTAAATGGATTAGACACCAGATGGTCCCAAAATCGGCAAATACAGTATTTCCTCAAAACAAGCATAGAGGTATCAATGTTTATATTTAGCACGTGAAGGTGGCGTAAACAATGGACTCCTTTCTAAAATATACTTATTCCATTTTATGGCTTTTTCATACGAAGAATCAATGTCAAAAATGAGCAATTACCGTGAATACAATGAAAATAGAGTTGTTCATTGTGCTTTTGCTTTTTTATGGAAATATGTTGGGCAAAAATGTAAGAAATGAAAATTTCCTAGTTTGTTGACATTTCCGACACCGCGTGGAATCGTTTCAGCAGGTGCGCGTGACGTATGTTCCTATCATTGATTATGTTTGAAAGCATTCGTGGCTTATTGGTCATTCAAATTAGTCTTCAAACAACATAAGATCTGAGATCATTAAAACATAAGCTTATAGAAAGAAATGCTTTGGGGGTTTCCCCAGGGCCCGTTTCCATAAAGGTTAAAGGGGTACCAATGGTCTTGTGGTATTGGTGTCCGCCTCTCACCCAAGAGGTTGTGGGTTCAAACCACACCAGTAGTACTTTCTCGTGCTCTCTCAAAAAGAACACGGTACTGGTTGGCCAGGAAACGGACTCCGTTTTCCTTTACGATTCGAGCTACTTTTCACTTTTGGCGATATATCCAAATTTGACGTCACAAACCACTTGGTATGACCACACTGACTATATCCTCATTAATTTCGTCAGAATAGGTTCTTCATTTCAAATTTAACAAAACTTATCCTAACAAGCATCATAATAGTACTTGAATCATAATTTTTAAATGCAAACAATAAAATGAAAGGGCTCGTCCGGGATTT
Source organism: Mya arenaria (assembly GCF_026914265.1). Lineage (NCBI taxonomy): Eukaryota > Metazoa > Mollusca > Bivalvia > Myida > Myidae > Mya > Mya arenaria. The sequence continues at coordinate 16,137,356 of NC_069134.1, read as the reverse complement.
GAACCCGGGACCTCTCGCACCCAAAGCGAGAATCATACCCCTAGACCAACGAGCCAATTATACAGAAACATCAGTTTCACTAAACTTTCTATTTGATATATTCGTGGCTAGTAAGTCAATCTTATATGTAACATGTATGGTGGGACTAAAATAGTGCGAATTAAATGAAAACTTTATTCAAATACGTTTATGAGATTGCAACGATGATGTAAAGTTGAAAGCACGCCAAAGATTCTTTAAAAATCTTGGTGATGAGCCGATGGGAGTAGATTGTTTTAGATAACTAATAAGAAAATGGAAGTGTGTTGACTAAAAGGCCCTGCTTAACTTAACCTACTCCTCCCTACATGTAACTAATAAGAAAATGGAAGTGTGTTGACTAAAATGCCCTGCTTAACTTTACCTACTCCTCCCTTCATGTAAATGTAAATGTAACTTTACTCTAGCAATACACTTGCCAAATGAAATAATTGTTCATATATCTTAAAGCACGTTAATACGTTATACGTTAATAAGTAACTGTTGTGAAACTACCTAATTGCATTACGCTTGTCGGGCCTACTACCATTTAACGCTTTTAGCAATCGACTTTCTTACAATCTGCGCATTTGCCCACTCATTTCGCAAATACATGTGCTATGCACTGAACACCACACATCTCAATAACCGAGTGTGGTGTATACTTTTCGTCTAAGACTGCGCTATGTTTGTTTTTTTATATTGATACAAAATTAAGAATCTACTCCTGTTTTCTTTTCGAATTGAACTGATTTTTACTTTATTCGATATCCTAATTTGACGTCACAAACCACTTGGAATGACCACACTGATTATTGTTTTCTTAATTTCTTCAGAATAGGTTCTTTATCTCAATTATACAAAACTTACAAGAATGTATACATTTTAGAACAATAATTGTATAAATGCAATCAATAAAATGGTTGGGCTCGTCCGGGATTTGAACCCGGGACCTCTCGCACCCTAAGCGAGAATCATACCCCTAGACCAACGAGCCATGTTTGTTATTTAGGAATGGATTGAACCGTTCTACTATCAATCGTACGTTACAAATAGATCGATTGTCGGGCGTTTTATGTTTTGATTTTAGTATTTCAAGAATAAGACAATGGGCATTTCTGTCGAATGTTTGCCTTTAGGATTCTGAATATTTGTGAGAGATTTTATATTCCTATTTTTCATACAAAACCAACAAAAAGAGACTCCCGCGAGCCGGATTTGAACCAGCGACCTAAGGATTACAATCATTCAACTACAGTCCTCCGCTCTACCAACTGAGCTATCGCGGGTTGATAGGCAGTGAAATAATCTTTAAACTCATAGATGTCATAACAAGATACACAACTCGAAATCCAGCGGTTAACACAACGTTTGTTTAGTTATCTTTCTTATGCTTGTCACTCTGAAGGTTACACACCTACCATTGTCATTTCCTCTATAATTCAATGTGAAATGATTATTTTTAGACAACATTTAAAGGCATTTCGAGCGAATGCAGACTATGATAAACATATATAATCTTAAAGTACAAGCTTTAAATTACCTTTTAAGCCAATAAAAAGGGGGGGGGGGCAAGTTATTCCTAAGAAAAATCTCTCCACTTGAAAAACAAACTCTAAAAATTGCACAGTTGGCCATGACAGTTCTTCCAAAATGACCATTCAACTATAGGGCAACAGTTTATGCTTAAATCTCTATTCTAAATGATAAATCAAGCAATAATAGATACTCAAGGTATAAAAGTTTCAGGAATAATGGTATTTTTGATCTGCAGTGTATTGAGCATGTGAAAACATGTCTATCAGTCATAAAAACATTATTTTTTTAATTGAGAATTTTCCACACAACGGAAGTACATATGACGCAATGGTGACGTCATACCTGAAGGGCAACCTAGGGCAAATTACACCAATTCGGAAATGCCTACTCGTCGCCCGATTTTTTATCTAAATGGATTAGACACCAGATGGTCCCAAAATCGGCAAATACAGTATTTCCTCAAAACAAGCATAGAGGTATCAATGTTTATATTTAGCACGTGAAGGTGGCGTAAACAATGGACTCCTTTCTAAAATATACTTATTCCATTTTATGGCTTTTTCATACGAAGAATCAATGTCAAAAATGAGCAATTACCGTGAATACAATGAAAATAGAGTTGTTCATTGTGCTTTTGCTTTTTTATGGAAATATGTTGGGCAAAAATGTAAGAAATGAAAATTTCCTAGTTTGTTGACATTTCCGACACCGCGTGGAATCGTTTCAGCAGGTGCGCGTGACGTATGTTCCTATCATTGATTATGTTTGAAAGCATTCGTGGCTTATTGGTCATTCAAATTAGTCTTCAAACAACATAAGATCTGAGATCATTAAAACATAAGCTTATAGAAAGAAATGCTTTGGGGGTTTCCCCAGGGCCCGTTTCCATAAAGGTTAAAGGGGTACCAATGGTCTTGTGGTATTGGTGTCCGCCTCTCACCCAAGAGGTTGTGGGTTCAAACCACACCAGTAGTACTTTCTCGTGCTCTCTCAAAAAGAACACGGTACTGGTTGGCCAGGAAACGGACTCCGTTTTCCTTTACGATTCGAGCTACTTTTCACTTTTGGCGATATATCCAAATTTGACGTCACAAACCACTTGGTATGACCACACTGACTATAGTCCTCATTAATTTCGTCAGAATAGGTTCTTCATTTCAAATTTAACAAAACTTATCCTAACAAGCATCATAATAGTACTTGAATCATAATTTTTAAATGCAAACAATAAAATGAAAGGGCTCGTCCGGGATTTGAACCCGGGACCTCTCGCACCCAAAGCGAGAATCATACCCCTAGACCAACGAGCCAATTATACAGAAACATCAGTTTCACTAAACTTTCTATTTGATATATTCGTGGCTAGTAAGTCAATCTTATATGTAACATGTATGGTGGGACTAAAATAGTGCGAATTAAATGAAAACTTTATTCAAATACGTTTATGAGATTGCAACGATGATGTAAAGTTGAAAGCACGCCAAAGATTCTTTAAAAATCTTGGTGATGAGCCGATGGGAGTAGATTGTTTTAGATAACTAATAAGAAAATGGAAGTGTGTTGACTAAAAGGCCCTGCTTAACTTAACCTACTCCTCCCTACATGTAACTAATAAGAAAATGGAAGTGTGTTGACTAAAATGCCCTGCTTAACTTTACCTACTCCTCCCTTCATGTAAATGTAAATGTAACTTTACTCTAGCAATACACTTGCCAAATGAAATAATTGTTCATATATCTTAAAGCACGTTAATACGTTATACGTTAATAAGTAACTGTTGTGAAACTACCTAATTGCATTACGCTTGTCGGGCCTACTACCATTTAACGCTTTTAGCAATCGACTTTCTTACAATCTGCGCATTTGCCCACTCATTTCGCAAATACATGTGCTATGCACTGAACACCACACATCTCAATAACCGAGTGTGGTGTATACTTTTCGTCTAAGACTGCGCTATGTTTGTTTTTTTATATTGATACAAAATTAAGAATCTACTCCTGTTTTCTTTTCGAATTGAACTGATTTTTACTTTATTCGATATCCTAATTTGACGTCACAAACCACTTGGAATGACCACACTGATTATTGTTTTCTTAATTTCTTCAGAATAGGTTCTTTATCTCAATTATACAAAACTTACAAGAATGTATACATTTTAGAACAATAATTGTATAAATGCAATCAATAAAATGGTTGGGCTCGTCCGGGATTTGAACCCGGGACCTCTCGCACCCTAAGCGAGAATCATACCCCTAGACCAACGAGCCATGTTTGTTATTTAGGAATGGATTGAACCGTTCTACTATCAATCGTACGTTACAAATAGATCGATTGTCGGGCGTTTTATGTTTTGATTTTAGTATTTCAAGAATAAGACAATGGGCATTTCTGTCGAATGTTTGCCTTTAGGATTCTGAATATTTGTGAGAGATTTTATATTCCTATTTTTCATACAAAACCAACAAAAAGAGACTCCCGCGAGCCGGATTTGAACCAGCGACCTAAGGATTACAATCATTCAACTACAGTCCTCCGCTCTACCAACTGAGCTATCGCGGGTTGATAGGCAGTGAAATAATCTTTAAACTCATAGATGTCATAACAAGATACACAACTCGAAATCCAGCGGTTAACACAACGTTTGTTTAGTTATCTTTCTTATGCTTGTCACTCTGAAGGTTACACACCACCATTGTCATTTCCTCTATAATTCAATGTGAAATGATTATTTTTAGACAACATTTAAAGGCATTTCGAGCGAATGCAGACTATGATAAACATATATAATCTTAAAGTACAAGCTTTAAATTACCTTTTAAGCCAATAAAAAGGGGGGGGGGGGCAAGTTATTCCTAAGAAAAATCTCTCCACTTGAAAAACAAACTCTAAAAATTGCACAGTTGGCCATGACAGTTCTTCCAAAATGACCATTCAACTATAGGGCAACAGTTTATGCTTAAATCTCTATTCTAAATGATAAATCAAGCAATAATAGATACTCAAGGTATAAAAGTTTCAGGAATAATGGTATTTTTGATCTACAGTGTATTGAGCATGTGAAAACATGTCTATCAGTCATAAAAACATTATTTTTTTAATTGAGAATTTTCCACACAACTGGAAGTACATATGACGCAATGGTGACGTCATACCTGAAGGGCAACCTAGGGCAAATTACACCAATTCGGAAATGCCTACTCGTCGCCCGATTTTTTATCTAAATGGATTAGACACCAGATGGTCCCAAAATCGGCAAATACAGTATTTCCTCAAAACAAGCATAGAGGTATCAATGTTTATATTTAGCACGTGAAGGTGGCGTAAACAATGGACTCCTTTCTAAAATATACTTATTCCATTTTATGGCTTTTTCATACGAAGAATCAATGTCAAAAATGAGCAATTACCGTGAATACAATGAAAATAGAGTTGTTCATTGTGCTTTTGCTTTTTTATGGAAATATGTTGGGCAAAAATGTAAGAAATGAAAATTTCCTAGTTTGTTGACATTTCCGACACCGCGTGGAATCGTTTCAGCAGGTGCGCGTGACGTATGTTCCTATCATTGATTATGTTTGAAAGCATTCGTGGCTTATTGGTCATTCAAATTAGTCTTCAAACAACATAAGATCTGAGATCATTAAAACATAAGCTTATAGAAAGAAATGCTTTGGGGGTTTCCCCAGGGCCCGTTTCCATAAAGGTTAAAGGGGTACCAATGGTCTTGTGGTATTGGTGTCCGCCTCTCACCCAAGAGGTTGTGGGTTCAAACCACACCAGTAGTACTTTCTCGTGCTCTCTCAAAAAGAACACGGTACTGGTTGGCCAGGAAACGGACTCCGTTTTCCTTTACGATTCGAGCTACTTTTCACTTTTGGCGATATATCCAAATTTGACGTCACAAACCACTTGGTATGACCACACTGACTATGGTCTCATTAATTTCGTCAGAATAGGTTCTTCATTTCAAATTTAACAAAACTTATCCTAACAAGCATCATAATAGTACTTGAATCATAATTTTTAAATGCAAACAATAAAATGAAAGGGCTCGTCCGGGATTTGAACCCGGGACCTCTCGCACCCAAAGCGAGAATCATACCCCTAGACCAACGAGCCATGTTGGGATGTCAGGAATGGATTGAGCCGTTCTACTATCAATCGTACGTTAAAATAAGAATGATTGTTGGGCGTGTAATATAACGATTTTAGTATTTCAAGAATAAAACAATGAGCATCTCTGTCGATTGTTTGCCTTCATGATTTTGAACATTTGTTGTAGATTTCATATTCCTACTGTTAATTCAAGACCAACAAAAAGAGACTCCCGCGAGCCGGTTTTGAACCAGCGACCTAAGGATTTCAATCATTCAACTACAGTCCTCCGCTCTACCAACTGAGCTATCGCGGGTTTATAGGCAGTGAAATAATCTTTAACAAGATACACAATTTGTGAGTCGGATAGAAGCGTTGTAACTTGACATTCAAATAGCCGTCACCTGTGTAGATCTTCTAATAACTATCACCTAGGTCATTAAGATAAAGTCGTTGTTACATGATCTTCTAATAACGGTCACCTTGGTATTACGATAGAGTCGTTGTTAAAGGATCTTCTAATAGCGGTCACCTAGGAATTCAGATACAGTCGTTTTTAAAGGATCTTTTGATAGCGGTCACCTAGGAATTCAGATATAGTCGTTGTTAAAGGATCTTTTGATAGCGGTCACCTAGGAATTCAGATATAGTCGTTGTTAAAGGATCTTTTGATAGCGGTCACCTAGGAATTCAGATATAGTCGTTGTTAAAGGATCTTTTGATAGCGGTCACCTAGGAATTCAGATATAGTCGTTGTTAAAGGATCTTTTGATAGCGGTCACCTAGGTATTCAGATACAGTCGTTGTTAAAGGATCTTTTGATAGCGGTCACCTAGGTAATCAGATATAGTCGTTGTTAAAGGATCTTTTGATATCGGTCACCTAGAAATTCAGATATAGTCGTTGTTAAAGGATCTTTTATTAGCGGTCACCTAGGTATTCAGATATAGTCGTTGTTAAAGGATCTTTTATTAGCGGTCACCTAGGTATTCAGATATAGTCGTTGTTTAAGGATCTTTTGATAGCGGTCACCTAGGAATTCAGATACAGTCGTTGTTAAAGGATCTTTTATTAGCGGTCACCTAGGTATTCAGATATAGTCGTTGTTAAAGGATCTTTTGATAGCGGTCACTTAGGAATTCAGATACAGTCGTTGTTAAAGGATCTTTTATTAGCGGTCACCTAGGAATTCAGATAGAGTCGTTGTTAAATGATCTTTTGATAGCGGTCACCTAGGAATTCAGATACAGTCGTTGTTAAAGGATCTTTTGATAGCGGTCACCCAGGTTATTAAGATAGAGTCGTTGTTAAAGGATCTTTTGATAGCGGTCACCTAGGAATTCAGATATAGTCGTTGTTAAATGATCTTTTATTAGCGGTCACCTAGGAATTCAGATATAGTCGTTGTTAAAGGATCTTTTGATAGCGGTCACCTAGGAATTCAGATATAGTCGTTGTTAAAGGATCTTTTGATAGCGGTCACCCAGGTTATTAAGATAGAGTCGTTGTTAAAGGATCTTTTATTAGCGGTCACCTAGGAATTCAGATAGAGTCGTTGTTAAAGGATCTTTTATTAGCGGTCACCTAGGAATTCAGATATAGTCGTTGTTAAAGGATCTTTTGATAGTGGTCACCTAGGAATTCAGATACAGTCGTTGTTAAAGGATCTTTCATTAGCGGTCACCCAGGTTATTAAGATAGAGTCGTTGTTAAAGGATCTTTTGATAGCGGTCACCTAGGAATTCAGATACAGTCGTTGTTAAAGGATCTTTCATTAGCGGTCACCCAGGTTATTAAGATAGAGTCGTTGTTAAAGGATCTTTTGATAGCGGTCACCTAGGAATTCAGATATAGTCGTTGTTAAACGATCTTTTGATAGAGGTCACCTAGGAATTCAGATTTAGTCGTTGTTAAAGGATCTTTTGATAGCAGTCACCTAGGAATTCAGATATAGTCGTTGTTAAAGGATCTTTTGATAGCGGTCACCTAGGAATTCAGATATAGTCGTTGTTAAAGGATCTTTTGATAGCGGTCACCTAGGTATTCAGATACAGTCGTTGTTAAAGGATCTTTTGATAGCGGTCACCTAGGTATTCAGATATAGTCGTTGTTAAAGGATCTTTTGATAGCGGTCACCCAGGTTATTAAGATAGAGTCGTTGTTAAAGGATCTTTTGATAGCGGTCACCTAGGAATTCAGATATAGTCGTTGTTAAAGGATCTTTTATTAGCGGTCACCTAGGAATTCAGATAGAGTCGTTGTTAAAGGATCTTTTGATAGCGGTCACCTAGGAATTCAGATATAGTCGTTGTTAAAGGATCTTTTATTAGCGGTCACCTAGGTATTCAGATATAGTCGTTGTTAAAGGATCTTTTGATAGCGGTCACCTAGGAATTCAGATACAGTCGTTGTTAAAGGATCTTTTATTAGCGGTCACCTAGGAATTCAGATACAGTCGTTGTTAAAGGATCTTTTGATAGCGGTCACCTAGGAATTCAGATACAGTCGTTGTTAAAGGATCTTTTGATAACGGTCACCAAGTTATTAAGATAGAGTCGTTGTTAAAGGATCTTTTGATAGCGGTCACCTAGGAATTCAGATATAGTCGTTGTTAAAGAATCTTTTATTAGCGGTCACCTAGGAATTCAGATATAGTCGTTGTTAAAGGATCTTTTATTAGCGGTCACCTAGGAATTCAGATATAGTCGTTGTTAAAGGATCTTTTGATAGCGGTCACCCAGTTTATTAAGATAGAGTCGTTGTTAAAGGATCTTTTGATAGCGGTCACCTAGGAATTCAGATATAGTCGTTGTTAAAGGATCTTTTATTAGCGGTCACCCAGGTTATTAAGATAGAGTCGTTGTTAAAGGATCTTTTGATAGCGGTCACCTAGGAATTCAGATATAGTCGTTGTTAAAGGATCCTTTGATAGTGGTCACCTAGGAATTCAGATACAGTCGTTGTTAAAGGATCTTTTATTAGCGGCCACCCAGGTTATTAAGATAGAGTCGTTGTTAAAGGATCTTTTGATAGCGGTCACCTAGGAATTCAGATATAGTCGTTGTTAAAGGATCTTTTGATAGCGGTCACATAGGAATTCAGATACAGTCGTTGTTAAAGGATCTTTTATTAGCGGTCACCGAGGTTATTAAGATAGAGTCGATGTTAAAGGATCTTTTGACAGCGGTCACCTAGGAATTCAGATATAGTCGTTGTTAAAGGATCTTTTGATAGTGGTCACCTAGGAATTCAGATACAGTCGTTGTTAAAGGATCTTTTGATAGCGGTCACCTAGGAATTCAGATATAGTCGTTGTTAAAGGATCATTTGATAGTGGTCACCTAGGAATTCAGATACAGTCGTTGTTAAAGGATCATTTATTAGCGGCCACCCAGGTTATTAAGATAGAGTCGTTGTTAAAGGATCTTTTGATAGCGGTCACCTAGGAATTCAGATATAGTCGTTGTTAAAGGATCTTTTGATAGCGGTCACCTAGGAATTCAAATACAGTCGTTGCTAAAGGATCTTTTGATAGCGGTCACCTAGGAATTCAGATACAGTCGTTGTTAAAGGATCTTTTGATAGCGGTCACCCAGGTTATTAAGATAGAGTCGTTGTTAAAGGATCTTTCGATAGCGGTCACCTAGGAATTCAGATATAGTCGTTGTTAAATGATCTTCTATTAGCGGTCACCTAGGAATTCAGATATAGTCGTTGTTAAAGGATCTTTTGATAGCGGTCACCTAGGAATTCAGATATAGTCGTTGTTAAAGGATCTTTTGATAGCGGTCACCCAGGTTATTAAGATAGAGTCGTTGTTAAAGGATCTTTTGATAGCGGTCACCTAGGAATTCAGATATAGTCGTTGTTAAATGATCTTTTGATAGCGGTCACCCAGGTTATTAAGATAGAGTCGATGTTAAAGGATCTTTTGATAGCGGTCACCTAGGAATTCAGATATAGTCGTTGTTAAAGGATCTTTTATTAGCGGTCACCTAGGAATTCAGATATAGTCGTTGTTAAAGGATCTTTTGATAGTGGTTACCTAGGAATTCAGATACAGTCGTTGTTAAAGGATCTTTCATTAGCGGTCACCCAGGTTATTAAGATAGAGTCGTTGTTAAAGGATCTTTTGATAGCGGTCACCTAGGAGTTCAGATATAGTCGTTGTTAAAGGATCTTTTATTAGCGGTCACCTAAGTATTCAGATATAGTCGTTGTTAAAGGATCTTTTGATAGCGGTTACCTAGGAATTCAGATATAGTCGTTGTTAAAGGATCTTTTGATAGCAGTCACCTAGGAATTCAGATATAGTCGTTGTTAAAGGATCTTTTGATAGCGGTCACCTAGGAATTCAGATATAGTCGTTGTTAAAGGATCTTTTGATAGCGGTCACCTAGGAATTCAGATATAGTCGTTGTTAAATGATCTTTTATAAGCGGTCACCTAGGAATTCAGATATAGTCGTTGTTAAAGGATCTTTTGATAGCGGTCACCTAGGAATTCAGATATAGTCGTTGTTAAAGGATCTTTTGATAGCGGTCACCCAGGTTATTAAGATAGAGTCGTTGTTAAAGGATCTTTTATTAGCGGTCACCTAGGAATTCAGATAGAGTCGTTGTTAAAGGATCTTTTATTAGCGGTCACCTAGGAATTCAGATATAGTCGTTGTTAAAGGATCTTTGATAGTGGTCACCTAGGAATTCAGATACAGTCGTTGTTAAAGGATCTTTCATTAGCGGTCACCCAGGTTATTAAGATAGAGTCGTTGTTAAAGGATCTTTTGATAGCGGTCACCTAGGAATTCAGATACAGTCGTTGTTAAAGGATCTTTCATTAGCGGTCACCCAGGTTATTAAGATAGAGTCGTTGTTAAAGGATCTTTTGATAGCGGTCACCTAGGAATTCAGATATAGTCGTTGTTAAAGGATCTTTTGATAGAGGTCACCTAGGAATTCAGATTTAGTCGTTGTTAAAGGATCTTTTGATAGCAGTCACCTAGGAATTCAGATATAGTCGTTGTTAAAGGATCTTTTGATAGCGGTCACCTAGGAATTCAGATATAGTCGTTGTTAAAGGATCTTTTGATAGCGGTCACCTAGGTATTCAGATACAGTCGTTGTTAAAGGATCTTTTGATAGCGGTCACCTAGGTATTCAGATATAGTCGTTGTTAAAGGATCTTTTGATAGCGGTCACCCAGGTTATTAAGATAGAGTCGTTGTTAAAGGATCTTTTGATAGCGGTCACCTAGGAATTCAGATATAGTCGTTGTTAAAGGATCTTTTATTAGCGGTCACCTAGGAATTCAGATAGAGTCGTTGTTAAAGGATCTTTTGATAGCGGTCACCTAGGAATTCAGATATAGTCGTTGTTAAAGGATCTTTTATTAGCGGTCACCTAGGTATTCAGATATAGTCGTTGTTAAAGGATCTTTTGATAGCGGTCACCTAGGAATTCAGATACAGTCGTTGTTAAAGGATCTTTTATTAGCGGTCACCTAGGAATTCAGATACAGTCGTTGTTAAAGGATCTTTTGATAGCGGTCACCTAGGAATTCAGATACAGTCGTTGTTAAAGGATCTTTTGATAACGGTCACCAAGTTATTAAGATAGAGTCGTTGTTAAAGGATCTTTTGATAGCGGTCACCTAGGAATTCAGATATAGTCGTTGTTAAAGAATCTTTTATTAGCGGTCACCTAGGAATTCAGATATAGTCGTTGTTAAAGGATCTTTTATTAGCGGTCACCTAGGAATTCAGATATAGTCGTTGTTAAAGGATCTTTTGATAGCGATCACCCAGTTTATTCAGATAGAGTCGTTGTTAAAGGATCTTTTGATAGCGGTCACCTAGGAATTCAGATATAGTCGTTGTTAAAGGATCTTTTATTAGCGGTCACCCAGGTTATTAAGATAGAGTCGTTGTTAAAGGATCTTTTGATAGCGGTCACCTAGGAATTCAGATATAGTCGTTGTTAAAGGATCCTTTGATAGTGGTCACCTAGGAATTCAGATACAGTCGTTGTTAAAGGATCTTTTATTAGCGGCCACCCAGGTTATTAAGATAGAGTCGTTGTTAAAGGATCTTTTGATAGCGGTCACCTAGGAATTCAGATATAGTCGTTGTTAAAGGATCTTTTGATAGCGGTCACCTAGGAATTCAGATACAGTCGTTGTTAAAGGATCTTTTATTAGCGGTCACCGAGGTTATTAAGATAGAGTCGATGTTAAAGGATCTTTTGACAGCGGTCACCTAGGAATTCAGATATAGTCGTTGTTAAAGGATCCTTTGATAGTGGTCACCTAGGAATTCAGATACAGTCGTTGTTAAAGGATCTTTTGATAGCGGTCACCTAGGAATTCAGATATAGTCGTTGTTAAAGGATCATTTGATAGTGGTCACCTAGGAATTCAGATACAGTCGTTGTTAAAGGATCTTTTATTAGCGGCCACCCAGGTTATTAAGATAGAGTCGTTGTTAAAGGATCTTTTGATAGCGGTCACCTAGGAATTCAGATATAGTCGTTGTTAAAGGATCTTTTGATAGCGGTCACCTAGGAATTCAAATACAGTCGTTGTTAAAGGATCTTTTGATAGCGGTCACCTAGGAATTCAGATACAGTCGTTGTTAAAGGATCTTTTGATAGCGGTCACCCAGGTTATTAAGATAGAGTCGTTGTTAAAGGATCTTTCGATAGCGGTCACCTAGGAATTCAGATATAGTCGTTGTTAAATGATCTTTTATTAGCGGTCACCTAGGAATTCAGATATAGTCGTTGTTAAAGGATCTTTTGATAGCGGTCACCTAGGAATTCAGATATAGTCGTTGTTAAAGGATCTTTTGATAGCGGTCACCCAGGTTATTAAGATAGAGTCGTTGTTAAAGGATCTTTTGATAGCGGTCACCTAGGAATTCAGATATAGTCGTTGTTAAATGATCTTTTGATAGCGGTCACACAGGTTATTAAGATAGAGTCGATGTTAAAGGATCTTTTGATAGCGGTCAGCTAGGAATTCAGATATAGTCGTTGTTAAAGGATCTTTTATTAGCGGTCACCTAGGAATTCAGATATAGTCGTTGTTAAAGGATCTTTTGATAGTGGTTACCTAGGAATTCAGATACAGTCGTTGTTAAAGGATCTTTCATTAGCGGTCACCCAGGTTATTAAGATAGAGTCGTTGTTAAAGGATCTTTTGATAGCGGTCACCTAGGAATTCAGATATAGTCGTTTTTAAAGGATCTTTTGATAGAGGTCACCTAGGAATTCAGATTTAGTCGTTGTTAAAGGATATTTTGATAGCGGTCACCTAGGAATTCAGATATAGTCGTTGTTAAATGATCTTTTGATAGCGGTCACCTAGGAATTCAGATATAGTCGTTGTTAAACGATCTTTTGATAGAGGTCACCTAGGAATTCAGATTTAGTCGTTGTTAAAGGATCTTTTGATAGCGGTCACCTAGGAATTCAGATATAGTCGTTGTTAAAGGATCTTTTGATAGCGGTCACCTAGGAATTCAGATATAGTCGTTGTTAAAGGATCTTTTGATAGCGGTCACCTAGGTATTCAGATAAAGTCGTTATTAAAGGATCTTTTGATAGCGGTCACCTAGGTATTCAGATATAGTCGTTGTTAAAGGATCTTTTGATAGCGGTCACCTAGATATTCAGATATAGTCGTTGTTAAAGGATCTTTTGATAGCGGTCACCTAGGAATTCAGATATAGTCGTTGTTAAAGGAACTTTTATTAGCGGTCACCTAGGAATTCAGATAGAGTCGTTGTTAAAGGATCTTTTGATAGCGGTCACCTAGGAGTTCAGATATAGTCGTTGTTAAAGGATCTTTTATTAGCGGTCACCTAAGTATTCAGATATAGTCGTTGTTAAAGGATCTTTTGATAGCGGTTACCTAGGAATTCAGATATAGTCGTTGTTAAAGGATCTTTTGATAGCAGTCACCTAGGAATTCAGATATAGTCGTTGTTAAAGGATCTTTTGATAGCGGTCACCTAGGTATTCAGATACAGTCGTTGTTAAAGGATCTTTTGATAGCGGTCACCTAGGTATTCAGATATAGTCGTTGTTAAAGGATCTTTTGATAGCGGTCACCCAGGTTATTAAGATAGAGTCGTTGTTAAAGGATCTTTTGATAGCGGTCACCTAGGAATTCAGATATAGTCGTTGTTAAAGGATCTTTTATTAGCGGTCACCTAGGAATTCAGATAGAGTCGTTGTTAAAGGATCTTTTGATAGCGGTCACCTAGGAATTCAGATATAGTCGTTGTTAAAGGATCTTTTATTAGCGGTCACCTAGGTATTCAGATATAGTCGTTGTTAAAGGATCTTTTGATAGCGGTCACCTAGGAATTCAGATACAGTCGTTGTTAAAGGATCTTTTATTAGCGGTCACCTAGGAATTCAGATACAGTCGTTGTTAAAGGATCTTTTGATAGCGGTCACCTAGGAATTCAGATACAGTCGTTGTTAAAGGATCTTTTGATAACGGTCACCAAGTTATTAAGATAGAGTCGTTGTTAAAGGATCTTTTGATAGCGGTCACCTAGGAATTCAGATATAGTCGTTGTTAAAGAATCTTTTATTAGCGGTCACCTAGGAATTCAGATATAGTCGTTGTTAAAGGATCTTTTATTAGCGGTCACCTAGGAATTCAGATATAGTCGTTGTTAAAGGATCTTTTGATAGCGATCACCCAGTTTATTAAGATAGAGTCGTTGTTAAAGGATCTTTTGATAGCGGTCACCTAAGTATTCAGATATAGTCGTTGTTAAAGGATCTTTTGATAGCGGTCACCTAGGAATTCAGATACAGTCGTTGTTAAAGGATCTTTTATTAGCGGTCACCTAGGAATTCAGATATAGTCGTTGTTAAAGGATCTTTTGATAGCGGTCACCTAGGAATTCAGATACAGTCGTTGTTAAAGGATCTTTTGATAACGGTCACCCAGGTTATTAAGATAGAGTCGTTGTTAAAGGATCTTTTGATAGCGGTCACCTAGGAATTCAGATATAGTCGTTGTTAAAGGATCTTTTGATAGCGGTCACCTAGGAATTCAGATATAGTCGTTGTTAAAGGATCTTTTATTAGCGGTCACCTAGGAATTCAGATATAGTCGTTGTTAAAGGATCTTTTGATAGCGGTCACCCAGTTTATTAAGATAGAGTCGTTGTTAAAGGATCTTTTGATAGCGGTCACCTAGGAATTCAGATACAGTCGTTGTTAAAGGATCTTGTAATAGCGGTCACCCAGGTTATTAAGATAGAGTCGTTGTTAAAGGATCTTTTGATAGCGGTCACCTAGGAATTCAGATATAGTCGTTGTTAAAGGATTCTTTGATAGTGGTCACCTAGGAATTCAGATACAGTCGTTGTTAAAGGATCTTTTATTAGCGGTCACCCAGGTTATTAAGATAGAGTCGTTGTTAAAGGATCTTTTGATAGCGGTCACCTAGGAATTCAGATATAGTCGTTGTTAAAGGATCTTTTAATAGCGGTCACCTAGGAATTCAGATACAGTCGTTGTTAAAGGATCTTTTGATAGCGGTCACCTAGGAATTCAGATACAGTCCTTGTTAAAGGATCTTTTGATAGCGGTCACCCAGGTTATTAAGATATAGTCGTTGTTAAAGGATCTTTCGATAGCGGTCACCTAGGAATTCAGATATAGTCGTTGTTAAATGATCTTTTATTAGCGGTCACCTAGGAATTCAGATATAGTCGTTGTTAAAGGATCTTTTGATAGCGGTCACCTAGGAATTCAGATATAGTCGTTGTTAAAGGATCTTTTGATAGCGGTCACCCAGGTTATTAAGATAGAGTCGTTGTTAAAGGATCTTTTGATAGCGGTCACCTAGGAATTCAGATATAGTCGTTGTTAAATGATCTTTTGATAGCGGTCACCCAGGTTATTAAGATAGAGTCGATGTTAAAGGATCTTTTGATAGCGGTCACCTAGGAATTCAGATATAGTCGTTGTTAAAGGATCTTTTATTAGCGGTCACCTAGGAATTCAGATATAGTCGTTGTTAAAGGATCTTTTGATAGCGGTCACCCAGTTTATTAAGATAGAGTCGTTGTTAAAGGATCTTTTGATAGCGGTCACCTAGGAATTCAGATACAGTCGTTGTTAAAGGATCT
Organism: Mya arenaria; assembly: GCF_026914265.1. NCBI lineage: Eukaryota > Metazoa > Mollusca > Bivalvia > Myida > Myidae > Mya > Mya arenaria. Next base: position 16,121,548 of record NC_069134.1, on the reverse strand, counting down.
TGTAATAGCGGTCACCCAGGTTATTAAGATAGAGTCGTTGTTAAAGGATCTTTTGATAGCGGTCACCTAGGAATTCAGATATAGTCGTTGTTAAAGGATTCTTTGATAGTGGTCACCTAGGAATTCAGATACAGTCGTTGTTAAAGGATCTTTTATTAGCGGTCACCCAGGTTATTAAGATAGAGTCGTTGTTAAAGGATCTTTTGATAGCGGTCACCTAGGAATTCAGATATAGTCGTTGTTAAAGGATCTTTTAATAGCGGTCACCTAGGAATTCAGATACAGTCGTTGTTAAAGGATCTTTTGATAGCGGTCACCTAGGAATTCAGATACAGTCCTTGTTAAAGGATCTTTTGATAGCGGTCACCCAGGTTATTAAGATAGAGTCGTTGTTAAAGGATCTTTCGATAGCGGTCACCTAGGAATTCAGATATAGTCGTTGTTAAATGATCTTTTATTAGCGGTCACCTAGGAATTCAGATATAGTCGTTGTTAAAGGATCTTTTGATAGCGGTCACCTAGGAATTCAGATATAGTCGTTGTTAAAGGATCTTTTGATAGCGGTCACCCAGGTTATTAAGATAGAGTCGTTGTTAAAGGATCTTTTGATAGCGGTCACCTAGGAATTCAGATATAGTCGTTGTTAAATGATCTTTTGATAGCGGTCACCCAGGTTATTAAGATAGAGTCGATGTTAAAGGATCTTTTGATAGCGGTCACCTAGGAATTCAGATATAGTCGTTGTTAAAGGATCTTTTATTAGCGGTCACCTAGGAATTCAGATATAGTCGTTGTTAAAGGATCTTTTGATAGCGGTCACCTAGGTAACTAGATATAGTCGTTGTTAAAGGATCTTTTGATAGCGGTCACCTAGGAATTCAGATATAGTCGTTGTTAAAGGATCTTTTGATAGCGGTCACCCAGGTTATTAAGATAGAGTCGTTGTTCAAGGATCTTTTGATAGCGGTCACCTAGGAATTCAGATATAGTCGTTGTTAAATGATCTTTTGATAGCGGTCACCCAGGTTATTAAGATAGAGTCGATGTTAAAGGATCTTTTGATAGCGGTCACCTAGGAATTCAGATATAGTCGTTGTTAAAGGATCTTTTATTAGCGGTCACCTAGGAATTCAGATATAGTCGTTGTTAAAGGATCTTTTGATAGCGGTCGCCCAGTTTATTAAGATAGAGTCGTTGTTAAAGGATCTTTTGATAGCGGTCACCTAGGAATTCAGATACAGTCGTTGTTAAAGGATCTTTTATTAGCGGTCACCTAGGAATTCAGATAGAGTCGTTGTTAAAGGATCTTTTGATAGCGGTCACCTAGGAATTCAGATATAGTCGTTGTTAAAGGATCTTTTGATAGCGGTCACCTAGGAATTCAGATACAGTCGTTGTTAAAGGATCTTTTATTAGCGGTCACCTAGGAATTCAGATAGAGTCGTTGTTGAAGGATCTTTTGATAGCGGTCACCTAGGAATTCAGATACAGTCGTTGTTAAAGGATCTTTTGATAGCGGTCACCCAGGTCATTAAGATATAGTCGTTGTTGAAGGATCTTTTGATAGCGGTCACCTAGGAATTCAGATATGGTCGTTGTTAAAGGATCTTTTGATAGCGGTCACCCAGGTCATTAAGATATAGTTGTTGTTAAAGGATCTTTTGATAGCGGTCACCTAGGAATTCAGATATGGTCGTTGTTAAAGGATCTTTTGATAGCGGTCACCTAGGAATTCAGATATAGTCGTTGTTAAAGGATCTTCTGATAGCGGTCACCTAGGAATTCAGATATAGTCGTTGTTAAAGGATCTTTTGATAGCGGTCACCCAGTTTATTAAGATAGAGTCGTTGTTAAAGGATCTTTTGATAGCGGTCACCTAGGAATTCAGATATAGTCGTTGTTAAAGGATCTTTTGATAGCGGTCACCCAGGTTATTAAGATAGGGTCGTTGTTAAAGGATCTTTTGATAGCGGTCACCTAGGAATTCAGATAAAGTCGTTGTTAAAGGATCTTTTATTAGCGGTCACCTAGGAATTCAGATATAGTCGTTGTTAAAGGATCTTTTGATAGTGGTCACCTAGGAATTAAGATACAGTCGTTGTTAAAGGATCTTTTATTAGCGGTCACCCAGGTTATTAAGATAGGGTCGTTGTTCAAGGATCTTTTGATAGCGGTCACCTAGGAATTCAGATATAGTCGTTGTTAAAGGATCTTTTGATAGCGGTCACCTAGGAATTCAGATACAGTCGTTGTTAAAGGATCTTTTATTAGCGGTCACCCAGGAATTCAGATATAGTCGTTGTTAAAGGATCTTTTATTAGCGGTCACCCAGGTTATTAAGATAGAGTCGTTGTTACAGGATCTTCTTATAGCGGTCACTTAGGTTATTAAGTAAGAATCGTTGTTACAGGATCTTCTAACAGCCTTCACCTGTGTTATTAAGATACAGTCGTTGTTGCAGGATCTTTAAATCGCCATCACTTAAGTTATTAAAATAGAGTCGTTTTTACAGGATCTTTAAATCGATATCACTTTAGTTAATAAAATAGAGTCGTTGTTACAGGATCTTTAAATCGACATCACTTTAGTTATTAAATTGGGTCGTGTTACAGGATCATCTTATAGCCGCCACCAAGGATAAATTACATCCCATTGTGGCATGATATTCTTAGTAAACCATACCTAGTAAAACACTTGTGTACTGATATCTTAAAACGAAAATGCGGGGTTTCTTCACACATTAAACATCCACGTTATTGTACGTGACCTGAATTGAATAGCGTCATTTATGGTTTGATTGGCGCATACGTTTAATTAAAACTTACTTTGATTATTAGTTTACCAGGGGCTATTTCGTGATTTAATATTATAACCGTACGTGTTTTAAGATCAATATAATATTATTAATAATATATATGAAGGTACTTTATTCTGAATGTTTTTTTTGTTTAAATAACTGCATTGGAGTCGTCGATTATACGGTACAGTTCTCGACAATAACGGCTTTGGTGCTGTCCAAAGGGCTGGAAGTATTTTGCACGTGGTCGCCATGCATCCGGGCCTGTCCACGTATGATTATATATGTATATTGTCACACCTAACGTTCACCACATATATGCAGATTTGTACAACGTTGCAAAACTTTTATGCCGAGTTAGTTTAAATAATAATAATAAAGTATCCTCTTTTTAAAATGAAATACTCAGGATTAATTTTCTAGGAGACGTTGCCGAGTATAAGTCAGTCAAGATAAAAATAATCAGGAATTCTCGGAAATTCTGAGTCTCACAAGAGTGTACAAGTTTTGAAAAATGTATTGCCATGTTTTCGATTTGTAAAACGATGTACTGACTATTCTTAATCCATTTTTCAATCGGGTGAATTCGTTCCATTTAAAATACACACACTTTGTGGTTGCAGAAAGGTCCCACGCCCTCTTCTTTTCCTTTTTGAATAAAAAAAAATACTTCTTAGCTTTGACTCTCTGAAATCACCCAAATGACTGATGTTTAAATGATAACATTTTACTCATGAGACTAAATAAGTTAATATGAATTATTTAATTATTTTTCACTCTTCGCTGTTTTAGAAACAAATTATTATTCATAAACAGCCGGAAACTAACTTTGTATCAGATTTGACATCAAGTAATATAACATAAACATAACATACATTTTATTTAGAGTTTAGCATATACAGCTTATCGTCATATACAAATCACTAATTTATAAATCATGAATGTATGCAAACAAACAGAATGTTATAGAATTCCATCACAAGTAATAGCAACAAGTAACTTTCCAAATGTATAAAATATCACAAACTACAACAGACAAAGAAAAGCATTTCAATACATGTTCTATTGTGCAACACTGAAAGCATTAGCTCTCTGTTAAGATGCTTTTATTATATACAATGCTAATTAATATAAGAGCTTTTTATTTTTCTATTGTGCAACAGTGATAGCATTAATTTTCATATTATAAGAGCTGTTTATTTTTCACATTGAGCATAGGTTAAATTTGTATAATATTTTATATAATACACAGGAAGATACACTAAAATATAGCCCTTCGGTCCTTTCATGTTGTTTTAAAAAAAGTAATTATATGACATTTCAATACAATTCTAAGAATTTTGCTTGAAAAAAATATCAAAATGATCTATATATAGGAAAACATGTCAATAAATCCCCTAAACAATATTGCACTCAACAACGTTAAATAATTCCTAATCATATTTGACCAAATCTCATATATTCTACACGGGTGAAAGACTAAGCTACAAAAAACACAACGTTTATGATAATTCCTTTTTGTATATAAGACGATTTGTGCAGACTCAACACTGAAACCGGAGAGGTTCTAAAATTACAAAAAAATCCCCCTAAAACAAGTTAAATACAGACCGACATGCAACCTGTGCGCACGAATTCAAAACAAAATGTAGCTTGAAATATCATCCTCTGTATTGTGGTTGAATATTTGTGGTACTCGAGGTAAGAGAAAACTAAGTAAATTTCCTATACATGTATTTGTTATATTCAATTAACCAATTTGCACACGCTATAACACTTATTTCCAGTGTTCACGACCCCCAACACCATATAAGCGAAGAAAGTGTATTTAACATTAAAAAAAACGTTTGAAAAAGTTTCTTATAAGAAAACAAACCTAGTTTAAAGTAACCACTATGCATTTAAGAAAATGAAGACAAATCCAGTGTAGGAGTTAAAACAATGCGTTAAAATGTAAAAAACGAAGATCAAACAGATCATATACAGCAAGTTTTTAATCACACACCATTCAGCTTTAACAATTATAAAGTTTTAAAATTGATTCACTGCAATGTGCTAAAAATGAATGTAAGTCTGACACGGCACTCGAATGGGAGTATTATTCCAATGAATAGGTTCGCTCGTTTCTGTTTACTTCGCGACCTCTTTCATTTAGTGTTCAAACTGGTATTGGTATTATCGAATAACGTTATATCAAATACATTTACCTACACTATATAAGAAAAAAATGTTTGACAATTTGAAAATAATAAATAGTATTAAAAAAAGAGTCCGGTAAGCCGGATTTGAACCAGCGACCTAAGGATGCCAGTTAGTCCACTACAGTCCTCCGCTCTACCAACTGAGCTATCACGGGCTGGCGAAATGTAACGTGTTCGATAACGTCAATTTGATGGCTATAACTTATAAATGACGTTAACGGTTAAGCATAGTAAATGATGCGTATCTGAGAAAACGGAACGTTTAAAGAACGTGTTTATTACTTGTCCGTTATATTAGAGATGTCAGTTACGCCACGAGGCTCAGATTCAGTAAAGTAAAAAGCTTTAAGGTGACATATATTAAGTGCAACTGATTAGAATATTGACCGCGTTACGTTATCTAAACGTTCCCATTTGAACGTAGGTGGCAAACTTGTTGAGGGAGGATGGAGTCATTTAATTATACTTTTTAAATAAGGTCTAACCAATGAAACATGTCCAATGAACAAATAAAACAACATTAATGAACCCTTTACCATCGTATTAAACAAGCAGAAATTTAGATATTTCAAGATGACATACTGTATTATAAGTTCGTCGTTATTAACGGGCTGGCTACGTGCATGTCTATTATTTAACATTTAAAATTATTTTAACTAAATATTTATACTCTTATATATAAATGTATTTTATCGTTAAATACAGTACATATAATACACATACATCATTATATCATAAGTGTTGTGTTAGACTGACATTTGTAACAGTAAAAGGGTCACATTATACGTTAGTTCAATATAACACATTTACAGACACTGAAATCACGGTAACTTATTGGTCATCTGTGTGTAGGGGGGACTGGACGCGCTGAGTACCGGAATCTCTATTTCCTCGTACATGCCGGGGGTCACGTGGGCGCTGTCCGGTCGGAACTGGAACTGTTTTTCGGTTACCACGGGTGACACGTTCGTGTAGGCCGCTGGTCGGAGGACCCCGGAAGAACGGGGCAGAGGGGCGGCCATGTTTAGTCCTAGAAATAGTTCGAAAAGAGTAGCTCATCTATACTAAATATTAAGATCTCCCTATATTGCTTATTAGACGATTAAAGTAAGATAAGAAACTTTTCGTCATCGCAGCTTTAATACATATAATAATTATTGTTTAATAAGATTTGAAATTGCGTCGGAAAATATTTCAGATTTCCGATAACTGTTCAACATGCAGTTAAAAGTTGAATAACAAATTTTCTATTCAAAACAGTAGCAGTCTGTTGTTGATGTTTATTGATTAATTTAAACTTCAAATGTTTATAAATATGTCGCTAGCATGAAATCTGTTAGCGCGATCACACGCAACTTACGTTCCGTAAAGGTCCGGCCCACATGGCCTAGGTTAGTGTACAGGTGCGGGGAGTCCGGGCAACCGTCCGGAGTCTCGTCATCTGCAATAGTGTGCTTGTGTTAGTTTGGAATAGTTATCTTAATTATTTTGTATATTTACAATTACTGCCTTGAACTGCCGACATATTACTTTATTTCATCACAAGTTATGAATTGCCAATAATGTCTTTATTGCTTCCATCAAAATATATGTTTAGGATATAAAATATGTAAACAAAGAAATTTAACGGCAGTAAGCACATGTGAGTATGCTCAGTTCACCTGTCTGTGCGGTATTCTTGTCAAGCTTGGACAGACTTTTGACAACATCCGGTTCAAAGTAACCACTGACCGCTACAAGACCAGGCGCCATCGTCTTTGTTTCTGAATCTTGCAGCATATACAACTCTATTCAGACGACTGATAATGTTATGTTTACGGCTGTTTTTTTTTTAAAGTAAAACGTCATACTAAACAAACGTGTAAAAAATACAATTAACACCGTAGAAAAAAATTGCAGATATTTCTACCGACGATGAAATAGCCGCCATACATTTATTATTTTGTTACCGTTTTGTTGTGACGTCAGTTCCGGTGACCTTGATGACATCGGCAAGATGTAGCCGTCCTCTGTATACATGTCGTCTGCTTTATTTGGTGCTGCAGACGATTCAGATGGTACCGGCTGGTCTAAACAAGAAATAATTAGGAAATAGGAACCTTTAAGTACCCAGGATGAGTGCGTTTAATATTTATACACGACTCATTATATTTTATTCTAAGCTGTGTCATACTCGCTAAAATCGTAATCAACATGAACAAAACCAATTGATATACTTGATAACGATATAAATCCTACCCTCATACGCCTTGTTACAGAACTGGTCGTTTAAGCCTGCTTCTTTTGGCACGCGGGCGTATCCCTCCCCGGGCGGTATGACGTCACTCTGACGTTTCTCCGCATCCAACGGGAATCCCTTGTTTAATGACAGCGCAGATGGCGGAGAGTTTCTTTCCAAGTTTTGAAACAGTTGGTCATCAATACTAAATGATATCATACAGTCCATTGGTTGAAAAAACAACAACATGTAACAGTTAGAGATTATGCACGACGCGTTTGAGATGAAGCATAAACTTGATCCTGACACTTGAGTCCTTGCTTTTAAAGACATAATGTAGTTCACAGAACATAACACAGTGTCTTCTTCATTAAAGCTCAAACAAAATATGCCTTTAAGTAAACGTAAATGAACTCCGGTTGCTACCCAGTGGCGTAGCAACATATGGGCCTTGTAAGCCTGGGCCTACAAATTTTTTGAAAAATGATAAATTTAAAATAACCAAAAATGCAATAAAAACTAATATCTACCCAAACACTCTGAACAAAAGTTTGTTTTATTTGAACCCTGCAAGTTAGGTGTTTATTCAAACTACGTGCAGATTGTATTACTTGGGATTTATTGTTAACATTGCAAGTATATTTGATTGTGTGTAATGTGCATAAAATTATAAAAATCCCAAAACTCAAATGGAATCATAGGGCCTACAAGTTTTTAGGCCCTAGGTACGCCCATGCTACCAGATTCAATCGTTTGAGGAAGATTAAAGACAGCGTAAAACACGCAATTATCGGAATAGATGTTGAAACTCTTACGTTCTTGTACGTGTTATGACGATGACGACGAGAATGATGACGGCCACCAGCGTGACGCCGACGGAGACGGCCACCGAGACGCCCAGAGTCTCCATGTGTATGGAACCAGCAGGAGCGGCTGAAGATGCGTAAAAAGGGGGGTAACTATATATGTAGGTAAACGATTCATTGTTTAAGAAACATAACTTTTGATATGTTTTTAAAACAATGTTGGTTAAAGGCTATTCAGTCTTTTACCATGTTATATTTTAAAGGAAAACTGATAAAAAGAATATATCACACATTTTATCGATCTGCTTTCTGTTCAATTGAATAAAATAGAATTATCATTGAAAAATTTCATAAATAAATAAAAAAAAGTCTCAACGTAGAAAACAGGCTACCGGAAGATTGCTGCTTGGTGCACGGCTCGCAGATTCCATCCAATGTATTGCAACAAGCGCAATCATCCGCGCATGCGTACTGACACATATCACCCCAACTTCCTTCTAAGCATTGAAAGCAAATTCCCGTCTCCATGGCACACATCTTGCATCCATTTCCGGTGCATGCCTTCTCACACTGCGACCCCCATTTACCCGCCAAGCACTCCCGACATTCCCCGGAATGCTGGTCGCACGAGGCGCAGTTGCTATGGGAACACGTTTTGTTACAAAACCGCCCCCACCACATTGGTTCACAATCATAACACACCCCTGTTTGCATGTCACAGCCCCGCTTGCACCCGCTTGGACAATCAAGTTTACAGTTACTCCCATACAGGTTCTCCCCACAAGTGTCACAAGTCCCAGTTATTTTGTTACATGTCACGCATCCATCTCGGCATTTATATTCGCAGTTTGGTCCCCAGTGGTTAGGAGTACACTCTAAACATTCTCCTGAATTATTGTCACAGGAAAATCCTACGCAATTCTCCACTTCGCAAATAGATCCACAGTCGACACCATAGAAACCACGAACACAAGACAGACACGCACCAGTCTGAAGGTCACAGTCTGGGCATCGTAGTGGGCATTCATTCAAGCAGCCCACACCCCAATAGCTGGCATCGCAGCTAACACATTCTCCTGTTAAGATGTCAACTTTGTCTTCTTTGCAATAGTTTGGGATGAGTTCATTTCCGCAGTCAAAGCCCCAAAACCCATCAGCACATTTCAAACATTGTACTTCTCCTCCCAGGGCACAGCGCTCTTCTAGACAAGTTTCCCCTGCGATACCGCAATATTGACTGCAGTTAACTCCCCCGCGACCCTGATCACAGTGCAAACAGCTTCCATCTGACCATGAACATACGGAGCAGCCGTTTGGGCAATTGTTCTCACAGAAAGAACCCCAGTAGCCATCTTGACAGCGGAGGCAGGTTCCGCTCTTTTGTTGACAAGCACCTTGACACGAGTTCGAACATTGAAGATCGCATAAATCTCCATGAAAACCTACATGAAACGAATAAAAATGTCATTTACGATTATATTGGCGGTTAATCCTTTCGATTTTGAAAACAATATTACCAATAATTAGCAATAAGCATATACAATTATACCACAAGCCATTATTGCCAGTGCTAAATATTTACCGCTTTCACATCCAAGGCAGATCCCCGACCCTCGCAGACAATTTCCGGCACATCCTGCTCCACATGGCTGGGCACAGTCAACGCCCATTAAACCCTCAACACATTCCATACACTCGCCCATGGTCCTTTCACACCGCGTGCAATTTCCGCCCAGGCAAAGTTGGTCGCAGTTATGATCCCACCACCCAAGTGGACATACCGTGCACGTACCGGTCTCCACATTACATAAATTATTACAGGGATACGGACACTCATATTCACACTGTCCGCCCCAGAAACCGCCAGGGCAAGTAAGGCATTTCCCAGTGTCCCTATCGCATTGGTCACTGCAATTCAGAGTGCAAGTGTCTTCGCAACTCTTGCCCCATCGTCCGTGTATACAGGCCGGACATCTTCCCGTCACTTCATCACACGTTCCGTCACAATACTGACCACATGGCTCACAGTACCACCCCCAAAAACCATCCATACACTCAACACAGATACCATCGCGATCGCATCGGATTGACTTGCAATTTGCAATGTCACAAACCTGGTCACATTCCGACCCGTATTTCTTAGGAGGGCACAGTTTACAGTCACCCGAATCCATATCACACGCTTCACACCAGGCTGGACACGCAATGGTACAGTTCTGACCATAAGACCCTGGATCACATACCTCGCATTGCCCATTTAACTTGTTACATACTGGGCAACTGTCTTCGGTGCATTCGTTTTCACACGTATCTCCCCAGAAGTTGGGCTTACAAACTGAACAAACGTCAAACTCGCTGCATTTCGAACAGTTCCCTGGGCACTGGTTGTCACAGGTTGGTCCGAACAGACCATCAGCACAGGTCTGGCAAATCATACCGTCTTGCCGATCGCATACTTCTTTTTCACAATTCTCATTAGCAATATCCGAACACACATCGGTGCAATATTCACCATAATAACCGGTCCTGCACGACATACACTGCCCGTGTTCTCGTACACATCCATCACTCGTGCACTCAGCGGGGCAGGTGATGTTACAGTGAAAGCCCCAATATCCTGCAGCGCACGCAACGCACATGACGTCATCTTGACATCCGTTGACGTCACAGTGCCCAGTGCATAGAAGTGACGATACCATCGTCAACGAACCTGTACAAAATCTTATTAATAAATATGGTTTTATCAATCTAGATATTATTAATAGTTTAAGATTTCTTACAGGCAGTTATATTGATCAGTTGATAGTTTAGTAGAAATAATATTAGTTAAGAGTTTATACGTTTATTCAGAATGTATTTAGTGAACCTTTTGCCAACTAAAAATTAATAATAATCTTTAATTGTAAAACACTCATCATATCTACTTTCATAAAGTCATATAAAACGCTAAATAAGAAACAAATGAGAATACCGGCTAATAGTGCGGCCAATACAACTCTCCTGTCCATCATTGCTCAGTTCTGTAAGATTCCAAAGGTAAACTGAAACATAATTATTAATAATTTCAGACATCAGTACCGGCAATATACAGTTTCTACCCCGGTCCAAGGTATAGATGACAATATAAGCTATTTGCAAATACTTTGCAAAAATGGAGCAATTTATTCAGCATTTGTTTTCATTTTCTCCAGAACCCGATCCTGACAGCAGCTAAAGGGTCAGACACAACATCGATAGCACCTGCTATACCTAGCTTACATTACTGATTTAAATTAGATGTCCTTGTTCACAGGTAACCGATACCTAGATTATAAACATTTTAATCCATTTTCGAGATTCGCTCCTCTTCGAAAACAAAATTATCACATCGTGGAACATTTATGCTTTATACAAAACCGGTCTTTCGTATTGCGTACTCGAATAAAAATGTTAATAAAGAGTTAACATTAAAGTGCCTTCGATAAATGAATTATGTATTCCCGTTTGATAATAATCGATAAATGAATGATATATGCCTCTTTGAATATTATCGATAAATTAATGATATGTGCCTCTTTGAAAATTATCGATAACTTAATTATATGCCCCTCTTTGAATATAATCGGTAAAATAATTATAAATGCCTCTTCGATGATACTCGATGAAATAATAGAGTATGCCTCTTTAAGCTCACCTTTTCTATCCGAATAAATAACGTGTTTTACAAAATGGTATACTACAAGAGTGCTTAACAAGTTACTCCTTAGTCTAAAAAAACTGATTGACTTGAACATAGCGTGGTTATATATGTATACTAAATCAGTGTATTTCGCCACACCAATTCTCGCCAACTCATGCCCCATCCATTCTGGCGCCATTACAACCCCATCAACCCACAAACCCAGCCCAAGCCCGACAAACGAGGTTTTGTTCATGCGCAAAATATGAAAACATCTGTAACGTCATACCATCATAAAATGTAATTAAATTCTTCAAACCCGTTGAAAAATGCTGACCTAAGTGTCAAATATTACTGCATCATTCTGTTTTCTTTGCAACAGGTACACTACCATGGATTGGTACAGAAGTTTTAATGGATGGTGGGTAATTTTAAGGACATTTGATACCCCGTTTTTTAGTGCGTATTAACAAGTCATATTCGCAAATATGAACAAACATGTAACGGCATCTCATTCTGTCTGCATCATCTATTTTGATATGTTTAAACCTTAAAAAAGAAGGAGTTCAGGAAATCCCCGTCTGTAAAGGTGATAAATAGTTCGTGACGTGAACGAACAGTGCGAACAGCATCAATAGTATGAAAAACATGTCCGATGGAAGCGTTATATATTAAGTCTTTTCTTCTTTTGCTTTCTTTTTTTCATGAAGTAAATGCGCATCTCTGAAAGTCCATTTAGGGACTAAAATACAAAACGTTTAGAAATTAAATGCCCTTAAAACGCTTGAAATTCATTTCTCAGTCCTGAAAGTTTTAAATATGTGCAATTTTAATGTCGTAAACCATGGGGTCTATTAATTAAGTCACTTTGTATATGCGCAGAAGTGACGTGATGATATTTATACAATGTATATTTTTGAAGTATGTGTGTTTGACAAGTGTATATATTAAAGTTGTATAACCAAAATCGTACTGTCAGTGAAATCTTATTACATTTACTTTGTTGATATCTCATAATACATTTCCATGGCAACACGTATAACAATTGTGCCTTATGTGACAAGAGACTTTTGGCCCGAAATTGATTTAAAGGAAATCATTATGCTGCTGTTTTGCTGCCGCCGCTGCTGATGATGTTGTTGTTGTTGATGGTGATGATGGTGATGATGGTGATGATTAAAATGATGATGATGATGATGATGATGATGATGATGATGATGATGATGATGAACACGATCTGTTTAATAAAGTTTGCCCTGCGGAATTTATCAAAATATGGTGAGGCAATATCCAAATGGTATTAAGTACAGCAATCAACAGACCTCTGTGTACTGTGCCAGAAATCTTCACAACTGTACTATCGAAAATTGCAAAAAGTAAAAATGTCAAACTAAGAAAAAAACAATGAATTTCTTCAGCATCGGGGGTACACTATTAACGCCAACAATGTGATAATACTTAAGTCAGAAGCTCTCTAAGAACCAACAAAGAGGAGAGGAACATTTAGATCAGTCGGAAATAGATAAATTTCTAGAAGTGCCGACTCGCCTAGAGAAACTACTACGAACTTAACCAAAACCACTACCTATAGAACTCTATACCACAATGACAATGTTTGATTACAATTTTCTGTCACGTAGCGGATGTTTGCAATTTAAAAACTTAACATATTGATCTCAAGTTTTGCAATTTTATTGATAATTATGATATCAGAGGCGCAGGAAAAACACGGTTATTTATGCAAATTAAGTTCACAGCTTCTCGATATCAATGCATATTCAACATCCAGGATTTGAACAGTAGTATACAGTTTCTCTCCTTGTATCTTTGGTAGGCTTAACATTAAAAACAGGAAGTATCATTATAAAAAAAATATATATACTTGTATTCGTATATTATGAAAGTTTTGCCATTTTAATGGATTAATATAGGTTAAATGGAAATACTTTTACATTACTACCCCTTCGTCATCAATGATTTTCAAACTTTTTAGATATTTGTATATCATCCACGCCAAAGGTATTACCAAGAATTCATATAAAAAATGTTTAAACTTGGTTATGTGTTATAAAGAAGAAACTAGGTGTAATGCCACAAAGAAGCAAGTTCCATTTAAATAAAAAGACGTTTGGTAATGTGTGTCATCAAACACTGAACATATATCTCTTATTGTTGTGGACAAGCTTTCAATAAACACTGAAGAAAGTATCATGTGTAAAGACTAGTTGTATTATAACTTATAACATCCTCAGACCATCCAATTTTTATGAGCCGGTGTCCATCCCCGTGCTGGGCGGTGACACGAGCAAGCCGGTCTTCATCTTTGAACTGGGCGGTGACACCAGCATACGGGTCTCCATCCACGTGCTGGGCGGTAACACCAGCAAGCTGGTTCCCATCCTCTTGATGAGTGGTAACACCAGCATGCCGGTCTCCATCCCCGGGCTGGGCGGTGAAAACAGCAAGCTGGTTTCCATCTCCGAGCTGGGCGGTGACACCAGCAAGCTGGTTTCCATCTCCGAGCTGGGCGGTGACACGAGCAAGCCGGTCTTCATCCTCGAGCTGGGCGGTAACACCAGCAAGCCGGTGTCCATCCCCGGGCTGGGCGGTTCCACGAACAAGCCGGTCTTCATCCTCGAGCTGGGCGGTGACGCCAGCAAGCCGGTCTCCATCCCCGGGCTGGGTGGTTACACCAGCATACCGGTTTCCATCCCCGGGCTGGGCGGTTACACCAGCATACCGGTTTCTATCCCCGTGCTGGACGGTGACCCGAGCAAGCCGGTCTTAATCCTCGAGCTGGGCGGTGACACCAGCAAGCCGGTCTCAATTCCGGGGCTGGGCGATTACACCAGCATACCGGTCTCCATCCACGAGCTGGGCAGTGACACCCGCATGCAGGTCTCCTTCCCCGGACTTGGCGGTTACACAAGCAAGCCGGTCTCCATCCTCGAGCAAGGCGGTGACACTAGCATACCGGTCTCCATCCCCGTGGTTAGCGGAGACTCCAGCAAGTCGGTCTCCATCCACGAGCTGGGCGGTGACACCTGCATGCAGGTCTCCTTCCATGGACTTGACGGTTACACAAGCAAGCCGGTCTCCATCCCCGTGGTGGGCGGTTACACAAGCAAGCCGGTGTCCATCCCCGTGGTGGGTGGTGACACCAGCAAGCCGGTCTCCATCCACGTGCTGGGCGGTGACTCCAGCAAGCCGCTCTCCATCCCCGTGTTGGGCGGTTACACAAGCAAGCCGGTCTCCATCCCCGTGGTGGGCGGTGACACCAGCAAGCCGGTCTCCAACCCCGAGCTGGGCGGTGACACCAGCATACCGGTCTCCATCCCTTAGCTGGTCGCCGACACCAGTAAGCCTGTGTCCATCCCCTAGCTGGGCGCTGTCACCAGCAAGCCGGTCTTCATCCGCGGGTTTGGTCGTGACACCAGCAAGCCAGTCTCTTACCCTGAGCTGGGCGGTGAGACCAGCAAGCTCGTGTTCATCCCCGTGCTGGGCGGTGACACCAGCAAGCCAGTCTCCATCCACGAGCTGGGCGGTGACACCAGCAAGCCGGTCTCCATCCCCGGGCTGGGCGGTGAAAACAGCAAGCCGGTCTCCATCACCGGGCTGGGTGGTGACACCCGCAAGCCGGCCTCCAACCCCGAGCTTGGCGGTGACACCAGCAAGCCGGTCTCCATCCCCGGGCTGGGCGGTGAAAACAGCAAGCCGGTCTCCATCCCCGGGCTGGGTGGTGACACCCGCAAGCCGGCCTCCATCCCCGGGCAGGGCGGTGACAGCAACAAGCCGGTCTCTATCTCCGAGCTGTACTGTGACACCAGCAAGCCGGTCTCCATCCCCGGGCTGGGCGGTGACACCAGCAAGCCGGTCTCCATCCCCGGGCTGGGCGGTGACACCAGCAAGCCGGTTTGCATCCCCGGGCTGGGCGGTGACACCAGCATACCGGTCTCCATCCTAGAGCTGGGCGGTGACGCTAGCAAACCGGTCTCCATCCACGTGCTGGGCGGTAACACCAGCATGCCGGTCTCCATCCCCGGGCTGGGCGGTGACACCAGCATACCGGTCTCTATCCTAGAGCTGGGCGGTGACGCTAGCAAGCCGGTCTCCATCCACGTGCTGGGTGGTAACACGAGCAAGCCGGTCTCCATCCACGTGTTGGGCGGTAACACCAGCAAGCCGGTCTCACTCCCCTTGATTAGCGGTAACACCAGCATGCCAGTCTCCATCCCCGGGCTGGGCGGTTACATGAACAAGCCGGTCTCCATCCTCGAGCTGGGCGGTGACGCCAGCATGCCGGTCTCCATCCTCGAGCTGGGCGGTGACACCAGCAAGCCGGTCTCCATCCTCGAGCTGGGCGGTGACACCAGCAAGCCGGTCTCCATCCGCGGGCTGGGAGGTTACAACAGCAAGCCGGTCTCCATCCACGTGCTGGACGGTGACACCAGCAAGCCGGTCTCCATCCACGTGCTGGACGGTAACACCAGCAAGCCGGTCTCCATCCCCGGGCTGGGCGGTGACACCAGCAAGCCGGTCTCCATCCCCGGGCTGGGCGGTTACACGAACAAGCCGGTCTTCATCCTCGAGCTGGGCGGTGACGCCAGCAAGCCGGTCTCCATCCCCGGGCTGGGCGGTGACACCAGCAAGCCGGTCTCCATCCACGTGCTGGGCGGTGACACCAGCAAGCCGGTCTCCATCCTCGTGCTGGGCGGTGACACCCGCAAGCCGGTCTCCATCCACGTGCTGGGCGGTGACACCAGCAAGCCGGTCTCCATCCACGTGCTGGGCGGTGACACCAGCAAGCCGGTCTCCATCCCCAGGCTGGGCGGTGAGACCAGCATACCGGTCTCCATCCCCGGGCTGGGCGGTTACACGAACAAGCCGGTCTTCATCCTCGAGCTGGGCGGTGACGCCAGCAAGCCAGTCTCTATCCCCGGGCTGGGCGGTGACACCAGCAAGCCGGTCCCCATCCCCGGGCTGGGCGGTTACACGAACAAGCCGGTCTTCATCCTCGAGCTGGGCGGTGACGCCAGCAAGCCGGTCTCCATCCACGTGCTGAGCGGTAACACCAGCATGCCAGTCTCCATTCCCGGGCTTGGCGGTTACACGAACAAGCCGGTCTTCATCCTCGAGCTGGGCGGTGACGCCAGCAAGCCGGTCTCCATCCTCGAGCTGGGCGGTGACACCAGCAAGCCGGTCTCCATCCACGTGCTGGGCGGTAACACCAGCATTCCGGTCCCCATCCTCTTGATGAGCGGTAAAACCAGAATTCCGGTCTCCATCCCCGGGCTGGGCGGTGACACCAGCAAGCCGGTCTCCATCCTCTTGATGAGCGGTAATACCAGAATTCCGGTCTCCATCCCCGGGCTGGGCGGTGACACCAGCATTCCGGTCCCCATCCTCTTGATGAGCGGTAATACCAGAATTCCGGTCTCCATCCCCGGGCTTTGCGGTGACACCAGCAAGCCGGTCTCCATCCCCGGACTAGGCGGTGACACCAGCAAGCTCGTGTTCATCCCCGTGCTGGGCGGTGACACCAGAAAGCCGGTCTCCATCCACGAGCTGGGCGGTGACACCAGCAAGTCGGTCTCCATTCTCGGGCTGGGCGGTGAAAACAGCAAGTCGGTCTCCATCCCCGGGCTGGGTGGTGACACCCGCAAGCCGGCCTCCATCCCCGGGCTGAGCGGTGACAGCAACAAGCCGGTCTCTATCTCCGAGCTGTGCTGTGACACCAGCAAGCCGGTCTCCATCGCCGGGCTGGGCGGTAAAAACAGCAAGCCGGTCTCCATCCCCGGGCTGGGTGGTGACACCCGCAAGCCGGCCTCCATCCCCGTGGTGGGCGGTGACAGCAACAAGCTGGTCTCTATCTCCGAGCTGTGCTGTGACACCAGCAAGCCGGTCTACATTCCCTAGCTGAGCGGTTTCACCAGCAAGCTGGCCTTCATCCCCTAGCTAGGCGCTGACACCAGCAGGCCGGTCTCCAACCCCGTGCTGCGCAGTGACACGAGCAAGCCAGTCTCTCTCACGAGCTTGGTGGTTACACAAGCAAGCCGGCCTTCAAACCCTAGCTGGGCGGTGACACCAGCAATCCGGCCTTCAACCTCGAGCTGGGCAGTGACACCAGCAGGTCGGTCTCCATCCCCGTGCTGGGCGGTTATAACAGCAAGCCGGTTTGTTTCCAATGGCTGGAGTTTTTCAGGAGACTCATAAAGCCAATTTCAAACTTGAAAAGACCCATCACCATATGCATTACGGATGAATACGGATAGGTTATACATGCTACCCTTACAACAACGTTCAAAAATGTTTTGTCTTCTTCATATCATTTACATTTTGATATAGATATTGATTTATGACATAAAACACTATATAATTGCATGTATCATTGTGTGGAATCTTAAACTTAAAGCACAAGGTATTTTTTGATGCCTTTTCACGGAAAATGAACATTAGTTTGTAGTCCTGAAGCCTACAGCCCATTTAGTGTGTTCACGAGGGAGCATGTCAAAGACAACAATGTTGAAATTAAAGTTGGCAAGTCCACAGCGATGGCTCTACTCAGAGTCTTCACTACACGTGTCCAAGGAAAAGGGCTTGATGCAAAAAGGCAGTGTACTTGTTCAAACAGATGCAAAACTATTGTTTAATAATCAGAGTTGGTTCCAGGCCAACAATGCATAAAAACCTAGTGAACAAAACATCATCATGGGAATTTGCATGTAAACATACTGATATATGATTTGTTAAACATAATTTCAGACTTGCGAATGATATCATCTTTAAGCAGATGAAAGGGGAATCACTGTTTTGTTGACAATCATTTATTAAATAGATGTAAACTGAAGCCACCAGTATCATAATTTATCATTTTAGCTCGTACGCAGTTACAACTTTAACATTTATCTTAAATTCTAAACATGGAAAACGATTTAATGTGAACTGTCTTCAAATTTGATCCCCCTTCCCTCATGATTGGTCACATATACGAAAACAATGAATTTGCTTCTTTATGAATATGAACTATACGCCTCTGGCTGACTTTGCGATGTATATGTCTCTGACTGACTATGCAAGGTATTGGTCTCTGACTGACTATGTAAGATATTGGTTCAACCAAACACCATTAGTCAAATTATTTCATAGAACAATGCTTGTGTTCAGATCATGTAGTGAATGTGGACTCACAGTATATATTGCAGTGTTATGGCTGTACATGAAGCCGTGCGCCTTGTAGATACTGTGAAGTTATATCGAAAGTCTTCAAATGTTCCTGCACAGCATACCAAGTTATGTACAGTATACAGCTGTGACTTTTTCGTCTCTAAATGCGGAACAACAACTTTTAAAGTATAAGAGATTTTGAATTAATCTAATTTGTTAAACACGTTCAACTATGAAAAGGCGATTCAATATCGTTAACTATTGTGTTCAAATTATCAAAATGTAGAATGTTTCAACAAGCTATATATTAAGTTTTCGAAAAGCAACTAAGAGTTAGACATTCGACTCACTAATTAATCACTAAAATTGTAAGGATTTCAAAATGAATAGTTTTGACAAATCGATACCTAATTTGCTTTCATAAATTAACTTTGTCGCTGTATGTACTGATTTATAAGGAACGTATTCATGTGAAATCGACCTTTACGATATTTCATTATTATAAAAATCTGGTATCTAAAAAATAATTAATAGAGACAGATAGTACAAATATTCGAGTGGAGTAAGATAAAACTACTTTATTTTAAAGACTATGATTGAATTTCAAGTATCTTAAGAAATAATGTTATGGTATTTGAATACGTTAGTAAATAAAAAATCTCTAACAAGCATGTGTTTGCATTTTAATCAAAGCTTAATTAATTTTTGTATTTGCTTTTTATGTCTGACACATTAAGACCCCCAGGTCGGAGACCTTTATTGTAAATGGAGACGCGTGTAGCAAGCATAGCGTGCGAATTGTATTCTTAAGTTGGAAAATACATACCATTGAGTGAATGCCAAATTATTTCGGATATATTTCATGTTTCAATAAACAATAAACGTTTCATGGAAGACTGGGAAGTACATGAGGCGATCAGTATGATGTCATAGTTGTTTTGGATCAAAATTATATCAAAATACGAATCTGGAATACGAAAGAGCAAGCTGTGTACTATTCACAATGAAGAAAGTGAAAAACGAACGCGTATTGACTATTAACGTAACAAATTTTAATGAGTATGATATAGTTCGACTTGTGAGAATTAAAGACATCGACGCTAAAAACGTAACGTCTACGACACCACGTCCCGGCAAATACGATGACGTCGGTGCTCTGAAGTTTATAATCTGCACACTTGTGGTTTATTCCGTGTTCGGTGTGTTTTGTACTCTAGCTAACCGGGTGAAAGGTAAGGGGAAAAAGTACAGACATCAGGATGAAGAAACGGGAAAATATATCAAGTCTGAACGGAGTTTGAAACTTGAAGGTCACAAAAACCATCTGCTCAGGGAAATGAGAAAATACGAAGAAAGCATCCGAATGTATGAAGAGAAAATGCAACTGATACAGCTGCAGAAGGAATTTGAAGAGGAACTCACTAATCCTAAACCTCATAAGAAGGAGCGCAAACGAAGGCGAAGTCTTGGTTTCTTGCCGAAGAGGACCCCCCCTCCTCCATCGCAGAATATCCCAAACCGGAAGTTAAGTTTAATGGATAACACCCTTGGAAAGATGGGATTCTCCTTCCTGTTTATGAACTCCAAGGAAAACCTTAAAGAGTCCAGTGCTGCAACTTTAGACACGGTTCAAGAACAGGATAAGGAGAATGACACGGAGGGATGCATTGGTAGTAGACACCTGAGAAATCTGAGTAGTGATGCGAGAATAATAGAACCAAAGAAAACAGCATACAGCGGCATCGCTAAAAGTGCAACACATGCTGGTGTCCTCTGTGACACAGGTGAACATTCTAAACATTCTGTGAAAGTTGATATAGAGCATTGTGATGAATCGGCTAGAAGACCTGCCAGACTCAGGCTAAGGGACTTAGACGAAACCAATGGAAACTGTATGTCCATGGTTGATATTAAAATAGCCAAAGATAACTCGGATATTTCTATATACCAGTTTATAGATGATGAACCTGTAGACCCTAACTATCTCTCTGTGAACGATGCTTTAATGTCGTCCTCTTTATGATAGTAAAATTAAAGTGTTATAATTTCCAGGTAGTTAATACTTTCGTTGAAGGGACTAGCCCATGGTTTGTATAATGCATTTTTTACGGATTTTCTTTTAAAATACGAAATAAAGAGTGTCAAATCATCATAAGCGTTAAAACTAATTAACTGACAGCTGTAACATACAACACATTTTGATATACATGTATGCTTCGATATTGTCTTTGAATTCCACGATTTCAAAAACCTTTGCTAACGATATTCATCGAAAAGCTGTAGCGTGATTGGTTGATTGACATTATTTCGTGGTGCTTTCAAAGTATTTGATAAAGGTTAAAATATTCAATATGTTAAGTTTGAGTTCCTGGACGAGTTGTTAAGTTGTCGATTTTTTCTTTTTTTTCCTTGACTTGTACCAGCGCGGGTTCGCTCGCAACTAAAAGCAGATTTTCTTTTCATACTTTAATTGTATTTTTTCTACAATTTCGGAATCAAAGAGTAAACTACATAAAATATAAGTGTTTTCAGATGCATTTCCGGAAAAAAAACTATTATTTGGCGCTAACACGTGAGCGAGTCCCTTTAAGTAATGCTTATAGCATTTATTTTAATGTTCAAATACCAACGACAATTCGTTGCATGTGAAATGATAGAAAACGATCATATTTTACTGTAGTATATTTAACGAAAAGTTGACTTTCGTGGAGAAATTATAACTCAGTAACAATGCACCATTGAAAGATTATATTATTTTAACAGCAAAAGCGAATGCATAACTTTCTGTTATAATCGAAAGAGCAACAGTTTATTTATGGACTTTGTCAGAATGTCCATCGATTTATTTCCAACAAACACACAGAGTGCAAAAAGTAAATATGAACAATATCACACATTTAAATCACCATTTAAAGTCGTTTTACCACCAATCATTTGTTACGAAAGCAATTTCAATATCTACAGAAGTACATCATGAACATATGGAACGTCTGAATTCAAAAATATGGCAAACCTCTTCCCTACATTAATTTGCTTTGAGATTTTAAAACTATAAAGCTGACATAATTTTTAAATACATATAGATATATATGCTTTCCAACCCAATGAGATTGGATAAGTAAAAATAAGTATTGAATTTGAAAGCGAGCAAAAAACAGATGAAAAAACCCCCTGAGCAATCAATTATCGTTGGGAACATCATGGCGGTCAAACTCTGTGTGCTCCGTTGCTATTGACCCCCAGATTACACCACCACAGAAATGGCGACGATCACTGCAAGTGCTATTCCGGACAAGCGCATGCGCATACTGACACCACCGTCTGAAAATGGAAACAGCTTTGTTGAAACAATAATATTGTAAGAGGGGTTATTGAATCAAATATAACATAGTCTAAATGTTAAAGATATTTTGCAATTAACTTTAAGTTACAAAGACGTAACACACGTACATGTTTAAAAAGTATTATGATATTGTGCTATGTTATCTTATTTCGTTTTATTTCAATACATCGTACGGATCACACTGGCTTGTCACTGTATTTCTTATATCAGTACTGTAAGTTTGAGCGAAAGCAAACATTCGTGGGAAAAACCATATTGAAAATGACATGGATCATTTAACATGTACTTCATTATCTTAGGCGTAAAATCAGATTAACGAATGATCCACTTGCTATTTCTATGCGTAAATACTGTATGTCAAGGGGGGATATATTACGTTACAAACTGTCTAATATTACCAAGTCAGTGAGCTACTTACTGCACTCTACCGTAATGACTTGCATAAATTCAAAGTATCGTTTTAAGACGTTTGACCAGATTACATGTAAGCAAGTCAGAAAATGTACTTACTGACGTCAAGGGTAAGTGTTGCATTCATCGCGTCATTCCAGCCGTCGTAAGCGACGTAACATATGGCCTGATGCCCGTCCATCTCTGTCGTTAACGCCAGGGGAAGGTTGCTGACGCTGTTTCCGTAACCTGTTGGAAGAGGATAGACAAAATAGTTTCATTTTGATGAAATGTACACATATATCGTTTAAGGATTTGTTAACGACAATCAATAAAGTAAACAGAGAATTTCAATAAAAAATGAAACAATAATTATGGAAAAGCCCAATAACCTTATATGGCTATACTGTGATACTGCTTAATGCACAAATGGGCAATCACCCAGGTATGGCTAGCATGGATATTTATATATTATATATGAATATAGCGTATTAAGTTCTTGATTTAAATCATATTGGCGGAAAACAGCTACATTTGAGATGTATATACCGTTGTCCAAATTATCAGAAACTCACCATTAGCTGTGACGGAGTTTGTTTCGAGGACAGCGCTGGATGTCTGCTCCATCCCGTTAATGACCCAGCGGAGGTCAGGGGTGGGGCGGCCGTTGGTCGCCGTGCACGTGAGGTTCACGGTACTTCCGGCGTGAGGCTGTCCCGACCAAACGATATTTACTGCGGTCGGTAGGTCTGAAAACAAGAGCATGTTAACTGTCAATAGAGAACTGGTTAAAGGGAGCGCACACAAATAAATCAAATTTAAAAATTCTCAAGGATGTGAAAACATGACAGCATAAATTTTATTACGACTTATTCATCTTATCATCATATACATAAATCAGTAATTCATAAATGAAAAATAATGAAACAAAAATGAATTACAATTGATAGAACTATTTAGCTTCCTTATGCGTAAAATGTCAAAACGACAAAGGGAAGGAAATGCATTACACAATTATTATGTTCTATGGTACACTATTGATAATATTACATCTCTTTGTCTAGAAGCTTTAATGAATACAATGCTAGTTTCTGCACTTGGTGTTTATTTCTGACATTGAGAGGTTGAATGAATTTGTTCATACTAGGCGTATTTCTATAATAAGAAGGAATATACTCTCTCATTAAAGTTGCACTCTCACAGATTAACCATTTTAACAACTTTTTTATATATTGTCTTGGAAAGAGCAAATTTTTGCGTAAATATCTGCAAAAAATCAGATCGTAGTTTTTTATATTTCCGTTCGAAAATTTATGATTTATGGCTTAAACCGTTACTAACGGTTTAAGAAAAATGCATAAAATATCAATTTTTGAACTTTTATATATAAATCTGCGATCTGATATTTTGTCAGCAGTCTTCTATAACTGCGCTCCATAGATTTTCGCAAAAATATGGCTCGTTCCAACACAAAAAAATAAAATAAAAAAAGTTGTCAATACGTTCAATCTGTGAGAGTGCAGCTTTAGGCCACTATATACATAACTTGGATAAATAGTTTTCGTAGTATCACATTGATTTTGTTTGGCGTTAGGTTACTATTTCAAACATGAAAAAACACAAGCCTACTATTATTATCCAAACGTCTTATAATAGGATAATACAGCACACTCTTGAAAAAAGCAATCCGGTAATGTCAAACTATACGATATATCACACTCCTAGATTCATACATAAACCATTTATCTTATATATCTTCACTATTCGTGATTCTTTAATGTGGTTTCCTAGTTTTGTATAGACCCAAAACTTTACAACCAGATGACGCTGAACACAAAACCAAGGCATAGACTTCTACACACCTAGAATCCCTTATAAGGCTGAGTGAAAATGGCCGAACGTTCGACTGTCGACATTGACATGTAGGTGTAAACGACATGCGCCCTGACCAACATTTATAACATTTTCGCGACATTTATGAATGTCGTATGATCAACCGACAAAATACAGCCCCTCAGAGTTAAACATTGTTTAGTTGCCGGATGCTTGAAATTAACACATACAGACCAAACAAAGCATTGAATATCAAACAGCTAACGTGTGTACGTACGGAATAAAAGTGAAATCAAACTTACTAGCGACAGTCAGTGTAGCGTCATAGTCGGTACTTCCGGCGGTGCAGCGGTAGACACCATAGTCAGAGGTGGCGGCGTTGATGATGGTGAGGCTGTAGGGGTTATGTATGGCGTACTTGCTCGTGGATCCCAGGATGTTGTTATCAAATGTCACTGGGTTGAATGTCGTCGTCCCGTTTGCTTTCTATAAAATCATTGAACAAAGTTTGATCCAAAGATGACACATTATTGTAATATATTGAAAATGTCAATCAAAGTATTAAACTATTTTGAACACGAAGCAAATATTCGTATTAAATATTAGATAAAAACTGTTTTACCAAACCTTTTGACCAAAAAATACATGATAGAAAAAAATCAAACTTCAAGGACTACCAGATCAATAGTAGTATACGATAATCTACGACTGTTATACAAACACATGCTCCTAAAGTGTATGATAATACAAATATATATATATATATATATATGTGTGTGGACAAAATTATTTTTAACACGAATACTTACAAACTTCCACTGCACGCTCTCGGTGGCCGCCTTTCCGGTGACCGTGCACGCGATGGTGGCGTTCCGACCCTCCAGAACCGCCGTGTTCACCGGAGCTTGCGTCACCGTCAACCCTCGTACATCTGTCGATAGAGGGAGTGAAAGTTTATGCTCTAGGTCTCATATAAGTGTCTTAACCCTCGAATGATATCAGCTTTTATTATACCTTTTAATACTTCATATGTATTTATAAAACTATAAGAAATCAAAAGAGCAGTTTACATGACTTAATAAGGAGATCTTTAACATGTTAGCGACTATATGCATTCATCTCGGAAAGAAATGACAACCTCCGATACATATTTATATTTATTTTTATATTAAAAATATAAAAACTGATGTACAAAAGCAGCCTATGAATTGAACTGCAAAGTTCGATTAAGCATTTAAGATACAGAGTCTATCATTCAAAGTTTATCACTTTCAAACGACGTCGCTTTGGCGAACGACTTATGGAGAAAGAGAATTATGAGAACTTGTAGGAATTCAAACTTACCAGTGAACGCCAACACCACAAGTCCCAAGAAGAAGATCATCATCATCCTCAACTGTTGTCTGTTACTACACGTGATTAGTTACTACTCAACAAGCCAAGCTCCCTGTGCCTGCTCTGGTGATCGGCACCGCAGTTTTATACCAGCCATGCTAAGTTTGGACTAGTTTCCATGCCAACTGGTTCCATAATTAACTCGCTAATAAAGCGCGAAACGAAAGTGCCGCTCAGGTGTACTTGTCATCATCTAGGAAATCAATGTTTGCAGGTGTTGTCATTTGTCGATAAGATGTGCACATGTCCACTTGAAGATGTGTATGTTTGCTAAAAATTGTCATATCTTAATGTAGTTACTAATTACTTGACAATGTATTTTCAATCATTTTCCGACCCGACCTTGACCGGCATGACACTCTCATAGATTTACCGTTTTAACAACTTTTTTTATAATTTTGTCTTTGAATTTGCGAATTTTTGCGTAAATGTCTAGAAACCAGTGATATTAGACTGCTGACAAAAAAATCAAATCGCATGTTTTCATATTTAAGTTCGAAAAAATAATGTTTTATGCATTTTTCTGAAAGCGTTAATAACGCTTTTGCCATAAAACACTAAGAAATAGATAAGTTGTCAAAACAGTAAATCTGTGAGAGTGCAACTTAAAAAAGGTTATCATGGTAAACCCCGAAAAATGCGACACAATGATTTTCAATTCAATAACAAGTTAAAGACAAAAAGGATAATATATTATGTTTATTATAATCATTTTTTGAAATATACCTACATCTCGTTGCTATTTTTATTTTCTTTGGAAATGTGGTTTGTCGCAGCCCATTTGCAGTTTGTGGACCAGAATTTTAAGCCAAATAATAAACCTGTTGGTGTTGAGGATAATATGGATGCCAACAACAAATAAGTACATTTGGATATTGCCAGTATTAGCATTCAGTTTAGCGACGTTTGTTTGTTTGTGTTAGTGATGCCTTCAGATAATCCTAAAATTAGAAAGATAGATTCTAATGTGTTGATTTTATTTGGTTACTTTGGAATTATCTTCAATTACTTGTTCAAACATACGTCTAGCAATATTGTTTTATTTAATGATCACCATTATTTTTATTCTTGTCAAGAAAGTGAACTATGTATTCGTTTGCTTAAATGGCAATAAATCAATCAGAATGTCATTTTTTTCTTTCCAAAAACAAAGTTCAAGACTTGTACTTTTTGAACTGAGTCAATTAGGCGGGATTGAATGCTTTTAATTCGGCGGGATTGAATGCTTTTAATTAGGCGGGATTGAATGCTTTTAATTGTGATAGTCTTTAAGATGTTTCGTTCTTACCAAAACTGCATCTTGATTGTGTTGCAAAGAAGAAGGAGAAAGATTATTCAAAAGAAATGTACAACACAATACATATTTGAAATAGGCCAATATGACCCTTGATCAAATTAATGTAATACATTGGCTGATATAAACATGTATGGCGGAGTATATTTATAAAAAGGTGTATTAATATAACAATGTTAACAACCATATCTCTATAATTCAATATAACTTTCTAAGTACATGTATATCAATTATGCCATTACCATTACAGTATGTAGGTATCTTACGCTTAAAAACATACATTTTATTAAAAGCATATAATTATATACAATACGTATACAATATGTTTACATTGATTTCAGCTTATAGTTTAGAAACATAACATCTGTGTACATGTCTCTTCTATTAATGGTGTACGGTTGCCGTACGGTGTACGGTGCAGAGTACGGGAAATAGAAATACTGTCGAAGAATGCCGTACTCGCCCTCATTTCGGCTGTGGACATGGCTGGGACCGTTTTGTTCCTGATTGCAGCTGCTCTCGCGGCAGGTAAACTTGTAACTGTTATCGATAAATGATATATGTAGTATTTTTATTTTACATACATCAATAATAATAATAATAATAATAATAATAATAATAATAATAATAATAATAATAATAATAATAATAATAATAACACGGACCATGATAATAATAATAATGATAATAATAATAGTTGCTGGAAACATATGCGGACACTTGTTGTATGACCATGGTATATTTACATCAGGTAATGAGGAGAATGTATGTGTTCAAAATACTTAATAAATGAGTTGAATCTTGAATCTATACTTCGTAAAAATGTGTAAGGTAAAAAATAAAATGATAATGACATATGATGAGATTTAATTCAGAATTTAACTTGCTATAATGATACTTAATTAAAAATCGGAAAAAGTTAAAGTATTGATTCTATTTTCATAAAATTACTTGTAGTGTGGCTGAGGTGAATAAAAGCAGTATAGTAAGTAGATGTTGTGATAAGGTTAATCCATACCTACGGTCATCACTGCCTGAATAATCCCAACAGTCATTCTCACAGATTGGCCGAGTTTACCATTTTTTTTTTTTTTGTCTCAAAATCAGTTTACTTTGGCATCAATACTTTCATTTCAATCATATAAGGTAACTCACAAAAGAACAGATAAATTGGTTGGAAAAGTACCGAAAATTTCATTATTTGTAAAGCGTTAGTAACGCTTTTAGCCATAAATCGTCATATCATAACCGTAGAAAATCGAGCGTAGGTATTAAAAACTGCGATCGTTTATCAGAAGTCTTATATCATCGGTTCTCAGACTTCTACGCAAAATATTGCTCATTCCAAGACAAAAACAACAACAACAAAAAAAAATGTTGTCAAAACGTTCAATCTATGAGAGTGAAGCTTTAAATACGCTTCAATAAAATACTCAAATATAAATTTCACAATTTTATTTAAATAAGCCTAGCCCTTTATGTTAAGACTTGTCGAAACGAAATACGATTAAAAGCGCACAATATAGGTTGTTTTTTGTTAATTTTCAATGCAGTGTCATGTTTAACTCAATCGACTTAAATGATCAAAACATATTAGCGATATTTTGGAATAATTCAATTAGGGAATTCGTGGCCACGTAGCTTTTAATTATTATTTTAATAGAGGCAAGTATTTTTACCTGTACACACACCATATGCGATGTATTGCTTTGTTTTGATCATTAAAGCTGCACACTCACAGATTTATCGTTTTTCCAACTCTTTTATTTTTTGTCTTGGAATAAGATTTTTTTGCGTAAATACCTGCTTACCGGTGATGAAAGACTGCTGACAAAAGATCAGATAGCAGATTTTCATATTTCTATTACAAATTGAATGTTTTATGGCTTGAACCGTTACTAACGGTTTGAGAAAAAATCCATAAAACATCAATTTTGGGACGGAAGTATAAAAAGCTGCGATCTGATATTTTGTCAGCAGTCTTGTATTTTAGGTTTGCAGATATTTACGCAAAAATTTGCTCGTTCCTAGAGAAAAAAATAAAAAAAGTTGTTAACACGTTCAATATGTGAGAGTGCAGCTTTAAAGTAAAGTGAGTTGAAAATGATAACACATTCAAATAGAAAATGCATCGACCTACAGTTTATGCCTTTAAGACAAGTGTTGTATAATAATAATACTAATAATAATTCTTTAAAAAAAGTCGAAAAAGGTATTGATGGTGACCAACTGAAGAGGTACAATTAACGAACCGACAGACGAAAAATCTTAGTCGGCTTTCATGACCATTTCATTTGTAAGAATACCTTTAAAATACACTTTTTTCTTCTCTTATGTAAACGAATCTGCTCCATGTTCGTAATTACTACAGCTCGATTCTCCAACGTGATAAAACAAAACAAATATTAAAGTGAAATACTTACAATGAGATTTCTTTTGATAGTTGAATACATAGATAGAATTGAACTAAAAATAATATCCTGATTGATTATACACGCGGGGGCATTGACGTTGTGAAATAAACGTTCAAAATATTTATAAACAAAACATGCGTATTTGTTCACGATACTACTACTATAAGTCTTTACAATCTCAACAACACTAGTGTGTACATATGATAAAAAACTATTGTTTGCATTTTGTCGCAAAAGCATCTCAACATACACGTCTCAAACCTGCCACTTGATGCTTATTTTCGTTTTCGATAAGCTCTTAGATATAAAACGGGTAAATAGAGAGAGCACATGCTTATAAATTATAGTACGCAACACTGAACGATAGGTTTGATCATTCTAATCAATATTTTGTATATCCTTTCTTTGATAATTATACACTTATATTATTAAAACTGTTGTACTATTAATACTATTCCTTGTATAATATATCATGTTTCTCTAAAATACATTTTATATAAGTAATTGTTTTTCCCCAGCGTGTGGCGCGGTACGTGTGATCCTGCCGCCGACAGACATGGCGCGTGTTGTCGGTTCAAACGTCACGTTAGCGTGCGTTGTCTCTGACCGACAGCCGTTAGAGAGCGTCCAATGGAAACACGTAGGGACATCTATTCATTTGTTAAAAAGTAAATATATTTAATGATATATCTTAATCAGTGTTTTTCGAACACCTCAATGGTTTCTAAAATACTGATCAAGAAATGAACCAGTATGGAATACACCAGGAATGTTAGAAAATAAACGATCTAGTTGCCACTGGTGATTTTGTTGCGTTGTTGTGTTTTTCATGTTTTTTTTTCCTTATATTATAGCAACCGGTTAACAGTGACGCAATCAACGCCTTAACTTTTAACGAGAACGTGTTGTCGAGTCATGCGAAATACAGTGTAGTGTGGACGTACAATCTGACGGTGGCCAACCTGACACACGCGGACACCGGACTCTACCGCTGCACTGCCGGCGGCCGCGACCACGACGCCATCCTAACTGTAGTTGGTATGGTTGGCTCCTTGTAACATAGTCATTATAAAGCGCCATATGTATTGCCATTGTTGAGAGTATTGCATGGCTACTTACTTCTAACGCCATCAATTCGTGTTACGCTAATTTCCGTTCTATGAATATAAAAAATATTATGTTCTTACATTTTACATTTTCTTGATAACTCATTTAAACAAACGTATGAATTCTACAAGATCTAGAATGCGGACATATCAATTTACATAACAATGGTATTATATTTCATTTAGTATTCTATAAAATTATTAGGTGGTTTGGAATGCATGCTTTAAAAATAAGACTGTTATTTGATAGTAACTATTATTCGATAAGTTTATGCACTTCTAATTGACAGCACACCTTGTATAAACCTTGTATTCTGACAGACCTACCCGCCAACGTGACAGTGGATATGTCGGGTGAGGCATTCATAGGGGAGCGACACAACCTCACGTGCCACGCATCCAGTAGCTTTCCTCCACCGGAAGTCACGTGGCTCGTCAACGGTGTGGACATGACAACAGTCGCAATCACTGAGAGTACCTTACCCACAGTCGACGGTAAGTTGTTTAAGATGCACTCTTACTCCCAAATACGATTTTCTAGAAATAAAACAAATGTTTTGATATACTACAAAGGATGAACACATGTCGAAAACAATGGAGTTTTGTTTGAAAGAAAGGTGCAGGAAATCTCTATCTTCTATGAGACTATAGAAGACCACAGCAAATCTTTTATCACTTACCAAGCATTTTATATCGTTATGTTTTCAGCTATTAAATATACGATTACGATCTTGTTATCAGTAATTAATGTTTTACATGAATGCATTATTTAGTAAGTAGTAAATGGTGTATCACAATTTTTCATGTTTGTTAAACATGTGTATGTATTGATTTTGGATAAGAGTGTCACTTTAAGCGTAATAACAAAGGATGACGCTTATTGAAATTAAGCTATACAGTATGTTTTCATCAACAGTATTGTTTTCATGAGATATTCAAACACGAAATTGCATGAAGATCTAGTATACTAAATTGTATATCAGTTATATGTATTCAGTTTGAGTACAAACATATCATATTAACGTTATCAAAACATGAGCAGGATACGGAGAGGTGTGGAGTTACCTAACCCTGGATTTGGACAAGTCCATGAACGGACGGCTTGCGGAGTGCGTCCTCTCATACCGGGGCTGGGATAACGCCGTGAGAGCCACGTTCACCATACAGACACGTACGTTACTGCTACAGTACATTGGCAACTATTACAACTCCGGGGTTGTGCTTTTGGTCAAATACTAATTAATATCAATCCGATGATTCTGTTTGGGTGATCAGTGTTAATTGCTTATGTTCCAGTTAAATGTACTTGACAGATAGTTATGTCACACGACTGCTGCAACCCCCCCCCCCCCACACACACACACAACCCTCAAGTTAAATGTCGTTTTAAATAACTTCTGGAAATTGTACTTCGGTTTATAAATAACCAGGGGGCAATTGTTACACACGATTACTTTCAGTGTATCGAGGTGGCTACGCGAATTCTGGGACCGTTTTCGACAATCCTGGCGCTATCTTGTTCCCCGGAGCTTCCAGCCTCACTTCCGGTACAGAATCGTCTTTTTCCGGTAGGAATGTCTAATGATGACATTTTCATTTGCTAGCTTCCGCGTGTCTACGTTATATTTTGTAATAACGTACATCGAATATCCGAATGCATTGCTAGATACACCCGCCTTTGTTAAACAATAAAGTTAAGAGGACACCAGTATTAATGATCTTAATTATTGGACGTTTTTCGGTCAATTGTCAAAATGATTTGCCCAATGTCGGGGATTGACTAGTGAACAGTTGACAGGCTTCGGGCAATTTCCTTATGGTATTTTCACGACCGACAGCAATAGCTTTGACTATTGACCGACTCGCAATTCACTTAGTGTTTCTATTACATAACATCAAAAGTATTCACAAACATAATTGATCATGAAAGTGCATTGTGTGCCAAAAGGTGTAGCGGTCGCCGGCAAGTAGTACTGTACATTTTATTTCAAAGTGACTTCCTTGTAACTAATTTATTATTGGCTGTCAGACTTTTCAACCCCAAGAATTTTCAACCTCTTTGGCATTTGTTCAATCAAAGACATTTTAACCCCTTTTCATTTCAACCCCTAAAAATGCTAAGACTCCCCCCCCCCAAAAAAAAAAAACAACACAAAGACTTTTCAATCCCTAATAAACGAAGACTTTTCAACCCCTTAATTTCTCACCTAATTTAAGATGATAACTACAACAATAAACAATTTATTTTTAAAATTATTTTTAAAATCAAGAATATATTAAGAATAAAAATATATCAAACAGTTAAAACAATACATTACAAATATAATGTCATGTAATAATATAATATAATATAAGGAAGGTTTTTAAACTACAGTATGAAGTTCTTTGTACCTCGAAACCCCCCTGTACACTTTAAACCAACTAAATTTCGCAGTGTTTGGAATCGGACAGAAAAATACTATCGATTACCGCTTTATGAAAACAATCAACGATCGATTATGAATCGATTTAATCATTTCCTCATTACCATTGGTCATCATATTAAGGCATCCAGTCTGAAACGCTACATGCGCCAGTTTTAAGCACTAATGTTCCCTTACACTTTTGTTTGTACAGATCTTTGAATAAATTACATTATTAATTCAGAACACGACTATCATTTAGTGTTTACAAGTTACTATTACAGAACATGAGACCACAGGCTCTATTTTTTGTTTTACATTTAGTATTGAATACATGTGTAATTGAACACTAAGGAAGATATCAATTTCTTTTTAATAATCTGTCAGTAACAAATACAACAAGAGGTTAAATATTCTACATGTTTTCAAGAACATTTTCTGTCAGAAAAAAATGAGAAAACTAAATTCTTACATGGTAAGAAGCAAACGGTAACATGTTAAAATCACTTTTAAACCACGAACATGAGAAGTTGAGAACAAATACTTTAGCAGTTAAATTACAAAGAAAAGAATATGATTAGATAACTTAACATAGTAACACCCTAACATTTCAACATTAACTAGCATTAACCAGAAAAAGAAAATTAGTCGGTAGCGGCTACGTCCCTTGTTTCTATAATCGATTGTTCAAATTTCATTATCGATTGTCGCCGACGTATGCCTTTCCGATCAATTGTCGATTATAATCGATCATCGGCACAACTCTGAAATTTCGGCTCTGACGGAGGCAAAACTTACGTCCCTAAGTTACGCCCCCCTCTAACGTGACTCCCTGATCGCCCCTGATATGGTACAATACTTTCATTTTCAAGGTCAAGGTTACGGTGCCAACCGCACGGCTACGGGGTCACGTGGAATGTTCCTTATTCGGTTCCTGAAGCAGTCAGCCACAGAAAACATCAACTGGGAGCTCCAGCAGTTCCAACCATAGTCAACCGCCGCCCGGACAGATTAAACAATTGAAATTAGACACATTACCTCAGTTTTTATTACAATTTTCTCCAAAAAAAAAACACCCATAAAATTAAAAAAGACAGCAAACAGTCCTCACATTGAACAGGGGGAATTTTCAACACCTGTATTCTTTAAGTACTACGACAACTCAACCCTTGCCCATTTTCTAACACTTTTAGGTAGAATAGCATGTATTATAACTAAATTATTTAAATCTCGTTTTGAATTATTAACTATTATTAGAAAGTACTGTGTGTATTTTATATTATTCCAATCAATCTTGACTGTAATTGTTTACGTTTGTTTCTGTGTAACCATATGTAATGGACATATTTCATTATCTTAAAACTTTCTGAAATGTACATACTCCTTTACTATGTCATCGTCATTATAGAAGTGTCTATTGGCATAATGATTTTAGATTTTAACAAAAATAATCAGTGAGTAAGATGATAATAGGGTATGTTTTACGTAGCTTTCTTTTGGTTCCCACAAATAAAAAAAAACACTAAGGAAAACAGTAACCTATTTCCAATGCACAAATGTTAAACGATTATGTATAATTGCAATATGAGGCAGAGCCATACCTGTTTGATTTTAAAAAGGAGATGCATGAGAACGAACCAAAAATAATTATACATTATAAAAAAATCTCCATACATTTAGACAACATCTTTTTATATGAAAAAGCAATACTTGTTTCAAAATTTTATTATACTTACAATTCTACTTTAATGGTTTTTGTTTTAATAATTGCGTTTAGTTGTTTAGTATCTTGGATTGGTCAGTGTGCCGTTCTAACTGCAATCGGGGCCAACATGTTCTTCCAGCCATCGGTGTCAATAATGTTCTGACAGCCATCGGGGCCAACACTGTTCTGACAGCCATCGGGGCCAACACTGTTCTGACAGTCATCGGTGCCAATACTGTTCTGACAGTCATCAGAGACAACACTGTTCTGACAGCCATCGGTGCCAACACTGTTCTGGCAGCCATCGGGGTCAATACTGTTCTGACAGCCATCGGGGCCAACTCTTTTCTGACAGTAATCGGGGCAAACACTGTCCTGACAGCCATCGGGGCAACACTGTTCTAAAAGCCATCGGGACAAACACTGTTCTGACAACCATCGGTGCCAACACTGTTCTGACAGCCATCGGTGCCAACATTGTTGTGTCAGCCATCGGGACCAACATTGTTCTGACAACCATCGGTGCCAACACTGTTCAAACAACCATCGGTGCAAATACTGTTGTGTCAGCCATCGGTGCCAACACTGTTGTGTCAGCTATCGGTGCCAACACTGTTGTGTCAGCTATCGGTGCCAACACTGTTGTGTCAGCCATCGGTGCCAATACTGTTCTAAAAGCCATCGGGACCAACACTGTTCTGACAACCATCGGTGCCAACACTGTTGTGTCAGCAATCGGGACCAACACTGTTCTGACAACCATCGGTGCCAACACTGTTGTGTCAGCAATCGTTGCCAACACTGTTGTGTCAGCAATCGGTGCCAACACTGTTGTGTCAGCCATCGGTGCCAACACTGTTGTGTCAGCCATCGGTGCCAACACTGTTGTGTCAGCAATCGGTGCCAACACTGTTGTGTCAGCAATCGGTGCCAACACTGTTGTGTCAGCCATCGGTGCCAACACTGTTCTGACAACCATCAGTGCCAACACTGTTCTGACAACAATCGGTGCCAACATTGTTCTGACAACCATCGGGACCAACACTGTTCTGACAACCCTCGGTGCCAACACTGTTCAAAAGGCCATCGGGACCAACACTGTTTTGACAGCCATCGGGGACAACGCTGTTCTGACAGCCATCGGGACCAACACTGTTCTGACAACCATCGGAGACAACACTGTTGAATTGTTATTTGTTTAACAGATATTCTGCATTTGTATATAAGAATTTCATGATTTTTTAAAGGTGTTACACCTAAGATATGTAAGAAATAAATAAATAAACGTTTAAACAAATTCAACTTTATGTGTTTGCGTTTCTTCTTCATTGGATGATCATGTATATGCTAACTGTGTACACACACCTTTTATTTGACACAATGCTTTCAAAGTAAGAAATGACCCACCTACTTGTAGCGCTTAATTACTTATTTTTACTGGCTTGTTTGCAATTTCAATTAAAAAATATTCCTCCAAAAATTGTTTCAAACACAAAATTAAGAAAACTTACATTTTTTTTTATTAATTAATAATATCTTCTTCTGCAGAACATTTTCAGCGATTTTTTTTCTCATTTTTGCATCAACTAGGTGGTTTTTTTTCCATTTCTAAGTATTTTATTACATAAGAATTGTAAAAAAACAAACAAGTTTTCTATGCTTCAAGGTCCTTAGAAACAAACAATTAATTTATTGCGTTACATATAAGCAAAATATATTAATCTAAAATTGGCGGCCATGTTGTCCGCCATCTTGAAAATTTATTTTTGCCAGAGAGTTGGAGTAAAAAAACAGATTTATTAAAAGAAAAATGATGGAACTTTGTTATAAGAGACATTTCAAATCTAACATGTGCACTTTTTGTACCATGGGAGCCCTACAAAGCATTCTAATTTCAAAAAAAAATATCAAACACTCGTAAAATCATCCAGAGAAAAAGGAAAATAAATCAACAGGTGTTGGCTAGTGTGCTGACTGAGTCATGTGTTTGCTGGTGTGCTGACTGAGTCATGTGTTTGCTGGTGTGCTGACTGAGTCAGGTGTTTGCTAGTGTGCTAACTGAAACATGTGTTTGCTAGTGTGCTGACTGAGTCATGTGTTTGCTAGTGTGCTGACTGAGTCATGTGTTTGCAGGTGTGCTGACTGAGTCATGTGTTTGCTAGTGTGCTGACTGAGTCATGTGTTTGCAAGTGTGCTGACTGAGTCATGTGTTTGCTAGTGTGCTGACTGAGTCAGGTGTTTGCTATTGTGCTGACTGATGTATGTGTTTGCTATTGTGCTGACTGAGTCATGTGTTTGCTATTGTGCAAACTGAGTCAGGTGTTTGCTATTGTGCTGACTGAGTCATGTGTTTGCTATTGTGCTGACTGGGTCATGTGTTTGCTATTGTGCTGACTGAGGCATGCGTTTGCTATTGTGCTTACTGAGTCATGTGTTTGCTAGTGTGCTTACTGAGTCATGTGTTTGCTATTGTGCTGACTTGAGTCAGGTGTTTGCTAGTGTGCTGACTAGTCATGTGTTTGCTAGTGTGCTGACTGAGGCATGTAGTTGCTAGTGTGCTGACAGAGTCATGTGTTTGCAAGTGTGCTGACTGAGTCATGTGTTTGCTAGTGTGCTGACTGAGGTATGTGTTTGCTATTGTGCTGACTGAGTCATGTGTTTGCTATTGTGCTGACTGAGTCAGGTGTTTGCTAGTGTGCTGACTGAGTCATGTGTTTGCCAGTGTGCTGACTGAGTCAGATGTTTGCTATTGTGCTTACTGAGTCATGTGTTTGCTAGTGTGCTTACTGAGTCATGTGTTTGCTAGTGTGCTGACTGAGTCATGTGTTTGCTAGTGTGCTTACTGTGTCATGTGTTTGCTAGTGTGCTGACTGAGTCATGTGTTTGCTATTGTGCTGACTTGAGTCAGGTGTTTGCTAGTGTGCTGACTAGTCATGTGTTTGCTAGTGTGCTGACTGAGTCATGTAGTTGCTAGTGTACTGACAGAGTCATGTGTTTGCAAGTGTGCTGACTGAGTCAGGTGTTTGCTATTGTGCTGACTGAGTCATGCGTTTGCTATTGTGCTGACTGAGTCATGTGTTTGCTATTGTGCTGACTGAGTCATGTGTTTGCTAGTGTGCTGACTGAGTCATGTGTTTGCTAGTGTGCTGACTGAGTCAGATGTTTGCTATTTTGCTTACTGAGTCATGTGTTTGCTAGTGTGCTTACTGAGTCATGTGTTTGCTAGTGTGCTGACTGAGTCATGTGTTTGCTAGTGTGCTTACTGTGTCATGTGTTTGCTAGTGTGCTGACTGAGTCATGTGTTTGCTAGTGTGCTGACTGAGTCATGTGTTTGCTAGTGTGCTGACTGAGTCATGTGTTTGCAGGTGTGCTGACTGAGTCATGTGTTTGCTAGTGTGCTGACTGAGTCATGTGTTTGCAAGTGTGCTGACTGAGTCATGTGTTTGCTAGTGTGCTGACTGAGTCAGGTGTTTGCTATTGTGCTGACTGATGTATGTGTTTGCTATTGTGCTGACTGAGTCATGTGTTTGCTATTGTGCTGACTGAGTCAGGTGTTTGCTATTGTGCTGACTGAGTCATGTGTTTGCTATTGTGCTGACTAGGTCATGTGTTTGCTATTGTGCTGACTGAGGCATGCGTTTGCTATTGTGCTTACTGAGTCATGTGTTTGCTAGTGTGCTTACTGAGTCATGTGTTTGCTAGTGTGCTGACTGAGTCATGTGTTTGCTAGTGTGCTTACTGTGTCATGTGTTTGCTAGTGTGCTGACTGAGTCATGTGTTTGCTATTGTGCTGACTTGAGTCAGGTGTTTGCTAGTGTGCTGACTAGTCATGTGTTTGCTAGTGTGCTGACTGAGTCATGTAGTTGCTAGTGTACTGACAGAGTCATGTGTTTGCAAGTGTGCTGACTGAGTCAGGTGTTTGCTATTGTGCTGACTGAGTCATGCGTTTGCTATTGTGCTGACTGAGTCATGTGTTTGCTATTGTGCTGACTGAGTCATGTGTTTGCTAGTGTGCTGACTGAGTCATGTGTTTGCTAGTGTGCTGACTGAGTCAGATGTTTGCTATTTTGCTTACTGAGTCATGTGTTTGCTAGTGTGCTTACTGAGTCATGTGTTTGCTAGTGTGCTGACTGAGTCATGTGTTTGCTAGTGTGCTTACTGTGTCATGTGTTTGCTAGTGTGCTGACTGAGTCATGTGTTTGCTAGTGTGCTGACTGAGTCATGTGTTTGCTAGTGTGCTGACTGAGTCATGTGTTTGCAGGTGTGCTGACTGAGTCATGTGTTTGCTAGTGTGCTGACTGAGTCATGTGTTTGCAAGTGTGCTGACTGAGTCATGTGTTTGCTAGTGTGCTGACTGAGTCAGGTGTTTGCTATTGTGCTGACTGATGTATGTGTTTGCTATTGTGCTGACTGAGTCATGTGTTTGCTATTGTGCTGACTGAGTCAGGTGTTTGCTATTGTGCTGACTGAGTCATGTGTTTGCTATTGTGCTGACTAGGTCATGTGTTTGCTATTGTGCTGACTGAGGCATGCGTTTGCTATTGTGCTTACTGAGTCATGTGTTTGCTAGTGTGCTTACTGAGTCATGTGTTTGCTATTGTGCTGACTTGAGTCAGGTGTTTGCTAGTGTGCTGACTAGTCATGTGTTTGCTAGTGTGCTGACTGAGGCATGTAGTTGCTAGTGTGCTGACAGAGTCATGTGTTTGCAAGTGTGCTGACTGAGTCATGTGTTTGCTAGTGTGCTGACTGAGGTATGTGTTTGCTATTGTGCTGACTGAGTCATGCGTTTGCTATTGTGCTGACTGAGTCATGTGTTTGCTATTGTGCTGACTGAGTCATGTGTTTGCTATTGTGCTGACTGAGTCAGGTGTTTGCTAGTGTGCTGACTGAGTCATGTGTTTGCCAGTGTGCTGACTGAGTCAGATGTTTGCTATTGTGCTTACTGAGTCATGTGTTTGCTAGTGTGCTTACTGAGTCATGTGTTTGTTAGTGTGCTGACTGAGTCATGTGTTTGCTAGTGTGCTTACTGTGTCATGTGTTTGCTAGTGTGCTGACTGAGTCATGTGTTTGCTATTGTGCTGACTTGAGTCAGGTGTTTGCTAGTGTGCTGACTAGTCATGTGTTTGCTAGTGTGCTGACTGAGTCATGTAGTTGCTAGTGTACTGACAGAGTCATGTGTTTGCAAGTGTGCTGACTGAGTCAGGTGTTTGCTAATTATAACTCGAAGAAACATTTAAGCGCAGTGTTATCTATCCATTCAACAGAAACGCGAAAAATGCTTACGTTTAAGTTGTAAGATACCATGAAAAGGAGCATGTTTAAGAAAACAAATTACTGGCGAAAATGTCTGTTTTAAAGCCTAAGGCCATCACTTTCATGTGTTTGCTATTGTGCTGACTGAGGCATGCGTTTGCTATTGTGCTGACTGAGTCATGTGTTTGCTATTGTGCTGACTGAGTCAGGTGTTTGCTAGTGTGCTGACTGAGTCATGTGTTTGCCAGTGTGCTGACTGAGTCAGATGTTTGCTATTGTGCTTACTGAGTCATGTGTTTGCTAGTGTGCTTACTGAGTCATGTGTTTGCTAGTGTGCTGACTGAGTCATGTGTTTGCTAGTGTGCTTACTGTGTCATGTGTTTGCTAGTTTGCTGACTGAGTCATGTGTTTGCTATTGTGCTGACTTGAGTCAGGTGTTTGCTAGTGTGCTGACTAGTCATGTGCTTGCTAGTGTGCTGACTGAGTCATGTAGTTGCTAGTGTACTGACAGAGTCATGTGTTTGCAAGTGTGCTGACTGAGTCAGGTGTTTGCTATTGTGCTGACTGAGTCATGCGTTTGCTATTGTGCTGACTGAGTCATGTGTTTGCTATTGTGCTGACTGAGTCATGTGTTTGCTAGTGTGCTGACTGAGTCATGTGTTTGCTAGTGTGCTGACTGAGTCAGATGTTTGCTATTTTGCTTACTGAGTCATGTGTTTGCTAGTGTGCTTACTGAGTCATGTGTTTGCTAGTGTGCTGACTAAGTCATGTGTTTGCTAGTGTGCTGACTGAGTCATGTGTTTGCTAGTGTGCTGACTGAGTCATGTGTTTACTAGTGTGCTGACTGAGTCATGTGTTTGCTAGTGTGCTGACTGAGTCAGGTGTTTGCTAGTGTGCTGACTGATGTCATGTGTTTGCTTGTGTGCTGACTGAGTCATGTGTTTGCTAGTGTGCTGACTGAGGCATGCGTTTGCTATTGTGCTGACTGAGGCATGTGTTTGCTAGTGTGCTGACTGAGTCATGTGTTTGCTAGTGTGCTGACTGAGGCCTTCGTTTGCTAGTTTGCTGACTGAGTCATGTGTTTGCTAGTGTGCTGACTGAGTCAGGTGTTTGCTAGTGTGCTGACTGAGTCAGGTGTTTGCTATTGTGCTGACTGAGTCATGCGTTTGCTAGTGTGCTGACTGAGTCAGGTGTATGCTATTGTGCTGACTGAGTCATGCGTTTGCTAGTGTGCTTACTAAGTCAGGTGTTTGCTAGTTTGATGACAGAGTCATGTGTTTGCTAGTTTGCTGACTGAGTCATGCGTTTGCTATTGTGCTGACTGAGTCATGCGTTTGCTAGTCTGCTTAATAAGTCAGGTGTTTGCTAGTGTGCTGACTAAGTCATGTGTTTGCTAGTTTGCTGACTGAGTCATGCGTTTGCTAGTGTGCTGACTGAGTCATGTGTTTGCTATTGTGCTGACTGAGTCATGTGTTTGCTAGTGTGCTTACTAAGTCAGGTGTTTGCTAGTTTGCTGACTGAGTCATGTGTTTGCTAGTGTGCTGACTGAGTCATGTGTTTGCTAGTGTGCTGACTGAGTCATGTGTTTGCTAGTGTGCTGGCTGAGTCATGTGTTTGCTAGTGTGCTGACTGATGTATGTGTTTGCTATTGTGCTGACTGAGTCATGTGTTTGCTATTGTGCTTACTGAGTCATGTGTTTGCTAGTGTATTTACTGAGTCATGTGTTTGCTAGTGTGCTGACTGAGTCATGTGTTTGCTAGTGTGCTGACTGAGGCATGCGTTTGCTAGTGTGCTTACTGAGTCATGTGTTTGCTAGTGTGCTGACTGAGTCATGTGTTTGCAAGTGTGCTGACTGAGGCATGCGTTTGCTAGTGTGCTGACTGAGGCATGCGTTAGTGTACTTACTGAGTCATGTGTTTGCTAGTGTGCTGACTGAGTCATGTGTTTGCTATTGTGCTGACTGAGTCATGTGTTTGCTATTGTGCTGACTGAGGCAGGTGTTTGCAAGTGTGCTGATTGAGGTATGTGTTTGCTAGTGTGCTGACTGAGTCAGATGTTTGCTAGTATGCTGACTGAGTCATGTGTTTGCTAGTGTGCTGACTGAGTCATGTGTTTGCTAGTGTGCTGACTGAGTCAGGTGTTTGATAGTGTGCTGACTGAGTCATGTAGTTGCTGGTGTGCTGACAGAGTCATGTGGTTGAGTTAGTATGCTAACTGAATCGTTTCGTACTAATGTTTGGACTGAGTCAAGTGTTTGCTTGTATTGTTTTGTTTGGAGTGTATGTTTGTGCATCCGTTACCATTAACAATAGCATATTCAGTATTTGGTACTATAACTTACCTCTGTAAGTTTACCGACATTCAAAAGTCATTGGTTTAAAATCATTACGTTTGTTTATGTTTTTCTGTAAAAAAAATTTTTTGCACGTATCACCTTTCGTTTTTAATTGTGCACGTGTAATGCAACATAATATATTACAAATAGCTTAACATTTAAAATCATATATACGCACAGCCGGTAGTCATCAATGCACCAGATGGATGCAAAGCGTTTTATAAATAAGACGTTTATGTTCTTAATCCGATTCCATAGGTAAGAAATGATCTCCGCGAGATTAATTCTTATTTCATTATTAAGATCTACCGCGAGCTTTGATTATAAAACATTTATTTTATAGGCGACTTTATACGACAAACGAATGCCAACACAACCAAATATGGCTCTGAACTGGTATCAGAAGCTATTGTGTTCATTCATGTACGTGAAGTTAGCGGCCTAGCGGCCTAGCGGCGTGAAGTTAGCGGCCTAGCGGCCTAGCGGCCTAGCGGCCTAGCGGCGTGAAGTTAGCGGCCTAGAGGCGTGAAGTTAGGGGCCAAGCGGCCTAGCGGCGGCCTATTTGTTTTCTCTATTTCTAAGCAATTGTTAATGCGTTTTATTTAAAACAATGATAAATCAAAGTTTTTTATTCATACAGTTACATAGCGGCCCTAAATTGTTTTAAGGCGGCTTACTTCACGCCGCTAGGCCGCTAACTTCACGTACATTGTGCCCCCACAAAGTGGCGGCATATAGGGTTGCCCTTGTCCGTACGTACGTACGTCTGTCCGTACGTACGTACGTACGTACGTACGTACGTACGTCCCGAAGATTGTTTCCGATCTAATTCTTGAAAACCGTTTGTCCAATCCTCACCAAACTTTAAACACATGTTTGTGACCATAATATCTTGATCAAGTTCGATAGTCATGGAAATCGCTTTAGTCATTTAGGAGTTACGGCCCTTTTTTGCCAAAAATTCCCGAAGATTGTTTCCGATCTAATTCTTGAAAACCGTTTGTCCAA
The DNA here is from genome assembly GCF_026914265.1 of Mya arenaria. Taxonomy (NCBI): domain Eukaryota; kingdom Metazoa; phylum Mollusca; class Bivalvia; order Myida; family Myidae; genus Mya; species Mya arenaria. The sequence goes on along the minus strand of NC_069134.1, from coordinate 16,078,225 downwards.
TCCTCACCAAACTTTAAACACATGTTTGTGACCATAATATCTTGATCAAGTTCGATAGTCATGGAAATCGCTTTAGTCATTTAGGAGTTACGGCCCTTTTTGCCAAAAATACTTGAAAAATATATGTTTCCAATCTAATTCTTGAAAAGTATGTGTCCAATCCTCACCAAACTTTACATACATGATTGTGACCATAATATCTTGATCAAGTTCGATAGCCATGGAAATCGCTTCTGTCATTTAGGAGTTACGGCCCTTTATTTGCAAAAAAGACTTGAAAAATACGTCCCGAAGATTGTTTCCGATCTAATTCTTGAAAACTGTTTGTCCAATCCTCACCAAACTTTTAACACATGTTTGTGACCATAATATCTTGATCAAGTTCGATAGCCATGGAAATCGCCTTAATCATTTAGGAGTTAGGGCCCTCAGATTATCCTGAATAATCATTATGGCTTATTTTCTGTGACAAAAAATCGAAGTGGGGGCATCCGTGTCCTATGGACACATTTCTAGTTCATTCAAGGTCTGTTCGGAATTGAACTAGTTGATGAATATACACACCGATTCCAAATACAAATGAATATCTTTAAAAACGTGTTCCAAAGATATAGGCATACTATTTCTTATTTAGATTTTATTTTATGTTTTTTTAGAATTTTGTTTTTTTGCAATGACATTGCAAAACGTTTAACAACGTTCATCAACAATGTGTTATTAGAGCTATTAACGTTATAGTTGAAATATCACTTAAAAATAAATTCTTCATGCTTTCAATTAGCCTTGTTATTTACATAAAAATTTATAAAAAATAATTCTTCCAAAATAAAATTACTGTTTCATGTGATCATGAAGTCATGTCGACTTGTGAGTTATAACACGTCATGTCAGTAGTTCACTTATACGATGCGTTGACATAATAAGTGCGATTAGTCGTGTTATAACTTAATTTGCAAGTCGACATGTTTTATGTCGTCTTGCAAGTAGTGGCACGTCTCTCGTTACATTAATATTGCCTTATCTAGACCATGAAAAAGAATCTAGTCATCGAGTGTTCAATGTGTGATCGGCTACATGGTCAACACATTGTGGAGCAAACTCACCACAAACTTGCCCGAACAAAAAGTGGTTCGGCACTATTGGCGTGGTAGCTGCTGGATTGTCTGTCTGGTATGGCAACGGCCTAGAGTTGATCAAGGATTCTTCTTCTTCAAGAGCCGCAGTTAACTCCCCGCCGTTTACATGTGGCCGATGAAGGATAACAAAACTATCTGTGCAACCTACACCAACCCAGTGTGATACAATTGAATGACTCAACTGCCAGTATATACCTCTACCTACTGTTCTTCTTAAGATATCTTTTTTTTTCAGTTCTTTTTAAGCACCAATTAAGTTTTAACCTTTAATACATCTTTCACTTGTAAGCCTCGTCTGCAGACCATTATGCCAATAGCATAAAGGTAAAAGCTAACTTTTTTATCATGTACTTTCTCTACCCAGTCAACACCTGAAACATTAATGTCCTCCATTGACTGGCTTTTACAGTGGTTGGTGTTCATAAATCAAATAATCAAACCAAGTGCATATTTTCAGTCGATATAGTTCACGTTTTGTAATTTTCTTACTTTTTAAACTGCTATGAATTAAAACAAAACATATATACATGTATATCGAAGTTCATTCTTTTGTGGATCTACTGCTAATCTAATCTGCTGATCTAATGTGTTTTACGTTCCTAGTTCTGTTTTGCAGTTCTATATCCATTTTCTAGCCTTCAGTTCTGCCCTTTTCCATTGTTCTGCAAGTTGTTTGCACAAACTTATTTTTATCCTGATTTCGACATGATCAGCAGAGTCCATGCCATCATCCATGTAAGTGGTTTTAACACTGTTTCAGCCGCTTAAGGGTATATTTTTCAAGCCTTTTGTCATTATTCTGCGTGACCAATAGCGCAAAGAATGGAGATGATGGCTATGAACTTTTAATCCGGTGGTTCCATTCCTACTCGAGATACATTTCATAAATGTCCCATGCTGCCATAATTGTGCCTCTCCTGAATATCAGAAAAACATTAAACACATTGATAGGTTGTGTTTTGGATTCATTCAATTAGATAAATGTATAAATTATCTATATAATAAATTATAACTCGAAGAAACATTTAAGCGCAGTGTTATCTATCCATTCAACAGAAACGTGAAATATGCTTACGTTTAAGTTGGAAGATACCATGAAAAGGAGCATGTTTAAGAAAACAAATTACTGGCGAAAATGTCTGTTTTTAAGCCTAAGGCCATCACTTTCCCTTGGCCTTACATAACTACTATGATCATTCACCATATGCGTACAGAATGCATACAAAACATTAGTTTGACATTCAAATGGATTTTGTTTCGGTTAGATAACCCACACAAAACGACAAAAAAGTCCAAGTCAAACTACAGATTTTCCAGACTAACATATCGCGTTAACCAGAATATTTTTATTTAAGCACTACATGTAAGATGTCAGTGATTGTTATAAGAAGAGTTCAAATCAGAGTAACATACCATGATTAGTGCGTTGAGTATATTGTTAACCCTATTTTAATATATGTATGCAATAAAATCATTTTCTGTCAACACAGATTGGCGAAAACGGTTCAATATTGCGACAACATCGTTTTATTTATTAAATGAAAAAAGACGCCCTTTTAGCTCTATTGCCAATGAGCATGCAAATTCAACTTCAGCTGTTTAAAGTTTCGCAAACGGTTAATTTTCCGCGTTCCATTAAAAGGCCATTCATTGGTTATAAGGCACTGCAGTAAAATAATAACGACAATCCTGCTGGAAATAAAGGGTCTGGTTTCTTTTATGTACTGCTATGTAATGGGAACCCGTCCCGGCATTTTTATGAATAAGTTTTTCGATTTATCCTTCATACTACTTTTCAATCTGTTAGTCTGTGTAAAATTTTCCATTGCCACTGGCTTAGTTTCATCCAAATACCTGTGCGTCTGTAATTTGACGTGTTGGCCATTCCACTAGGTTTTTCTGAAATGAATCTAAACTCAAATAGTATTTTAAGTATCAAATGCTGCAGATCACACATCTTTATACAAATTTCATGTCTTCGCAGTAAACATTTAATCTAATATGGACATATGCGTGCTCGATAGAGGGATGACGACTCTTTGCCAATCCATTTATTTCTTTATAAAACACTCATCAAGTTGATTTCACGCATTATGTACATAATAAAAGGATAGATAAAGACATAACATTAGTTTATCATACCTTAGGAATTACAAAAAATCAAAATAAATTTAAATAGTTCAACGTAGTTATGTGCTTTGATCTTTTACCACTCATGTTTCATAATTAATTAAATATATAAACATATATATGTATATATAATATTTGGCTGACGTCATTGATTTTAATTTGTGACGATCGCAAATCCATTCGAAACATCTCGGCCATTTTCTCGAAAACAACCTCGGATGTATATGGGCGGTTTACATACTCAGAAATCGGCATGTTTAAGTCCGCTGCAAGTAGATCGCGTAGTAATTGAATTTAGCAGTTAAACTTAATGACTTAACTCTTTGGAATCTTTATAATGTTTGCAATAATACACTTTACTGGCAATCGATTTAAACTAAGATCAATAAATACAAGCTAAAACACTACATTTAATTAATGATATAATTAAAAAATTAACGAACTACTTCAACTGATGTACCGGCATACATCCGAGGTTGTTTTCGATAAAAATGGCCGTGGAGTTCCGAATGTCGCAAACCTTAACTCAGTCGTATTCATCCTAGAAATGTCATGGCACTCAACACTCAATCTTAGACAAAGTATCTTAAAATCTTACTGTGCTTAATTTCGCAATAGTACGTGACGTATTGCTCTTATAAGTCCATTCTGCCAAAATGAATAGAAATTTAAGTTTGTATTCACTCAAACATAAACTTTTCTTGCAAGTTATTTTCCAACATGTATTAAGTTTTAGTATGGACCATATATTCTGACTCTACACTTGGTTCCTTGGTAGATTGTTTTACTAAGCTTTCAGTTCATCTCCGTTTACAGTAACACTGACAAATGTGTTCCAGGTCCTTAAAGTATAAAAAACAAAAAAGTCTATGATTAACTGAGTATAAAAAACAACGGCATCAAATAAGTGACATTTTGCTTCTGCGTAAAACTGTTGTTGTTGTTGTTTTGTTTTTTTTAATTTTATAGCAAACTTAATGTCCATGGCTTAAGAGTTATTGTACATTTGAAATAAATTATTCGTAACAGTTATAAATCGTTCCCGTGTATTAAACGTTTTCTAATGTTTTACGGGTACACAAGTGGATGGGGAAGGTTAAAACATGAAAATTTTCAAAACTTAATGTTTGATTTGAAAAACAATATGTTATCGTTATTTAAACATACTTTTGCACCACGCAGTGCCCTTAAGAGGGTTTGTCACCATATGTCAACTATTCGCCATTTCTTAGAAAGCACGTAATCGTAATCCCCATATGTTACAACATGTCTTTAAACTGTCAAGGCTGAGTTGCTTATCTTCTCCTGTTTCATGTAATCAGCGTTTATGGTAAATCCTTTATAATTCACCCTTCCATATTTTAATCGGCTTTGGGTTAGAATCTTCTAAGAAAATTACGATGATTCGCCTGATACAAATCATGTCATATATAGGCATGGGCATAGGTATTGATGACAGGTGTTAAGAGGTTAATGCCACCCGTAATAAACAACTGGGTGTTCACATCACGGCCCATCCGTTTGTCCATAGCTGATCTTGATGAAATGCACTGTTCAAGAATACATCATCTGGACTGTTTCTATCTCTAGTTTTGTCAACGTATTCACCAATACAATTTAACCGGCAGGGAGAAACCCCAAATCGCTGTTTAAATTCGTATAAATGCAGTGGACTCTGAAATGATTCGTAACACCAACTCAAAGTTGGTATTTATGCACCTTGTGGTACAAATATATCGTTGAATTGACCAAAGCTGACGTATAAGAGGCTCTGAAACATTATTTTTTTACCTATTTGCACATCAAAATACATTCATTCAGTAAGGGAACGTATACACGAATCACCACCGAATAATGAAGAGGTTTATGTTTTATATTAAGGATTATGCTGCCACTCTAAAACGATCCAAGATAGTTTTCAGGTGGACTATGACCTACTGAACCTGCCTTAGAAACTTTGTCAACATTTTTAATTTATATATTCAGCAGAGTAAAACTTAAATGATAGGACTAAATTGTTATTATTTGACTCTTTAGTTGTGGCTAGTATCACATATGGCTGTGAAGTTTTTGGGAATTATATTTTCAATGAGGTTGACAAGTTAAGTAACACTTTTTGTAGATGTATTACGAATACGGCTATTCTTGGTAAACTAAGTCGCTTCCTAATATCTGTGTTTTGGATACAGAGAAAGTTTCGGTGTTCACTTATGAATTTCGAGGTCCATTCACCGTCGGAGGCTAACTGGCCGGTCCTTGTAATGCCATATGGCCAAAAGTGGTGTGTAAATATTTCTTATATTATACTGAACGTTTTATGTTACCTTTCAATATTTTTAAAGCGCTTTCGATGTGTTTTATTAAACAAGGCGTAAAATGAATACTTGCGACAAATTTTCGCCGTTGTGAAAAAACCCAGCCGCACTTACCCGTTTTATGACGTCAGCGGTCCATATAACATTTTTTCTGAAGTTGACAGGTCTAAAATATGATATGGACCGCTGACGTCATAAAACTAGATTTTCATCAAAATTCAGTGATATTAGGACCGATAAACAAAGAAGGGTCCCACTTAAGTAAGGTATAATATATCTGTATATGGTAATGCTGTTACGAGACATCTCCATTAGAAAGAAAGATAACATTAATGGGTCAAAGCTGTTTAAGGTCTACTTCATGGACTAGGTAATGGAGTACTTGGTTCAATCCTAACAATTAACTAACTATTCCCCATTGTGAAACAAAGACGTTATGATCAGTATGTTCAAACATGGTAGAGTTTACGTTAAGTTCAAAATGGAGTAAAAATTCGAAATATATTGAAAATATTGATAAAGAATGTCATCGAAATAAATTGTCAAAATAAGTTTGTGTGCGCATTCATTACAAAAACAATCCGGAAGATACAATCACAATTTTTTAGATGGAACAGAAAATATGAAATACTCGTTTGTAATACCAATATGTTATATCGGAGTATCGCTTCAATGACAATCGAGAACTTTTCAAATTTTAATTTCAATATTTTAACGTAGATCGATTATGACAACTGCACCAAAATAGTTTCATTGAGTATATTTCAGTCTAACTATTCTCCACCAAGGCTTACTTGTTCATGTCCTATTATGTTTTAGTGATGTTAACTTATTTTTTTGTATGTATATTGAAACGGCTTCTCTTAACTTTTTTGACTTTTTTAACCCCCAGAATGATAAAAAATGCAGTACTTGTGTTCATTTCGGACTATTATTATTTTGTAAATCAATGGAATCAATGTTGCAACAGGCCGGAAGTGAGCGAAGTTCTAGTCCAGCTGACAATGTTTAGTCTCTGAGATATTCATGATTTTTGTGTTGCTGATTGCAGGTATTGAACTGAATTCAAAAAATAACAACTGTAAAGTATGTGCATTACCAAGACTTAAACAAACTATCACTCTGAAGTAGCATTCTTAATCATAGATATAGAGAGTGCATTCTCCACCACATACGGGAGCTTGGCATTTAGTTGTAACAGACCTACAGGCTCCTGTTTGAGCTGTGGGTACGAAGGGAGAAAAGTCGCAAGCAGATGTATGTAAAAATACTTTTACGGTCTTAGTTATTAATGATAGATTTGCTTCAATTGTAACACTAAATTATGCGATAGTTTTAATTCAAGATACAAATGTCATGTAAAAACTAAGCTCAGTTCGTTGGTTCAGACTCAGAAGCGTTACAATATGGAAAAATTCGAAAGTGTAATGCTCGTTCGGTGTATTGACATGTATCCGTCTCGGCCGCGACGATGACATCCTTTATTTGTTCTATAGTTCAGTTTGTGAAATTCAATGGTAAATGAGATCGAAGGAAGGGCTATAACAATGCCAATATATAATTTGGTTGTACGCCTCATAATAGTTTTGTTACACACTACAATAATCAAGCTTAGCAGCAGCTGCAATCATCATCCGTCTCGAAAAAAGTATTTTCTTCATGTGTTTTCAACAGGCGCATATTGTCAGCATATTTGCAATACTTGCAACGTTCGTTGACTACTGCGCAATATGGTACAATACATAAGCTACTTATCGGCATCAAAAACAAGTTTGTCGAGAAGATATCATTAAGACACGTAACAAATCCGAAATAAACCGATTTTTTTTATAATTATATATCTTTCTACGAATACTTCTCATTGGCTGCGTCGTCCATGATGATCGTTTATATAGTCGTACACATTTTTTCTTCAACGACTTTGCGTCTTCGAGCGGTAAGTGAATATAATTAACAACTTTATGTTAAAATATTGTGTTTCAGGGGTTTCTTAATTTAATGTGATGCTTAAATTGGTGTAGTTGTTTGTAATATCGGTTATAAGGTAACACATTTCTCATCTTATTATTCAACATTTGTTCAATACATTCTGAAGGAAATGTTTATGTTGTGTATGTTGTGACATTGTAACTGATTTTGTACCAACTTATCATATGAATTACAAAAATATCAGGGACGCTTTTGGTATTTATCTTTCCATTTTTCACAATTAATATTTAAGTGATTTATTTAACATATACAGAGTAAGTGATTTGATATTCGTTGAGGGTTCAATCATGTCCAGAAGCGTACTTAAAATACTCCTTCACGTCCGGGCGTACAGACCAAGTTTGGTTCCTCCGAAATGAGTAATGCCTAAATGTACAGATCAGAAACAAAAACAAATCAAAAGACTTAAATGTAGAAACATGCAACTTATTACCGGTATGTCGCAGAACCACTGAATGTTAACCTTTAAAATGCCTGCTGATGTTTTTTATTCAATGCATTAAAATCCGTGAGGAAGGAACGCCCCCCTGTTTCCTACCCGTGTAACATTTTGAAACCAAACTAATGAAAACATTTTCATACCGATAGGCCTATCATGCGTGAATGCGTGAAATTACTACTGCTACTGACGTCGAAATGTGTCTGTTGGACACTATATTCTGTTATATTAAACCATGGTCTTCGTTACTGCATGCCTACTGTAGTCTATATTTGTAATTGGTAAAGTATAATAACCAAAATAAATTAAGTTAAACGCATGAAATTTTTAGAGGGATGGTTGTTGTGTGACTTACAAACAGTATCAGAGTACCGTTATACTTCTGATGACTAATTATTTACTTCTCGACGGAATTCGAACTAAAACTAATTGGCCATTTCAACAGCACGTTTGACTAGCGACAAGAACGGATCGGCGAGAAACAACACTCAATCAATGGTAGAAATGGTACAAAGTAGAAGATCATCTCAAAGTACCACGCGTTATTAAAGTGGTTAGACAAAATTATTTTAGCTGGAATAAGCTCAGCGGTCATTGGCTCCAACGCTGTACTTTACATGAATCTCCTTTAATTGCAGTAACGTGTCGTCCGATACTGGAATTAACTGCGGCAACATCGTTCCGGCACGCTGATTTTTTATCATAATAAACTACTGATAATGATATATACCTTTAATAGATAGACAATATAGTGATTTGAAAAAAATACAAATTGACATGATTAGCACTGTATCATGTTTGAATATTTGTTTTTTTATGACAGGTTTTTTTTCCAAATGTTGTAAGAAAACATTTTAATTTCTTCCGTGCGATATCGTATTTTTTTCTCTTTTTAAACGAACAAGGGCCAAAAGAGGCAGTTTAATGCATTTACATAATGATAATTTCGTTGTAAGCTCCTAAAGGGTATCTCACCTTGTGGTCGAGACATCTTAACACTGTTCGCCGATCACTTGCTGGTAAATAGCGAAAAAACTGATCGAGTAACGACAATAGATCCGAGTCCAGTCAACCGAATGAAGACCAGGACAAACTTTTCGAGAAAAATTTATTTATCGATTGTCACTTTTTATGCATCAGCGAAAACCGGCTTACCTTTTACAGACTGAATCCTTCCCTCAACTGTTTGCCAGTGGTTATTACAAATCACCGACCGCTCGTGTCTTAAGTTTGACCTGAGCTTAAGTACAACTGAATTTTCAAAAAAAACGACCATCGAGTACCATTAAAGCTGTACTCTCACAGATTTACCGTTTTGACAACGGAATGAGCAAATTTTTGTTTTAAATATCTGCAAACCAGTGCTATAAGACTGCTCACAACAGATCAGATCGCAGATTTTCATATTTCCGTTTAAAAAATAATGTGTAATGGCTAAAAACGTTACTAACGGTTAAAGAAAAATGCATAAAACATCAATTTTCGAACTTAAATATGAAAATCTGCGATCTGATTTTTTGTCAGCAGTCTTATATCACTGGTTTTATGCATTTTCTCATAAAATGGCTAGTTCCAAGACAAAAATAAAGAAGTTGTCTAAACGTTCAATCTGTGAGAGTGCAGCTTATACGAACTAGAAAGGAAACTGTTTACGACTTCTGACAGCTTACTGATGACCAGTGTTTGTCTGTCGCTGCTGGGGCTTCTGAACTCATGCATTTAGGAGAAGCGATTGAGCTCCTCCTATTATTTCAAGTGTTTGCTGAGTAAGACATGCATTATGTTATTAATATTACCAATCAGTTAAACATTACTTTTACTGTTGTCTTTGAGCAGACACACTGACAACACGCCTTTGGCGAATCTTCCGATTGCAAAGATGGTACAACTCAGATGTCGTCTGCTTTTGTTGGCTTTCTGCCTCTGCTATCTGGGAAATATAGACGCTAGACGTCACCGGTCCTCACGAGGTATATTTCTTGTATATATAATTGCTTTGAAATGAAACCCAATTCTTTTCGTATGAACTGTTGCATAGATTTGTCAAATGCAGAGACATTGGAAAATGGTTTATCTTGCTTTTTGTGTAATTAAAAAAGCATAACGTCTCGAGTGTTCCTGGAATAATATATTTTTAGTACGTAGTTTGCATGTATAACGATAGTTTTTTTGAGAACAATCCTTAAGATTAAACATTTTATATTTTACGACGACTGTGAAGAAAGTTATGACTACTTTTACTAAGTCACTTTCGCTGGCGCAATGTTGAGAGAACTATTCTAGAGTTATGATTTCTTCGAAAATATATCGACGATGATAAAGATACAACTATATTGCAATATATGTTTTTAAAAGATATACTATTTATAAGTAAACAATTAATGTGTGCCAGCATATTCTGTCATGTGAATGGCGTATCATCAGAGAGCGTAAGTCTTTCAAATCCAAAATTCACTTACGACATTAAAGAACTGTAAATATCTTAAAACAGACCCAGTTATTTAGACACAATTATGCATAACAATCAAACAAGTATCAAACAAGTATTCTTTTTGTTTGTAATTACCAAGACATTACCAAAAAAAAATGAAAAGGAAAAACCGTGTTTGTCTGAATTTACCATCTGATCATTTTTACAAAATAAAACTAGGTTTTTAATGTTCCATGTTAATGTGTTCTTGAAATAAAACGGATATTCAACTTTTTTGGAGTTTATCAGACAAGAAATAACGAAATTCCTGAAAAGCAACCAAGCATTTTTTTAAAGAATTCTTCCAAAATCTTAGTTTCACCTCGTCTTCCTCAAGAAAATCTCTGAAAATCAAGTAATGGTAATGTGCAATAGATCTCACCAATATGTTGACTAATTATATTTAGTGCAATTCAGTTTGACAATACTTCGTGTATTCTAACATCTTACTGTATTGTTCTTAAAAGTATCTTACCTATCAAAAATAAAAATAAAATTATTATAAAAAGTGAGCCTTAATCTATGCTTAAATACAGAATTTACTACTAGACTTTGTTCTCTGCTTTAATGATAAAAGTTAGTCCCTTTTTACTTATTTGAATAAATAAGGCTAAGCGCTCGAAAAGCTGATAATAATCCGAATGCGTCCATTAAAAAGCTGTGCCAAGTACAAACATTCGTACTTAAGCTGATAGATGCTATACATGTACTTTCCTGAATTCAAGTCCGGCAACGTTTAGGTATCATTCAATGCTCTAATACGACTTTGACCCACTAAGATACACACCTCTAAACAGTGTGTATTCACAAGACGTACGTTTGCATTGTGGCAACATGATTTTAAACCTACTAATTCTTCCTCCTTCTGTTTTAGTTGCATTCTCGGCAGTTAAAACCACCAACCAGAAAATGAGCGTAAACCAGGATGTCATTTTTGACAAAGTCTTACTGAACAAAGGTTATGGTTTCCGGCCCATCGGCGTTTTCAAAGCCCCAAGAAGCGGAATGTACATGCTCACCTCGAGTCTATTCCATCTGAAAGAGGAACTTACCATTCAATTTGCGATCGTTCACCAAGGCAATGTAGTGGCTAATTTCCATGGAACCAACGATTGGGAGCAGTTCAGCCAAACCGTGATCATACATGTGAAGAAAGGTGAAACAGTGTCCATAAGAAACGTGAGAAACAATAATCCAACCATATATGGCTTCAACTTTTCCACCTTCTCTGGTTACCTGCTGTGATGAGCGACAGAGAAATGACCATATCTGCTTGTTTTATCTTCTTATATTATTAACATTCCTAACCAAAATGATTTAGTTAGGAGTGTGTATTTTAGTTTGAAATATAGCTTTAATTTTCTTAAATTATAATGTACATTTACTACTCTTTGTAGATTACTGTGTAATAACAAAGCAGTAAATCTAATAAAAACGCAAGCAGGATCTAGATGATTTTGTTTTGAATTACAACTGGTGTCCCCACAAGTATCAGTACAAAACAACACGCATTATGGTCGAACCTAGTTTGTCCCTGGACGATTGCTTACTCCCACTCGATTGCATTTTTATGATATACGTACTAAAATAATAACCATGTAACCAAGACAAATACTGCGTACCCGTGAGGGCATGATTAAATGTATCGTCCTTAAAGGACATGTTTTCCGATACCAGTGTGTCTATCTTAACATCTTGCATATTCACTTCAGTCTAAAATGTCATGCTGGTGAACCATTATATCGTTCTTCCGTGATTGGCTCATTAAAAATGGGAATCAATTGTAAACATGTACATCTTTACATTCCATTAAATGATCACACTTAGATATACTTTATAGCTGCCATATATTTGTCGTAATATAAATGTATTCCTTTTTTATTTAACATTTGCTTCTCCGAAATTTGATTCGAAAATAATTGATTGAAACCTTTAAAGGGAATAAGGCCGCATTTCATTATTTCACAGTACACTTTTATTCGATGAAATACTGTACACCATTTCGATGCACACATATCAGCCATATGCGTTTAAAACCGATCAAATGTTTTAAAGATGTAAGGTATTGTATATATTGTTAGTTCTGCGCGTAATGTAATAGAGCGCGGAACTTATTTCTTAACATTTTAGTGCAAAACTGTTCATAAATAAAGATTTGGCGACAATTTGCTGTAGCCATGTTTTAAGCGGTAATTTGCCTGATAATTGGTCATTTCTAGCACGACCTTGACCGGTGGAGACCTATTCTTGCTTTAAAAAACATGGCGTCACAATACATATAGGCTCTTTGCAGACCCGAAGACTGAACATAAAGGTAATGATGTGATACAGTCTAACGATCAGGAGCTATTGGGCAACATCAGAGGTATGCTTTTTAAGACAAGTGGATATTCTTGAACATTGTGAGACGCTGATGAATTTAAATAAAACCATTAGCCCCCCTAAAAAACGCGTTGTTTCCGGTAGCCCGACCGACCCTTTTTCCTCGCTTATCCTAATCTTTTTTAGGCATAAAGGTAAAAATTCAAAAATGAAAACATCGTCGTTGTTTTTATTGCTTGTTGGTGTCTTTAGTCCAGGGTCCTTTGCGACCCGGAGAATAAACACTTATTCCTGATGTCTTTAACCGAACGCTTTGTCAACAGGAAGAACAAAATTGCGGTGTTCATACCGTCAGTGGAAAATGTCTGCCTTTTGCGGGCATACACTGCCTGAGAACTTTTCTTAACAGCACTGAACGTTATAGCGGCGTATGACCTTTACCTAACTGTATAAATTGCAGAGCAGATGGGAAAAATGCAATTGTCCAAAGGTCGCACGGCAAAAGATAGACGTCTATGAACGATTTAATGTTTTGTATTAGTTTGTTATGGTCAGGATGTACTATTAACTTCTGTTGTTCATGAACAAATACTATTCAACACTGAGCTCAGTATAGTTGTATTCTTTATTAATGGCTGTAAAAATGTCAGCGTGCACAATACTTGTTTTCTTTTCATACACGAAGCCATTCAATTTCTTAACGATTTATTTCTTTTATATCAAGACGGACACAGCACGACATGAAGAGACAGTGTTTGCTGTGGTCAAATTTACTAAAGCCAAGCAAACCTTACACGACCCAGGTAATCTGCTTGATATTATGCAATAAGTGTGAGACTATATCAATAGACACAATCTGAACACAAAACATGTATTCGCGAATAACCAACTGGAAATGTTAGAATGATCAACTGGTTAATATAGGAAAAATAGTGAAATAAAGCAGTATGTGTAAAAATACACATATGTGTTCTTGCATTAAATACATTTAGCGTGTAATTTCTACACTTGTGTACCTTTCAACCATAAAACACGACAAAATATGAATTCACAACAACTAACTGGTTGGTAGTCGGATATTCGCAAATAGCAAACTTGAAATGGCCGAGTAGCTAAACATTAACTTTAACATCTTACTACAATGTAGTTGATTATTCGAATCCCCATCTGCAACTAGCAAGTAGTTGATTATTCAAATCCCAAACTACCAACTAACTCCAATTTTATAATAAATATTGTACATTCTCAAAGTTTAAAGGAAAAACAAGTTCACACCATTGATATGTCCTCACAAATACAAAAAATAATGACATAGTTAGATACCATGAAGTAAACTCTAAATAATTGATACAGGGCAGAGTGAGCGTAGTCTGATTTAAAACACAATCTCATTGCCTAACACATTGTCAACGGAAATCTGATGGAGGATGTGAATCGGATAAGAGGCAGTAGGTGGACGTTTAAACCCCTGTCACACCTAGCCGCGTTGCCACTGCGATTGCTCGGCGTTGTTAATATTACCAGCTATTAACTATGAAATAGCTGTTGTTATCGAAAATAATCAACCCGTTTCAGCACCTTGATGTTTACGTTAGCAATACACATCTAATCATTCAACAGATCCGCTTGAGGGCGCCTTACAGTATTACGTAATCAAAAGATTCCCGCGTCCGCTATTTCGTTAAAGCATTTCATTGGTTAAAACTTAAAAATAGATTCAGCGCATGCGCTAAATCGAGCGCACAACCACACCGATTCATTTTCGTTCAGGCAGTCGAACCGAAAGGTCAGTTTTTTAAGAGCTAGGATTGCTAGTTAAGGCAGTCGGACCGAAAGATGGCATTCCGCATTGAGATATTGTGGAAGAGTTTCAGGCCGCCAAGCGGGCAAGGTGGACCCCTTCAGTACCGACAGGGCAGACGCCCGAATCCAACGCAATCGCAGCAGTCCCCGCATCAGCACCGACGGTGAATTCCGGTCTAGCCGCGGCTACAGCTGATGCATCTGATGCATCTGTGGCACTGACTAACGGCACTGCGGCTCTTGCAGATGATGGTCCTATAGCGCCCATAGACCTGGCTAATACAGGGAGGGTACCCACATCTTAGGTCGCGTCACTATTCTTCACTGGCAACCGATTACAAACCGCCGCCCTGGAAGGCCTCCAGCCATTGAATGGGCCCATCAGCATTCCGCAGCTATTGGTCGCGAACGGTGAACAAGGTGCAGGTACGGAACATTTCCTTTCTGATCCGTTGCCTTTAACGGTTATTGATAACACAATGAATCAGATGCCAAGTGTCTTTTCAAATGTTGGGTGCAACATCTTGCATCAAATTAAGAATAAAATTGTGTCTGGTGCAATTGTAGAATTCTCTTCTTTGATTGATTCTAAATCAGGTGTCAAGGAGTAAAATAAATCGTTAATGATAGGCCAGGACGGTCGGCTAATTATTGACAACAAGTCCACACAACAAAAAGTAAACGATATCAGTTCGTGAACAGATGCTTTCTTAGTCTTCATGTCCATTTTTGGCTTCTCATCCGGGCAGGACTCAGGAATTGTTAAAATATGGCCGTGACATCCGGCTAGCCGCCAAAAAGCACGCCGGCCTAGGCTGGCGTGATTATGACCAGCTGTTTCGACTTAGATTTGCCGCCAACCCAACTGGCCCGTCCTTCGCAAAAATAGATTACGAATTGTGGCTCCTTTGCATGGGTCCGTCCTTGGCAGTTGTAAGCAATATTGGCAAACTCGCCGAGAAGAAATGCTTTGATTTCAATTATAGACAATGCCATCGAATAGTTTGTGCTTACCGACATAGTTGTATGTTCTGCAATCTTGATCATCCTTGTAGGTCTTGCGTTAGCCAATGACGTTCTGTCCCACACCCCGGGCCCCGACCTGTCCGTGACGCAGCTCACCTCGCGCGGACAAGGTTCCCACTCGTCCGGGGTCGTTCAATTACTCGCCCTTTCCTCGGGTCCAAGTTCTCCCCTCGTTACTAACAACGATTCGTGTCCCGTCCGTCGTCTTAAGGACCCCGGCTACAGTCCCATAAACACATCAAATTTAGACGCATTTTTACAGCGATATCCCGATAAGGTCCATGCAACATTATTAAAGAATGGTTTCCGATTTGGTTTTAGTTTAGGATTTGAAGGGTCGCGCGAACCCATCGATGCAAAAGAATGCGATCGGATAAACTTCGACCAAGCGTAGTTTTCGATAAATTGGAAAAAGAAATATTGGAGGGTCGAATGGCCGGGCCGTTTTTTAGTCCACCGTTTAAAAATCTTCGAATTTCTCCCATAGACTTGGTACCGAAGTCTGATGGCGGTTGGCGCCTTATCACTCATTTAAGATATCCACGGGCTGGCGGTAGTGTTAATGACCGCATAGTTAGTCAATTAAAATCAGTATCGTACACAAAATTTGACACAGTGGCAGACATGATATTGAAATTGGGAAGATCAACGTTAATGGCAATACGTGATATAAAATATGCATTCCGGCTACTTCCAATATCACCTAAAGACTTGGAATTATTAGGTATTAAATTTGATGGCAAAATTTATATAAACTTAAATTTACCTTTTGGCGCCAGTCGCGCACCACATTATTTCGAGGCATTTTCGACCTTTATCCATTGGCTGGTAAAAGACATTTCAAAAATTCCATCACTTGATCATTATCTGGAAGATTTCATATTTTGTGGGGCACATGGAACTAGCAACTGCCAACATTTACTTTCCATTTTCCATCAAGTATGTGTACAGTTGGGTGTACCAATTAACGATGGAAAAAGCACGGACCCTTCCACTGTAATAGTTTTTCTGGGTTTGGAAATTGATTCTTCACAAATGCTTATAAGAATACCCCAGCACAAAATCGCAGAGTTGAAGTCCCTAATTTTGCTCTATATAACTAGGAAGAAAATAACATTGCGAGACCTTCAGTCACTCGCTGGTAAATTTTGCTTTTTCGACCAGGCAATTCGTTCAAGCAGAGCTTTTTTGCGGCGATTTTATGATGCAATGTACGGTATAAAACATGAATTTCATAAAATAAGGATAACAGAAGGAATGCGCGAACTTGTTTTTCTTAACAAGTTTCAATGGGGTATGTTACATTTGAAAAACGAACATTTACAACTGTTTACCGACAGCGCGGGTAGAGCCGACCTTGGCGGCGGCTATTACTTAAACGGCAATTGGGCATTTTTTTCCATGGCCTCTTGACTGGAGCGAACATGAAGTCATGAAAGACATAATGTTTTTAGAAATGGTCCCTGTGCTGCTTAGCTTGTATCTTTGGGGTCCGGAACTAAAAAAAAAGATAATTTTACGAATCGATAACGAGACTTTAGTTGCCATAATCAATAAACAGTCTGCGAAATCCAAACGCGTTATGCACATTCTCTGACATTTTGTGTTAAGATGCATGCGCCATAGTATTTTGTTTAAGGCTGTCCATATTCGAACAAAACTAAATAATATCGCTGATTCTATTTGACGAAAGCAGTGGGTGCGCCTTCGCCAGCTGGTATCCGACTTGGCAGAAATGGCACCAATTCCACCACTTTTTCAGAGCATGATCTACGAAAGAGGCTTGACGACTAATTGGCTGTTCTATGTCCGGCAATACATTACAGTCGTATCAAGTCGGTTTAAACCGGTTCTCTAATTTTAGGCTTACGTATCAATTGCCAAATTTGTGGCCTCCATCCGTTGACAATTTGGTATTGTTTTTCTCATCTTTGTCACTTAATTGCATAACCGCCAATACAGCTCGCCTCTATAAATGTGCTATCGGTGCCCAATGCATGCTTTTTTGGGTTCGCGGGTACCACTGAAAATTATATAATCACTAAAATTATAACAGGCATGGGAAGGAATACACGCGCACATACAACGCGACTTCCAATAACGGCACAATTAGTATGCCTAATTGTTGAAAAACTCCCTTCCATGTGTATAAATAAATACGAAAGTGCCCTATTTACAGCGGCATACACTTTGGCTTTCTTTGGGTTCTTCCGCGAAGGAGAATTAGCCTAATTCGAGTCCCATGAATGTGATTAACTGTCCGAGCAGTTTCAGTTTTTTCGGGTTTGGTAGGCACCCCGACGTATGCACAGAAACGTAAAAAAATATCCAAGTTCGTTTG
The DNA here is from genome assembly GCF_026914265.1 of Mya arenaria. Lineage (NCBI taxonomy): Eukaryota > Metazoa > Mollusca > Bivalvia > Myida > Myidae > Mya > Mya arenaria. The sequence goes on along the minus strand of NC_069134.1, from coordinate 16,060,254 downwards.
ACATTGAGCGGAATTAGGTGGACCTAGAATGAGAAAATCATCCAGAATATGAACCATACAATCGATGCCCAGGTGTTTTTCAGAAATGAACTGAAGGGTAGATAGATAGATTTATTTCAACATAAAATGTACAATTTACATGGCAATTTTAAAATTAAGACATACAGGTGTTAAACAAACTGTATAAGTTAATACAGCCATGTCAATCAACATTACATGTTAAGGATATCACAAAAAAGAGTTTAAATAATACTCTTATTTCCATTGTGGTCCTTAAAATATAGTCTTGTGTGACATAGGCAGACTTAAAACAAAATATACTTAATTATCACAGTGTGGTTATCAAGGAAAGACATTGAATTGCATAAATAAATAAATTAAATAGCTAAAATGATGGAACAATATGCGGCTTTGACAAAACATTGTAAATAGAGTGACTAAGTAACAATATTAACTAAAGCTTTATCAGATAAAAAATATATGGATATCACAGATGAATATTGCCATGAAAAAACTGACCTGTAAAACTTACTATGTAATTTAAATATCTATCTTTATGCATGACAGTTTAAAAAAATATAAGAAATAAATGAACTTATAGTAAAATTGCATTAAAAGGAGAGCAAATACAGTAATTAAACTGAACTTAAAAAGTGTTCATTGACCTTGCTTTTAAAGGAAATAATAGATTTGGCATCCCTCACATCCTGTGGTAGACTGTTCCAAAGGTTACAACCATTAAAAGCAAAAGATTTGCCACCAAAGCCTTTGACCTTAGGAATTGCAAACCTCTTGCATTCCGACATTAAATTATTTGTACCATCGACCTTAACTCTGAACCTGGTAGGATATTTATGAACTTCATTGATGGGGGTAAACTGTTCCCTTAAATAGAAAGGGGAAAGTTTGAAGTTGATTTTATATACATGACATAATGTTATTTGATTCATTCTACATCTGGCAACCATTGTAAACGTGAAAAATGCTCTTTACCAATATGTGACCTAGGTTGTAAGTTCAACACAAATCTTATTTTGTGTGACTTGCAATTTATTCTTTAAATCTTGTGTCAAACTGTTATACCAAGCAGATGATGCATAGTCAAAGTGACATTGTATAAGAGAGGTAACCAGAAGTTTCTTTGTATGTAGGGTGAGGAATTTACTTTTACGGTATAGAAATTTTAGCCTTGCATTTGATTTTCTAATAATAGACCTTGCCATAGACTCAAAGGACAAGTGTTGATCAATGGTTACTCCAAGATATTTAACTGAAGTCGTTGATTCAATAGGTTGGCCATTACATTGAATATCATGTTTGGACTGGGATTTCAACCGTTTTTGGGACCCAAATAGAATAGACTCTGTCTTTCCAAGATGCAGGGAAAGTTTATTACAGATGAGCCACTGACTAACAATATTCAGGTCATTACTTAACAGGTTTTTTATTTCCATTTTACTTTTACCTGACACAAGAATTGCTGAGTCATCTACATAAAGGAGTAACTTATTTTCGACAACAGCAGATATGTCATTTACATAGATAAGAAAAACAAGTGGCCCTAAAATTGACCCTTGGGGCACACCACAGGAAATAGTTGTTGAGGAGGAGTATTTACCAGAAATTTCAACTAACTGACTTCTATCAGACAAGTAGAAGGTAAACCAGTTAATGGACATTTCATTGAGACCCATCGCATTTAGTTTATTCAATAAAATAGAGTGATTTACTGTATCGAAAGCCTTCTGCAGATCTATGAGGACCATGCCAACATAGGGCAGTGCTAAATCGCTCAAATATGGCGGGAGCTGAAGATCATCCCATGGGCAAGCAAGTATCAAAGTAGAATTTGTCTCGAAACTTGAAACCGAGCAAATCATGGTCTTCAGGGTGTACTGGAATGATGCGAAAAGCAGAGTCAATGTCTGTTTAACTAAGCAAAGAACCCCGGCCTAACATAACTACTTTTTGTACAGCATCATCGAAGGTTGCATAAGAGACTGAAGCCAGATTTTTTTTAATAAAGGAATTTACTGAGTTACCTTTGGGGTAACTTAAGTGATGAATTAACCTAAACTGGTTTGGTTCTTTCTTTGGAACTAAGCCTATAGGACTAATATGCAATTGGGGAAAGGGTTTAATTGTAAAAGGACCTTTAATGCGACCAACATCTAACTCCTTCTGAAGCTTACGAGCAACCATAGAAGGGTCTTGGATACAAGATTTTAGTGTTATTTCGAGGACCTATATAACCCAATTTGAAACCATTTGTAAACCCATGGATGATATACTGGGCTAAAGGGTACCCGAATAGAAAAGGGGTCATATTGGCAATATTACCTGGAGTGACCACTCGGTTTGAAAGACTTGGCTTGGGATGATTTGGGCGTGGATGAGTTTTGAGCGGCCTGGGCAGTGAATTGTTTATTTGAGTATGTGCAATGGAATGCTGTATGTTGTCCTCTGCAAAACCCACACACGTGGGGCTGGGAACATTTGGGACTATGGCATCCAGTGCGCTTGTTGTGATTCCAGTATGTGTTCTCGAGGAATTGTCTGACTTTGAATGAAGTTGACTTTCCAGGACGAAAGGGACGAAATGGCTGTGTGTGTGTGTGTGTGTGCAGATACTGTGTTGAAAGAGGTACACGCCATTAACCAAAATTCTGTGTGTAACCTGTCCCATGGCAAAGGTGCAGATGCTCGGGCCATACGAAACTGGGTGTCGTAGAAAGCAAATGAAAGACCTGGGCGCCGTGAAGCGATATCCCGAACTATCTCCATATACTTCATGAGCTGGGAAGTTTCAAGTGGATATCTGTGTGAGTAGACGGCGATAAACCGAATAAAAGCCGATGTCCATGACTCAATGGTAGTAATTTTCTTAGCTTTGTGTGATGGTGAGATAGATATATTGGATTGATTGTCCACATGTAAAGAAAATGTTGGAGATTGGTGTTGATTGATTGATGCCGGCAGAAGCGAAGCTATGTCGATATATTTATGTGCCCAGATAGCTTTTTGGACCGACTTCATTTTTGCGACAGGATAGGGAAGCTAATAGGCTCAGAATCTTGAATTGGTGTGACATTTACCTCCGAGTGTTGGCGAGAAGGGTAGTCTGTGTCTTCCACAGACTCATCTGAGTCTGAAGTGTCGCTTCCAAAAATATGAACAGTCTTAACATCTCCAGGAGGGATAGACATTGTGTGGATGGTTGATGTTCTCAGACGTGAACTGTTAGGGTTCGGAGGGGCTGGGATGACTATCTCAGCTTCACTTTCGGAATCTTCATGAGATAATGATATGAAGTGATGATTGTTCATCGATGTAGAAGATACAGACGGATTTGCCAGAACCGGGGCTTCCGCTTCCGCCTCGCAATCCGAATTGTCATGTGACAGCAAAAGCCTAGTTCGTTTTGACACGTTTGGAGAGGTATCCGGAAATGCTGTGGCGCTGGCCGTTTTCTTACTTCCAGGCCGTCCAGTCCGCCTCTCAGTTGCAACCTTCTTATTTCGACCTGCAGAGAGTTGTCTCGACTTGTTCCATGTAGTGGAATTGGTGCTTCTTTGTTAGTGTCTGTGTCGGGGCAGCAAGGACAACTAGATACTGTGGCAGCCTTACGTTTTTAACGCCGCATCTAAAAAATATCAAAACCTATAGAAAAGAAAATGTGGTTGCATTATGCACCGCACAAAGCAACAGAAAAAATGTCATGCTGCACCAAACAAGGTTGACCCGCGCCACAACGTGGTCGCAATGTGCACCGCACAAAGTCAAAAGATGTGTACAATGCACTAAATAAAATGTTGACCCGCGCCACACCGTGGTCGCAATGTGCACCGCACAAGGTCAAAAAATGTGCACCGCACAAAATAAAAAAAGTTGACCCGCACCACACCGTGGTCGCAATGTGCACCGCACAAGACCAAAAAATGTGCACGATGCACTAGATAAAAAGTTGACCCGCGCCACACCGTGGTCGCAATGTGCACCGCACAAGGTCAAAAATGTGCACCGCACTAAATAAGGTTGACCCGCGCCACACCGTGGTCGCAATGTGCAGCGCACAAGGTCAAAATTGTGCACCGCACTAAAAAAAAAAGTTGACACGCGCCACACCGTAGTCGCAATGTGCACCTCACAAGGTCAAAAAAGTGCACCGCACTAAATAAGGTTGACCCGCGCCACATCGTGGTCGCATTGTGCACCGCACAAGGTCTAAAATGTGAAGACTTCAAAAAATAACAATGACCACACCGTGGTCACATTCCAAAGCCAACTATGGACACCTTATGCACCACACAGACAAGAACATGTGCATACCCCACTGAAAACAGTGAAATCATGCCGCACTGTGTTAACAAACAATATTATACAATTAATAAAACTGTAATATGTATTTTCAACTAATCAAACTGAAATATCAAGCATAAAGCTTATCGTAATGGAATATCATTGACGAAGTTCAATATTCTTCATAAATTAAAAAAAAATGCAAAACTATTCCAAACTTTTGCGTAATGTACCAAGCTAATTATTGAAACATAAAAACGTAACTTGCGTATCACTTGACTGTGGTACGGAAGGCTGCAACTATGGCTGCCCGAAGATTTGACAAAAGTTTGAACTGCCCGTCTTTGGAAAGGTGGCAACCATCCGAACTGAAGTGTTTTGCCTTTGCCTCTGCCGACCAAAATCCCTTGATATGCACGACCAGGAAAACGGGAATGCAGATTGATGTGAAGTTGTATGTTCAAAGCATCCACTCGATCATTGAACCACTCAATGTCAACTGGGTAACGGATTTGCACAGATGCTGGACATCGATGTAACACTTGGCATACTATGACCTGTGTAATGTTCAAAATATAAAGTGCACTGTCAACTATATCACAAATTTGATTTGAGTTATATACGTCATTAGTGCCAATCAGTAATATGAGAACATCCGGAAAAAAGTCGGCCACTGTTCCAATTTTTGTTTTGAGAACCGCTGCAGAGGCCCCAGGAAAGCCAGAGTACTGTATCATGGACCGTCCGTGTAAACATTGTTGAAAATTAAGCGAATCCTCCTCTCGAATGAAAGTTCGAAGTCGAGATACAAAAGAATGTCAAAAAATGCACTTTCATAGGCGCAGCCATTTTAAATCGCTTATGTCCTTACGACACACATGTAGGTCAAAGACACTTACATCCACAGACTGAGTAATCCGTTTTCTAAATAGCGCAAACCGTACAATGTTTCACAAAGTTAAAAGGCATCGGAAGGTTGCCACCACTATATTTTTAATCCAGAAATAGGACGAAGCAATTCCTATTAATAATGCGTAAAGTATATACCTTCGCACACAATATATAGGTAAAATTATGCAAAATATTTTGCTCAAAATATGCAAGCACGTATCTCAGAAGATTTTTCTAGAATGGCTGACGCGGGAGGCTAGCGATAGGCTGACACCCACCACGTGACCACTGGTCACGGCTTCGAACGCTGATAAGCCAAGCACACACCACGTGACCACTGGTTACGGCGTGGAACGCTGATAAGCCACGCTTTAGATGTAACCGGTTAAACCCGCACATTTAGCAAGGGGTGATTCAGTTCAACCCGCAGATCCATAAAACATTTTATGTCGGCATAAAATTATATAAATGTTTTTTTTCTGGCACGCAGGCCAAAGATTAACGGCCCGTTGCTGTGTCATATGGATGGTACTCCTCTTACACGCACACAGTTTTCTTCTGTATTAAAAAAATGTTTATCTGTTATGAGCCTCAAATTTGCAAAGTACAACACACATTCATTTCGCATTGGGGCAGCCACAACCGCCACTATGGTGGGTTGCACCACGTAACAGATAAAAGGGGTCGGTAGGTGGACGTCAGACGCCTACAAACGTTACGTTCGGCATGAAACTATACATTTGGTTCCAAATTTACTTTAGGTTTGGTTCATCACATCATATTTCATATTATTGTTCTGATTATTTGGACATAACGACGCGCGTGTGGGTCGTCGGTTCTTTAATTATAAGGCATGCCTTTTGCTACGCCCGATCGCACGACGCAAACCTGGGAATTCCCAATAGTGCCTTTTGGTGGCAGTGCTATGGAGGTCTGAGCCTTAAAGCGCTTGTAAGGAAAGTCACGTTTTTGAAATATATTAATGAAGATGGACTACCTAATGTCTAGATTATTATGACCAGATTGTTTCGTTCGCTGTTCATGCTTGTGAATTCGTGCTTGTGTAAATAACATGGAGCCTCGCCATTAAATCCAAACTTTAAATGTAAATAAAACAAAATTAAATTTTGACAAGTTTTTTGTTCTGTTGTTTTATATAGCAAAGAAAGTTATAGTTATGGTTGAACTTCGAGTAACAGAAGCAAAGCGCTCCAATCGTTCTTTTAAGTTGAGAATTTATCGATAATCCCAGTGCGCCGTAATATTGTAGGAAAAAAGATAATTTTTATGAAAATGGCGATGTCACAGCATTCTCATGGCGACCTTGGCGTTTTACCGTGTTCCAGCAGAGTTTTAGTCTGCGATTGTCTGCGACCTCGTGGCGCTCTCACGGCACTTCCACAGCAAGCATCTCATTGTCACAGTGCGCGCACTGCATGTGTACTGCGCTTTCATGGCGCTCAAACTGCGCTGATCGCGTGTTGTTTTGCACTTTCTACACAAACGATACCTCCATCAGAAAAGGTGATGAAGACAGGGAAAGATAAATGCCCACAGCCAACAGAAGCAAGTCCATCACCATGTTGCACATCAGTCAGGGTGAAATGAATGTTTATTTGAATATATCATTCCTTTATACTATTTTGTTTGGTTTGTTTATTGTCATGCAAATGCCAATTGACGCGGAAGCAGCACATTCGGGGTGCAATGATCGCCATGGCGGCTCAGTATAATCGTTGTAAGAGAGCAGTTAGAAAAGTAAACTGTTTCTAACAGCCATAGACGCGCGATGGACACGCAGTGTCATCTCTGACAATGCCATAGAATCGCCGTGCAAGCGCCACCGATTACCATTGCGCTCGCACTGCAACCTCTGAGCACCTGCGGCGACCTTGTGGCTTTGTAGGAGACCTGACAGCGCTGCTATGGCGACCTCACGGCGATGCCACTGCGCTGTTATCAGAACGCCAATCGTCAGCGTTTGTTTGGGCATGCTCAACGTGCGCGCCTTCACTCAGCGTTATATGCGATCCCACCGCGTTAACTGGCGATGCAACTGCGGTGCCGAGGCGATGCTTGCTATTTCACCGCGAAGATCGCCGTTCTAGATTTTTCTTGGACGCCGTGGGAACGCGGCCCTAGTGTGACGGAAATTTTAAACACCCGCGAAAGTTGAAATTCTTACTAATCAAACCCAGTTCTTAATGATTGCCTATCTGCAATTTCAGTCAATGAAAATATAGGCTGTATTCTAACTTCTGTAAATGTGTTAGCCTTAATGTTAACATCACGTCTTGCTACTCAGATATTTCACAGGTTTGTACGATTTAAATCTATGATAAGTATGAATGTACTCCAGTATCTCGAAATGTCCCAAACTAGCATGTAAGTGATAAACATTAACAATTGAGAGACCCAAATATTTGTCATTGTCTTGCTTGTATGTTAATACTGGGAATGTTGGGTCTGCTTGACAACTTTAACTATTGAAAGGAGCAGGGAAGAAGCGACTGTATGGCTTCCAGGTCCTTTGGCTTTTATCCATGTTTGAAATTAGTCCATCGTCGTCAGACTCAGGGAGTGTTTTGGTCTTGTTTTGTTGTGGATATACTCTAGTTCTCTAACGAGCACCGGTGTATAGTACTGTCATACTTCAGTGGACTGTTGAACGTCCCAGAAGATTTTGGCTGATTTTATAAGTTCTCAAACTGAGTCTTAGACATGTATTAGTGATTCAATTCATTTACCAATGACATTTACAAAAGAATGAAAACACTCAAATTTTACTCTTAAAATTAAGTTACTTCTTATGTAGTTATTGAATATGTTCTAGTATGCAACTTGTAGTATAGTAAGGAGTAGCAGAGGAGCGGTGGTTGACAACTTGGGCTTGAGTATCTTTAGGTTTTTATCTTGGACGTCTGAAGCCAATTGTATAAATCAAACTTGTTATGTGTGTGTGTCCGCGAGAGCGTACGTTTCTGTATGCGTGTGTGATTAAGGGAGAACTCCATTCATGTTAAAATTTTAGATATTTTCCGAAATTTGTTCTAAAAAGGAAGTGTAACCGATTCTTAGAGTATAAAGCATTTTGAGAATCGACAACTGTATCTGTTCTAACATTTATTCCAACATTCACTTACGTAACATCAACTAAACAACTCAGATTCGTCGTTTCTGTACTTAAATCACCGGCAGACGAACAAGTCTTATCTAAAGAAATTGTACTGTATTGCATAAGCTATTAAAGCTACTCGCTCAAGTTTGTGTAAAATGCACTTTTTGTATAAACTGTGGCAACTTATTATGAGAGTCAAAACTATGATACCGATCGGTATAACCCTTCAGCAAAAATGTTGGTATTTGCTCAAATATCGTCTTTGAAGACCACAAATTTTATAAGCGTCAACGCTAATGGTCACTTAATTTCTAATTATTTATTTCGCTACATGAGTATTTTTGTGTTTGTGCAACACACGTTGGTTCGCGACATGTATATGTTCGTATCGGTCCTATAATTGACACATGGGTATTTTTATATCGGTTCAATACTCGCAATATTGATGTTATGGTATCGGTCCAATTCTCGCTACATGGATAGTTTTGTATCAGCCCAATAAGTGCTACATGGACACTGAGTATGTTGCGTATTTTATAACAACATGGCGTTTCGCCCCCGTTATTCTCATTGTTCCTTAATGCCTCGTCTTTACTTACGGACACGCTTAGGATCTTGTGCTTTTATCTAACTTTGTCATATATAGAACGTGGATTTCAAATTTATGCCACACAGTTTAAGAAAATTAAAGAACACAATGTTGTTTTTTATTTCGTTGTTAATCACCATATGTGTTGCGGCGCAGGCCAGGACTATTGAGATGAGACTTGATCTGATTGAAAAACAACTTAACGAAGTTCTTACGAGAGGTATCGTTAGAGTTTGAATAGATATTTTGGTATAATTATATTTTCTCACAAAGAGCCGCCATCGTATAAGTGACCCCATCATTACTCTTCTAATGATGAACAAGTTAAGATACCATACCGAGCTGACGTGCAGAGCGCCTGGTCAAGCCAAATTGTCACATGTATCGTCAAAGATAAGATACTAATGACATTTCCATACCTAAAATAACAACCACATTGAGATGACAAACATGAGTTTATTTACCTGCCACGTTGCTTCTAGGACAATATCTTATGTTTAGGGTTTATATCCATACATCCATGAGCCGTTAAGACACTTCACCAAGACTAACATCCATCAACTTTGTTCGTGTTCATAACTCCTCTTCCTTTCACTCGAACTTACACACACATTGTACACCATCAACTTTCGTGCCTTACATATGATGATATTAGTAACTTACAATATGTTTCAGAAATTAACCTACAGAAGGAAAATGAAGGTCAGAGAACTGCCCTGCGACAGCGTGACATTGAAGTTGTTGTTGAAAACCAGAGAAAGATTATTGAAGAACTCCAAGATACCGTTGTGCGTCAAAACAATCACATTGAGGGGTTACAGACGACAGTAAGGGTGCAGGAGTTGAGAATAAACGAGCTTGAGGGCGCAAGTCGGGAACTTAAACCGGAAAAAAATGAACTAGGCGAAAACATACAGGCCACGAGGGAGTCTGTATTTCCTCGTAATTTAAACACAGAAAACTCGGGTATTTTTCTCACACTGCTGCTGAAGTTATCTTGCATAAACACATTTTGATTATATTTAAAGCGACAGTCCGCAAAAGTAACCGTATTTCAAAAGTTTTTAATAAGTTCCACATTGTTTCAGACCGACTGAACCGCAATTATTTTTTAAAAAATCGCTTTAATAACTTAGATTTAACAAATTGAAAATTGCCGAAAGTTGCTATTTTTAGACGGCAAAAGAGAAAGTAGGTCTACGGTTTTTCCGACTACTCTTGGGGGCGATACTATTTCCCGGTCCCGGTCTCATCCGGTCCCGGTCTCCTCCGGTCTCTGTTTTATAGTAGCTATCGGGCGTGATCAAAAAGGTGTTAATGACCGCGGGGGGTAATAGGATTACAAAAGATTACAGTTGATTAAAACATTAGATATTTGATGATAATTATGTCACTATTTATTTCAAATTTTATATCAATAAAACATAAAATAAATTTAGGCAAAGATAAAAACATGAAATATGCACATGTACTGAAATTAATGTCATGAATAACAAACACATTGAGTGTGTGTTTTTTTCATATTAAATTCAGTTATAAGTATACTATTGATAATAGTAATACAAAAAATAACAATGCTTGACTACATGTAAATCAGATATGAGTCGGATATGCAAACATGGAATTTTTCAATTGTAATCATTTATGCTTAAAAATTTTTATGTCGGGGGGGGGGGGGTAAACATAAAAGGAAGAACAATAACATAACATAACATAATTTAAAAGGTGCAATTCTAAGTTACTTCATACTCTAGCCGTCCTCAATCTTTTATGCAAAAAACATGAGCATTTGTACTGCATCGCATCTTTCTCTACACCTTTAACACGAATTGCATAAATAGTGTATACCTATAACAAATTGCATAAATTAAAACATAATGTTTATATATTTTATACCATTTTGTTACATATAAAAACAAATAAGATTGTCAAAATCGTGTTATAAACATCAGCAACACAATCCGTTGCCTGGGGCCATAAGTTATGAACCGGGAATTATGAGACCGGATGAGACCGGATTTTACGAGGAGAGACCGGGAAATAGTATCGCCCTGCGCATGTGGAATCCCACTGTTTTTTTCTATTTATATAACCGTTAACTCTCGGGGGCCGATAGTTAAGAAGAGATATTGAAAATGACACGAAAAACTCATTTCTAGGTCGATTTGAACCAAATTTTTTTTGGATTCGTCAGTCAGGAATGCTTATCAACACATAGATGAATTTATTTTTTTTTCATGGCTAATTTGCCCGATTTGCGGACTGTCGCTTTAACTGACTACAGGAGTCAAATATATTGCTTCACAATCACCCAAACTTTACTGAATGCTGTCAATCTGATTGAACTTTCATTAATGTTTTTGTTCAAAATGCCGAATGGAACACTAATCCTGTCATTCGGTAAATTGTATGTCATATATTCCACAGTGTTTCCGTTAAACGAGCATGCAGAAATCATGGAATAACAATGAGTGCAAATGTTTTGCAAAGGTTATGTAATTAATGAGTGTCAAAGTACAAATGCAATAGTTGGCGTAACAATACAAATGCACTACAAAGTTTAGCAACAACAACAACAAAAAACAACCATTACCTTCATTTGCCATGGTAACATGTGTTACAAGAGACTATAAAGTTCAATAAAGCGTCGGTAAACAAGATGGAAGTGAATATTTCGTTACAATATATTTGTCTAGATAGTTCTATGCTATCAAAGTGAAATTATTACGCAATATAATAATGTTAACATGTGCAACTGAAATAAAGCTTCATCAACGTGTTTGCGGATTCAGTGAGATGGGTAAAATTAGTTAAACAATTCATTTTAACATTTTGAACTAAAATATTTTCGCGAGGAAATGTAGGATATTTGTGGTAATAGTATTTTCTGTTTGATATAGTCGATAACTAAAGGCAGTCGACTTATTTAAAATAATCAGTCTGGAACATAGAATTTTTTTCATGTTCATTACAAGAACAAGCAGTTAAGTATTTCATATTTCGTGAAATTCAAAACAGAACCACCCACAAAGTGTTTTCAGGTCCTCATCCGCTGTTTTTGTGTCTCATTGCTGTCGGTGAAGCTCTTTTCACACCGAATCGTTTACGGTCTGGATAAACTACAATGTATTAAAAATATAATGGTTTTACGACAATAATATAGAATAAAAATAATAAGACCAGTGACGCAGCCAAAGTGATAAAAACCAAATACCAATCTTAGAAGACCATTAGAATAATCAGTCGCGAGAATACCGTTGTAATTGTGGCAAGCTACTTAACTCACGTCAGATTTTGTATAATGCAAATACAGAGAAAAGTTAAGCAACAAAACAATAGTGGTCACAGATGCGTGAGGAAAGCCCTCTATTCAGCCTGTCGGTAATTGGTATATAATATATATGCTGAATAAAATAATGGCTAATATCCCATTTATCTTAACAAATGCCTTCAATTATTGATCTACAATTATGCGAACACTGATTGAATTCCCATTAACATGTAAAACGTAGATATGATGAATTGGATTTTTTGCAACATTGGCCTCCAAATGTGACCTTGACCTTTGCAATGAGATCACAAATGTCATGCATGACATATTTTCCAATGGAGCTTGACAAATTCGTAAAACTTTATTAATAATTTATGTTTTGGCTGAGACAGTGTATTGCTATGAATTGTATAGAGCGCAACATGGCCACTGAATGTGACCTTGACCTTAAGATGAGAGCATAGACTTTATGCGCGACAAACCTTACTATGGTGCTCTACAATTATGTGAGGTTTGATTGATTTTTTTATAAAGTTATGGCTTAAGGTGGAACGCGACTATGAACGAAATTTCGAGTTACTGTCTGAAAATTGGTATACGAATAGAAGAGCATATGCTCAGCTAAGAACAGTTTTGAATCTACGAGTCTTCAAAATATGCCACTGACGTCAATTTTGAGACGTCTGTCATATTTTTGCGTTCCAGCTACAATAACCGATATTTTCATTAATTCTTCGTTTAGCGCTATGAAATTTCAACCTCAAGTGCGTCTTGTGAAAACGTTCACGCACATATATTTTTCATTCTCTTATTTTACGTTTTTATTTTAAATTCGTCTATAACGTCATTTTTCGCTGAAAAAACGGCGTCGTGTTTCGCTGAAAAAAGTGCGCATTTCTTTAATTCTTGAAAAAACTGCTCGTTTAATTTTTGATTTTTTTAAATACATGTATTCAATGTTTTATTACAAATTGCCTGATATCAAGAAAAGGGTACCTTACCGACTTCGTTTTTGATGAGAAATCTAAGAGTGTCTGATCAGTTTTATGTAAGGGATATTTGTTGCTGTACAAAATATCTGATTCCACACAAGACGGGCGCTGAATTACCAGCTTTATAAATCAACGGATGACTTAAATCTGGTGGCTATTTTAATGAGAGGCTTTCTAAATTATTAAGCAATCTCATTTGCCGAATTATAATATTTTGATAATACACATCAATAATCGTTGAAGTCATGGGACTATGCTGATTAGTGCTTTGTTTTTTTATATATTCATCTACAGTAATAACACAACAATAAACAGTTCTACTACTTTATTAGTTACCAATTTCTATGCTGATTAGTGCTTTGTTTTTTTTATATATTCACCTACAGTAATAACACAACAATAAACAGTTCTACTACTTTATTAGTTACCAATTTATTTTATAAGTATCAGTAGAGATCTGCAGTTATAAGGCTATGAACTAAGCAAAAGCATAGTAAATCCAGTGTGTGTCACTCATTTCATACACAAAATATAACTTACAAACCAAAAAATGGTAATCGACAAAAATCTGCATTGTAATAAGCACAAACGGATCCAGGCAGTAGAGGGGGTGCAGCCCCCCCCCCCTCTCCTTAAAATCATCTAAGTTTACTTCTGTATGTCACCATTTGAGAAAAATGTAATAATATACATATCTATAAAATACGCGACTATAGAGTTCAGTGTTTTGAATCTAAGTTTGATGTAGCCAATCGGTTATCGTTGAATAAAAACATATACAATTAAGAAATTCCACTAATAGTGGTAACCATATTATTGACTAAGTTTGGTAGTGAATATAACTCTTGAACAACTTTCAACGAGGGCCATATGTTACGCAACGGTTGGGGGAAGGGTGTTGGATGGTCAGTTCTTGACGTTAAAAAATGTTCGGTCATTCTTTGAACAGAAAGAAAATGACTCATGTGGTCAATATATAACGGGGTCAAAATTGAATGTTACATCGGCGTTAATTTAAAACACACTAAAATTTTAAAGTGAAACTCTGATTCAAAATCAATATTTCACATGTATAACAAACATAAATTTTGACTGATAAACCCTTACTTCTTACTAAATAATAAATTCATGCAAAATATTATTAGCTGATTACAAGATTGTAACTGTTTATTTAAAAGTAGAAAGCGCAAAAATGATTCTTTTTTATTGAATGCTAAAAGAATTTTCTATGGTCTTATAAGGTAGAAATACCGTGTTTTATGCACATTTCTTTCAAATTAAACTCGGTATCCTTCATAAGAACCATTGTTTTCGATATTTATTCATTCTTAGAGGCATATTAAAACATTATTGGTATACTTATGATCGGAAGTAGAGCAGCAACTAGGGCAAGCCCGTAGTGGATATCCTATTACCCATCATTTCAATCAAGGAAAACATAGCCTTTTCAATATTTATTTCATTTTCATTGTCTTTATCTTATGTTTGGAAAATAATGGGCAAGGCTCGGACGAAGAGTAGATAAAACATCAAAGGTTCTGTCATGGTATATCTATGATCAGATCCGACCAATCTATTTAAATACCATCAATTGTCCATAAACAGTTCTTTGAGAGTTGCCAATCGCCAATGAGAGACTGTGATAGTAGAAGCCGATCTGCCCCCCCCCCCCAAAAAAAAAAAACAAACAAAAAAACAGCAAAAAACAATAACACCAAATACTACACTGAGTGGGTTAAATATTTTGGATTTTTTTGGCTTGGCAACACGAAATGTTAGAAATGGAGCGTGCTGTTTTTTTTGTTGTTGTTTTTTTGTAGCAAACATAGCATAGCGTAGCCGACATGCATACATATATGTATAAATAAATTGCGTAATGAAGAGCATGAGCATTAGCATTTTGCAAGATTTTAAAGCTAAATGTTGCATATCTGTTTTATACCCATCTTAATCATGTATTGCAAAGAGCTGAGGACGGGCCAAAGTAGCCTCAGGAAAGTTTTAATAATTGTGTCACCTGCCAATAATTTGGTTGGCGTTTTCATGGCGACGCGATAAATTTGCAACAATATGATTTTGCATAGACAAGTATAGCGTTCAATGGGTCTTGCTAGCATAGCAGGCAAACATAGCATAGCGTATATAATGACATAGCATAGCGTATATAATGACATTGTCCGTCTGCTTTTTCATGCTTATTATTGTATTTTTAATGTTTCTTGCGCAAAAGTGTTTCACAGCAAGGCACTTCGAAGTAAAATAGTTAAAGCATGGTTCTAATGTAAATATATGAAGCTGGGACAAAGTAAGTAAATTGCAACACGCAATGGAATATACTTAGTACGTGGAAGTTGAAATGCCCGCGCATGTATTATGCAAATCATAATGAGCTGAAGATTTCAAGAAGTTAAGACGCGGTGGCATTAATGAACAAGTCGTTTCCTTCCGGCGCTAAATGAACGCCGTCGGGAAGTAGGTGCGATCTATTAACTGTATGTGAAATGTAGAAACCGCATTTTGACAGAGTGGCGTTTTTACAAAAACTACAAAGGCGCCGCCTCGTTTTATTCATAGCGACATTATTGGAAGAATGACGCCATCGGGTTCGTGGTAAAATTTGAGAAAATACTACTTTAACGTTAGCAAGTAAGCGGTTGACCTTGTCGAGCAAAGAAATGTATTCACCCATCTCTAGTTTTAGTTTACGTTTTCCAATGTCATTACCGCCGCACTGCCCTTTTGATTGTTGATCGGTTTTGAACCCCCTTAAGGTAAGCAAAAGCGCATCTTCGACAGGATAAAACGATACGTCCCTGTTGGACAGAATCCTATCACTTAAGCCCCGGCTGGTTAAAGCTATTTCGCCGAACCTGAAGAACCCAAAGAATGCTAACGTGAAAGCAGCGGTAAACAAACAGCTCTCATAAGCATTATGGCAGACTGATGGTAAGTTCCGAACAATGTCCGTAAGCAGATTGACGGTAATTGGTAGTCTTGTTTTTATTGACGGCTTTGATCTCTGAATACCTATTAATACTTTGTTCACAAAATAGTTATCTGTTATGTCATCATGACCTTACATTGGCATCCTATGGCGCACTTATATTGTCTGGCGGTGTTATGCGACACCCCTTCAAAGGACAGTGACGATAGGAACAAAATAATTTCCTCAACTGTTGGAGGCCAGGCTTGAGATAGTTCATGCTTAGTTCTAAATGTTTCGAACCGCCTTACACCTACAGCGTAAGATGATAAAGTATTTTCTGACAAGGATGATTTAATTAGTCGTTTAACTTCATTCCGGAGATCATTTTCCGAAAAGCGTCTGGGATTACTTCCGGAAAGGTTGACAGCGGCACGCTGTGGAAGAGTCTGTCCCACTGTTTACGGGAAATAAAATCAGCGATAAAATTGTGTTTAGATGTAATATGGACAGTCTTTTTGACTTTGACGACTGACTGTTTAACACAGATACTAGTGCGTTATTGTCAATATGTAAGAGAACTAAGCTATTTGATAGTTTGGTACTCCATAAGGTCGTAGCTAACAATACCGGAACCATTTCCAAGAATGTTATGTCTCGCATAATGTCCTCATTTTTCCAGTGTACCGGCCATTGAAAATATGCCCATTTCCCTTGAAAATAGCAACAACAACCTAAGTCTGAAGTGCACCCGACATTGCATCGTAAAAGCGTCTTGTGAAAGCTCTGCTTGATCGTATTGCTCGACCGGAAAAAAACAAAGTTTGCCGGCAAAGGGTTGCAAATTTCGGACAGTGATTTTTTTCTGGGGTAAAATTTGTAATATAATAGCTTTTAATTCCGAGCGCTTCTCAAGAGGTATGCGTATCAACATTTTTTCCGAGTCAATTTCCATTCCTAGAAAAGTCGTCACTGTTGTCGGCCCTACGATTTTATCAGTATTAATTGGAACGCCTAATTCATTGCATACGGTAGTAAATGTTGTCACCAGGCTTTGGCAATTTCCCGTTCCATGTTGACCGCAAAAAATAAAGTCATCCAAGTAATGATCGAGTGTATTTTGACCAGAAAGTGTCGCAACTGACCAGTGAATAAATTTTGAAAAACACTCGAAATAAAATGGTGCACAACTGAATATTTTCCCATTTATTTTAATTCCTAGTAAATTGAAATCATCTGGTATAATCGGGAAAAGCCGAAAAGCCGATTTAATGTCGCGTTTTGCCAAGAGTGAACCTTTACCCAATTCGAATACCATGTCGGCAACTTTGTCAAATGATGTATAAGATACGCTTTTCAGTTCTACGTCTATATTTGCATTTACACTTGTATTGTCATTTATTGGGAAACTTAAGTGTGTAATAAGTCTGAACGACCCATCAGATTTCGGGACTAGTCCCACAGGTGAGGTTCTTAAATTGTTTATAGGAGGAGTTGAAAAGGGACCAGTCATTCGACCCGCATCTACTTCCTTTAATATCTTTTCTAAAACTTCATCTGCATTTGTTACCGCCGATTGTAAATTTCTCGCCTCATAATAGCGGCGCGGACCTAAATAGCCTAACCGGAAACCATGCTTAAACCCGTTTAGAAGTATATCGGCGTGATCCTTGTTTGGGTATGAAAAAAGGTAATGTTCGATTGCATTTACGTTTATTGGACTATATCCCGGGGCTTTTAACCGAGCGAATTTTTCATTGGTATCTAGCGGGGAACCTAGGTCGGAACTGCGGACGGGATGGCGCGAACTGCGGAGGGGCAGGCCGGGCGTGGTAGGCTGCGCCACGGACCTGATATGATGCTCCGTATGAGCCGAGGCGTCGGTTATTTGGACAGGATCTTAAATGATGATCTGAGCTACATTTAAAGCATTTATGCAAGAAGTTGCAATGGTATCGTGTGCACTGTTTGTAATTAAAATCATTGCATTTCTTGGACAAGGTTCTCGCTAAATCTGCAGATGAGTTGGGAGAGCTCATACAAAGGAGCCACAATTCATAATCAATTTTTGAAAATGAAAGGTCAGTCGGGTCGCTGGATAGACGTAAACGAAACTGCTGGTCGTATTCAAGCCATCCCAGGCCGGGATATTTTTAGCCCCAAGCCGAATGTCCCTGCCGTACTTAAGTATCTCTTGGGTTCTATGTGGATATGCGGCCAAAAAGATGGACGCATAAATAAAAAAAGCGTCCGTCCATGATGATATATCTTTAATTTTTGATCGAGATGATTTTGCTTTAATTAAAATTTCCCCGTTCGGACCAAGTGTTAGTTCTTGCTCGTTCGCAGTGTGCGTCTCTCCAAGCAGGGACGCAAACTCGACATAATTCCCGAGACGATCTTATCTCGTATAGACGGAGAGACAGAGTACCCTAATTGCGCGTGTGTGCTAGGTAGCATAGCGGGCACATCGAAATCAAAACATAACTGGGGAGCAGTAATCATGCCTTGTCCATGGTCTGGCTCAGCTATCGCATGCGTTTGAACGGCCGTTGGCGAAGCACTGGTTGTCGGCGGCTGACTCTGGCCGGAAGTTGCTGTAACGTGGTGGGGAGACTGCGTGGATACCTGGTCCCGGGGGTCGTTGTTTCGGCAGCTTGATCCTCGTACTGGACTGGAACAACACGTGGGGGGTCTGGTTGCAGGAGTTCAACCCTGGGAGCGAAAGGTGGTGCAGGAGGATTCAGCTGGGCGCGCTTGGCCGACCGGATCTCCTCCACCATTCGAAACATTTCAGTCATCTCAACATGAAACACGAAATATAAACATTTAATATTCTTCAAATAAGTTAGCTTTGTTATAACTTAGAATTAGTATGGAAACGAGTCACTGCCAGTACGCAAAAATGACAGTAAGTAATTGGACGATAATTCGTAAAAATATTTAATTTCGGTGAATATAAACTAAACGTGCCAAATAAAACTAAATAATGTGTTAACAGATGTTAGAGAACAACAACAACAAAAAAAATAAATAATAAAAAGTCAATAAATCAGAATTTAATATAAGAGCTGCCACAGACTGACCTTTCTCTTACGATAGTCAGAGCAAAAGGGCCTGAATAACCATGTGCTTTGTAGGGGGCGCGCACTGCGGCCAATCAGAACAGTGTACTTGTACAGTGTAAGTTACGTCATGTAATTGCTGGCGATATGGTTGTGGAGCACTATTAATTAGATGTATTACCAAGATACCAATAACGAAAGCTATCCTTAAAGGGATAACTTGAAATATTATTAGTTGTGGTAAATCGTATTTGTGTTTTAACTTGCGTTTGCACTGATTATAAATGATCACATTGAATTGTTTCTATTATCTCACCTTATTATAGTTCACACAAATGCACACACGTATACGCCCACACACATACTCGTACATGCACGCATGCCCACACACACGCACACGCGCGCGCGCGCACGCGCACGCACGCACGCACTACGATAAAATATATGTTCCAAATGGCTTAAATGATGATCTTAAAGTTAATGTTTTTAGTGCAGTAAAATGTTTAATTTTGTTAATCAACGCATTGTTTGTTTTAATCCATAACGAGTCATTCTGTTTTCCTGACTTTACCACGCAATCAAAGCTTGTTGTGCGTACAAGCAACTTCATGAAACAACTTTCGGCGATGCATTCAATGCGCATGCAACAGAAGCCAACATAGCTAACTTATCCCGCACTCAAGTTCTCTGCCGTGCGTTCAATGGCTGTGCACTCGTGCATCCGTGTGTGTGTGTGTGTGTGTGTGTGCGCGCGCGCGAGCGTGTGTGCATATATGCCTGCGTGTGAGAGCGTGCATGAGTGTGAGAGCATGTGTGTGCGTTTGCGCGTGCGTGTGCGTGCGTGTGTGCATATATGCCTGCGTGTAAGAGCGTGCATGAGTGTGAGAGCGTGTGCGTGCGTGTGCGCGTGCGTGTGCGCGTGCGCGTGCGTGCGTGCGTGCGTGCGTGCGTGCGTGCGTGCGTGCGTGCGTATGGGCGTGTGTGAGTGTATGTGCGTGTGCACGCGCGCGTGTGTGCGTGTGTGTGCGTGTGTGTGTGTGTGTGCACGCGAGCGCTTGTGCGTTTGTTTGTATGTTAGCTATAACCACCCTAAACAAAATGAGCTTATAGTTACTATTTAAAGATGCACTCTTACTCTCCCAACTCAACTCAACTCAATATCTTTATTTCCCCCATGGCTGGAGATGTTCATAATATATACAAACATTGATAGACATAGAACATAAATAGCATTATATATATACAATAATAGTACAGTTTAAAATTATAGAATATTGGTGTCAAAATATTCATACAAATAATGTAGGATATAGCTTCATATCTAAGTATAAATAAAAAGCTTATATTCTACATGCAAATAAAATTAGTCTATTTGACTTTCATGATAGTAAGGTCGTATGTCATCCGCCGCTTGGATGAAGAAATCTTGTCGAAAACAATGGTTCTTATGAAGAATACCGAGTTGATTTGTAAGAAATGAGCATAAAACATGGTATTTTTACGTTATGAGATTAGAGTAGACCAAAATAAATATTTTAGCATTCACCAATCATTTAATATTTTTGCGCTTTCTGTTATTAAACACGCGGTTAAAATCTTATATCAATAATTAATTTTTTCTATAAATGCATAATTGAGTAAGAAGTTAAAGTTTTATAAGACAAAATTGATCTTGTTATTAAGGTTTATGTATTGATTTTGAATAAGCGTGTCATTTTAAATATAGTTCATTTATAATCGGTGCTTTAATGATTTAATTATGTTTACTTTTCGGAATTCAACAGAAGAAAACAATGTTGAATTATAAATAAAACTTAAATTAACAATAACTTTTATATATTATTGATCAGTTGTTTATTCAAAACTAAGCTCTTATTAACGTAAATAATAGTCCGATTAACGTCATGCTAAACGTTTTAATACAATACGTATTGAAAAAGAAACAGGTATAGGGGTTAGATTGTTTGATACTGCTCAAAAACGAAGTCGGTAAGGTACTCTTTTCTTGATATCAGGCGATTTGTAATAAAAAATTGAATACATGTATTTAAAAAATAAAAAATTAAACGAGCAGTTTTTAGAAGAATTAAAGAAAGGTGCACTTTTTTTCAGCGAAACATGACGCCGTTTTTCCAGCGAAAAATGACGTTATAGACGAATTTAAAATAAAAAACGTAAAATAAGAGAAAGAAAAATACATGTGCGTGAACGTTTTCACAAGACGCACTTGAGGTTGAAATTTCATAGCGCTAAACGAAGAAGTTATGCAGATATCGGTTATTGTAGCTGGAACGCAAAAATATAACAGACGTCTTAAAATTGAAGTCAGTGGCATATTTTGAAGACTCGTAGATTCAAAACTGTTCAGAATATTGAAAATATAAAAACAGTTCCTAACAGGGCATTTGCTCTTCTATTCGTATACCAATTTTCAGACAGTAACGCAAAATTTCGTTCATAGTCGCGTTCCACCTTAAACACGTTGAGCGTGAGAGAAGCGGTAGAAGACAAATGCAATTTGAATCCTGTATGGTTTTACATTTGGTTCGGCCACAATTTAGTATATATCAAATATTTTAATCTAATGAAATAATTGATAGGCTAGAAGTGGATGCAGAGTCTATTCAATTCCATGTGAATGAAAAGGGCAAACAAGTGCAAACAAATTATTTAAGTAGTTTCCTGGATTCCGGGAATAATATGTCTGTAGACAATTAAAATTTTACGACCTTAGATACCAATGACAGATTTGCTTCAATTATAACAGTGCATGTGATGATGGGTACCGGGTACGGAAGCATTATATATTTCACATACATTTTTGTTTGATTTTTCCGCCTTTAAATCGTTCTTTTGTTTACTGGAGAAGATGGCAAAGGTAAAAAACAATGGAACTCTGTTTATTTCTTTATTTAATTGTTGGTCTTTCGATTGTAAATTTCGAGTTTTGGGATACATATTATGATTTTAGGTATCCAGACTAGAGATTATATGCTGCCAATATCGTAGTAGTTTAATAATACTTACATGCATACTGAAGTAAGACAAATTAATTACAAGTATTGGTTTGAAGCAAACGCTTAAGGGAAATTATGATGAAGCCGGGCCACCTATAGCAACTACTGACTTTTACTCTGGCTACCGACGTTCTAGCGCCAATGGCAGAAAATACCAGCATAAAATCAAGGTTTGAGGCAAACGCTAAAAAGGAAGTTTGAGAAAGTCTGGGCACCTATAGCAAATACTGACTGGCTACCCATGTTCTAGTGCCAAATTTGGATAACACCGTAGCAAACCAACAGCGTCAAGGCAATCATAATGTGCTGTTAAATAAACGGTCAGCATAAACATCAAGAAAAACTGTATTTTGAAAAAATAAAAACAAATAACTTACACACGTGCCAAGAAAATGTATGGTTTAATGTTGCATTTGTTTGCTTCATATATACATTTCGGGATACATTCTTTGCGAGCTGGCGGTACTACTGTAGGGAAAAATATTTCTTAACAACTTCAATTGTATTACGTCGGAAGAAGTGATTGTTACTTGTGATTTAAGTGTTGAGGCTTCCTAGTTTGCTTGTTGCATAGAAAAGCGCGGAGTTCATGTCTTCACATGCACAGGGTTTGATCAGTTCTACGCACGATAGCGATCGGTATAGATTTTCTTTTTTTGGCAATCAAATTCGACATGTTTGTATATGTTTTCGTGCAAGGAAACTTTACTGCACGATATCATCTCAAGTAAAACATACGAATATGGTTAATGTTGCAAGGTATATTTGTCATTTTTACTAAGGTGCGGTTGGTACAGTTTTCTAGAGCTGTTTACACTTCACTGTTGGTCGGGTTTAACCATGGCTAACCGTGTATTTGCGGATATCTTAATATATTTTTCAGTTGACTTGTTTAACGTTTTGTGAGATAATGCATCATTGAATTGCTCATTCCACGCAGTTTCAATGGTATACGAAATGAACGATAGCATGTCTTGTTCCGGCTTAATTGTTTGTCATTTGTTATATGTAATCAGATTATGTGCAATGGCATAAGGTTATTAAGAACACATTGTATACGATTAATACGCAACAATGGTCAAACTATTGCAGAAAAGAAACGGAAACATAAAAGCTACTCTACATCGTCATACTTATTTGTTTCAATGAGGAAGAATGCAATGAAACTACAGGGACTAACCCAGAAGTCAGAAATGCACATATAAATCGAACTCAGTTGTATTGATGTACCTTAAATACATATTTAAAGTACAGCCTTTGAAATTCCAATATCAGTACGTTCACATCAGCGTTTTAGATTTATTGAAAATGCATCGTGCGAAAGGTGTTCCAGTTAACATCATTGTCTTCGTGAAGAGATTAATACAGTTATGTAGTGTTTGAAGCATAAATAATTCAAGAAACCTCAGGAATATCAATCGATCAGTATGACCATAATATTCCATGAAGACGAAATAAAATGGTGTTTTAATATTTTGGTCAACTGCAAAGTCATGGAAGAAAAAAGAGTGCATATTTACTCCATAGTCGTTTGTTTGTGTCGAACTATTGTCATGACTGCATTTGGCCACTAAAGAGCTTTAAAAAAAATGAAACACACACAATATTACGGCGCAGCCTCTCTGATAGGTACCCGTTGCTTGAAGGTTTGATCAGATATTAAATGAACGCCATCACCTTATTAACTTTAAATTAATACATGAATGTATATATTTTGTTAAATTTATACCGCATTGTCTTCAAGTTTGTGCTGTTTTCTGCTGTACACATTTTTTATTTTGCTAAAATTAATAAATGTTGGGAAAAGGGTGAGGTTACGTACCTGTTAACCAGTTTCACCTGAACTTCTGTTTTTGTATGTTCAAAAGCCCCATCATTTATTAATGAACATATTGTTATGTATACGTTATCTGGTGTCGATCAATATATTACCGTCCAACTAAGGGACCATTTTTTAAATTGCAGAACAATGCTTTCGACATTTTCCATGTTGCACGATTAAAGGTGAAGTTCAGTGTGTTTTATAAAAAATATACTTTAGTTTATAATGAAACCTTAAATTATAATAGCCCTGATTTTTGTTTCTTTGGAAAATTTTGATTTATAATATCAACTTTCCCCCCAAATAGATGAAGGTTACACGGTACTATTATACTATCGTTTATGGTTCTAAACCTTCTACGCAGTTGCCTGTCTTGGCGAGCAGCAAAAAGGCGAGTTTTGAAAAATTACAATTAAGCTTCATTGTTTGCAAATGTCATTCGCAAAAATGAATTCCAGACAAATCCCTCTTAATGTATAGTATTTTTATCCCCGTTCTATTTACTCATAAGAGTAAATTGTGTTCACAAAAACAAATTCCATTTATAAAGCCCGGAATTCGCATAAATGGGTTTTCCCATGCCGGTACAAATAAAAGGTGAATTCCATGCTATTGAAATTCATGTACCAGACCAATGACTCTATTGTTCCCGAAGTAACGTGTTTATAGTTTTGGTATAATTTTGTTTGTACCGGATAATTAGTTTGGAAAAACCAGAATATCTTTAATTCCGGGCTTAAATTATTGTAACAATATATTCAACCATAAAGTCCTTCGAACTCATGCATACCTAACATGTTATCATTGAAATAATAACCTTTTTTTGGTTATCTACATGCACGTCTTCTAATTTTAATGCGCCGACTTGAAGCATCATTTTTTTCTTGTTATTTCTTCTGATCACTGGACCTGCTATTGAACTTCACATTACATGCATGTATATTATTACTTTTTAACACTACCGTACGTTTCAGTAATGCTTTGTACGAAGTTGACGGTAGCAAAATTATGACAAAATCTGGAATTAAAAATAAACCATATATTTATTTAACAACGATTGTAAAGCAAAGTATAAAGAACATAATGTTAATCACTCTTGTTGGCACGATGTTACGTGAGGGTTGTGTTCATCAGATTATGAATTAAATTTAAAGAATGTGCGTTTATCAACATATTTGTGACTCCTAGGAAGTTTTATTTTTTTATTATTTTTACATTCGGAACATTTGAACATTCTCAATTTATGTTCAATCGTCTGAAGTTAGCAATTATGACTGTTCGGCGAGGGCATTCATTACAACTGCCAGAGAAGAAACCCTGAAAACGTGGAAGAACGATCTCCAAAGAAACAGTCCGAGCTAAAAGTACTGCATCTTAAATAGATCTCTTCCCCGGCATTCACTGCAATGATGACGGTTTGACTGAATTGTTCCCGCTGGATCCCATTCATCACTGCCACTATATTGCCATCATGAATGATTTCAACTTGAGCGAAAACTGGAGCTATTTTTTTAAACAAGCTGGTCACGATCATGTAGATACCGGTCTGAGGGGCAATAAATACGCCATTTTGTGAATTGAAGCCGTTACCTTGGTTAATAATGACTTTCTCAAATAAAATGTTTTCATTTGAGTCGATGCCTGACTGTGTAGCACTTTTTACTGCCGAGAACGCGACCTTTATTTCTGGAGGTTGTCGTCGACTAATATCTGGAAAA
The DNA here is from genome assembly GCF_026914265.1 of Mya arenaria. Lineage (NCBI taxonomy): Eukaryota > Metazoa > Mollusca > Bivalvia > Myida > Myidae > Mya > Mya arenaria. The sequence continues at coordinate 16,034,549 of NC_069134.1, read as the reverse complement.
GAGAGAAATTATTAGTCGTGTGAATGTTTTTGGTAAGTTTTGTCATACAGGTAGAAATATCGTCAATGACGTCATTTTCTTCTAGTGTGATCATTATGAAAAATGAACTTCTGTAAATCACGTATTGTTCTTAACTATTTTCCCACGGCTCACGTATAAGTCAGACTAATGGAATGAACGTATTTTTTTACTCGTCTGTTCTGTCCCGTGATGCTCCACGCAAGTGGATGTATACATAGCAGGGTCTGATCCGTATTTAATGGGTCTGTGATACCACACCAGTTGTCATTTATTTTCCCTTGTTGGCGGATTCGATGCAATCGAAAAGCATTCAGTCGGGACTGACCTTTTTTCTTTTCTTCTCTTGGTGGTGTTACGTTTAGGTGTCATTCATCGTTGCCACACATACGCTTTTAGGGCCTAAATTAGTTTTTTTGGCTTTATACATATTCAAAAGATAAGTGTAAATAGATCCCCTTTAGTTTCTATGTTCCGCTTTGCTTCAAACAGCACCAGGGATCTGGTCGGGTCAAGCCATAATGCGGCCATTAGGCTCGGTGTGACCTTTTAAAGCGCAAGTTGCTTAAGAGCAGTAAAAGTAATTGTTTGAATTCATTTATGTCTGTGTTTGACGTCATTTTTATTTATTTTTATAGAAAATGAGTGTTTGAAGACTGATTATTTCCAATAACATTATGACATTTCAGTAAAGCACAATTTAATATATAATGTGTGTGTGTGTTGTGCCGATGAGGTGAACATTGGACAAAAGTGTTATAATGAAATCGAATGTGAGCTCTGCAATTCGTCTGGACGTGGTGATTTTTTTACCCTTAAACATATTTCAAGGCATACGCAAAGCAAACACAATAGTATGCACAGCATCTATAGCTAGTGCCTTTGTCTTTGAGCTGTTACATTGAAATTGAGCTGCCATGCTTGAAATGTAGGTTCTGCGTGTTTTAATGATGAGGTGAACATTTTAACAAAGTTTCATGAAAGTCCTCCAAAGGGTTAAGGAGATATTGAGCCGACATGATATCTTTGACATTGAACTGTGACCTTGACTTTGAACCGGCGATCCTGATTTTTGGGTCGTGCAAATATTGTAAATGTGGTTAACATTTTACCTGAGTTTCATTAAAACCCTTCAATGGGTTAAAAAGATATACAGAGATATACGTTTAGCTTTCATGAAAATCCGCTACAGGGTTTAGAAGGTACCAAGCGCGCACGTAATCGATGGCTCGAACATTTGACCTTAAACTGTAACATTGACTTTGGTGCTTGGAATGTGGATTCCAAATGTAGCGTCGCCTTGGTTAGTTAACATATTCTACAAGTAACTTGACAATCATTCAAGGGGTTTACACTTAGGAGACACGAAGCAGGCACGAACTATTTGCCTTCAACTGTGACCTTGACCAGCTGCGCCTACAATTTTATTTGACCTGAGTTTCATGAAAATCTTTCAAGGTGTCAAGAAGATACGGAGCGGAAACGAAAGCGTGACAGACGGTCGGACGGACAGCCACACACAACATGGAGGAGACAAATAAAAATTGTTTAGGGAGTATTTTACTTTAACATTGATATGCAATAATTCACGTCATGAACAAACTTCTTGGTTAAATGTACCAAGTGGCGTTTTCTAAGTATTTTTACACAAATCGTAAACTTAATTTATGCAAGAAAAATATCAACCATGTGTTCCCGGCAAACCTTGATACTGGCTTACGCACGTGCCCTTTTGTAGGAATTTTTGATCCGGGCATGAAACACATTACATATATATTATTTATTTCATGGATTCCATTTCGTACTACAGTATGAAGGTTTGGAATACTATTCCGGATGAAATACGAAATGCAAAAAAAGTTAAACACATTTAAGCATAATTACAAAGTGCAGCTCTTAAAATGTGCATATCATTAGTTTCAAAAAGGTATATAATCTTTTCATTATCTTAAAGATTGAAATAATTGTTGTTTTATAAATTGTTGTGTTCTATTGAGTGTCTGCCGGCATGTACATGATGTATATTGAAATAATTGGTATGTTAATTAATCATGATTTGTATAGAATAATAATATTCAAAACATCAAAAGTTCTTGTATAGGAATGTATAAGTGCGATGCAGATGTTTTATGATTTACCAAATGCATTTTGTTTTTGTTTGTTTGTTTTTCTTCAAAGAAGGCCACATTGTAAATATGATGTTGTTATGGTTGAACCTGTAATTATGTCATAATGTGTTTATACCTTCTCTAAATAAATTTATTATTATTATTTTTATTATTATTATTATTATTATTATTTGTCTTAAGGCAAATTATTATAAATTTATTTGTAAATCAAAACATTCCAACGTGCGGGTCATAATTCAGTTATCATTACCTAAATAAAAATATTGAACGGGACTGTGTCACAGATTGGCACCAAAAGAAGTTTTTTTCTGTAACGAATCTCAGGACAATTATCTAATAGAATGTGTTACGCTTTGATATCATAATTGTAAAAAAGTCGAACCCGCGTCGCCAAAATTGTAGTCCACCGTCTTACTCACTGCACTATAAAGGCTTATTTAAAGGAGGTGACAGAATTAAGCTATACACCTACCTCGCTAACACCACGTGATAACACTGACTAGCCAATCACGCATAAGGAATGAATTCTACCTTGTAGACATACCCAGTAATCTTTTTTAATGCAAAAATACGAAATAACTGCTTAACTTAAAGAAATTGTAAACTATGTGGTACTTCATTTAGTAAGTTTCAATGCATTGTACACATCGATGCCAAGTTTATGTCAGTTTTCGACAATTTTCTCTTTTTTTCGCTATTTCATCATACGTGAGACAGCCCCTTTAATACCTCTCTCTAATGCTTCTGTTCTGTCCATCTGCTCGCTTACTGTAACTTGCAGCTTGACAATGGTACTCTGTTAACTTTTGGCGGTAGCTTGGAGCTCCCCTACCACGGTTTTCATGTCTTGTTATATTTCACCTGCAACTAACTTATTCCATTTTGATACCAAAAGAAATATCTGGACACTAAATTTCACCCTACGTACATGTAAAATTCATCAAAATAATGGATTATTTTTAGCAGTGACATCACCGCAAGCTTGTTCATTTTGTTTACACCTGGTTAAGTTTAACACGCGTATATAAAATTTACTGTTGCGTAAATGGTAATAGGACTAACAGAAGGCCAGACACGCTCATGTTGCATACTTACTACGCTTTTTTGTGTCTGGAAAAAAATATTTATTTCACCCTCCATTGCTTCGCAAATCATTAATTTCAAAACATCCGCAGAGGGGATGCGACTAATAAGGTCATGTATCGAGCTAATGTTATTGTATTCGGAACACTGGGAAACCCAAACTTGAAAAACATCCCAGAGGGGGGTGCGACTAATGACGTCACGTATCGAGCTAATGCTGTATTGTAGTCGGAACGCGCAGAAAGCAAAATTAACAATACCAACAATCAAGGCTTTAAACGGATGTAAACAGAACAGACATGACAAAAAATAACAGATTTTATTTTTGTTGATGTGGGGAAATTAGCCGGGTGGAGATGTATAAAAAGTAACGCCTGCTTGTAACGGCTTGTTCTGCTGCTCATTTTCTCTCTTGGTTTGAGCCTCTAAAAAAATAGAGAAACCAACATTTCTTTCAAAGTTGTAAATTTGCTATTATTCACTTATTTTTTTCAGGTGACTTAAAATGATTGTGTTATGAACTTGATTCCTTTACATCAGATAAAGAAATTTTCTAAACTAAATTTAATGTCCGGCTATCAGACTAGTATAAGACAGAGCGATAACGTGCGGGTCATAATTCAGTTCGCATTACCTAAATAAAAATACTTAATACCTATCTCTAATTCTTCTATTCTGTCCACCTGCTCGCTTACTGTATCTTGCAGCTTGACAATGGTACTCTGTTGACTTTTGACGGTGGCTTGGAGCTCGTCCACCACGGTTTTCATGTCGTGTAACGCGTTGTTCTGCTGCTCATTTTCTCTCTTGGTTTGAGCTTCTATAAAAATAGAGAAACCAACATTACTTTTAAAGTTGTAAATTTGCTATTATTCACTTTTTTTTCAGGTGACTTAAAATGAATGTGTTATATACTTAATTCCTTTACATCAGATAAAGAAATCTTCAAACCCAAATTTAATGTTCGGCTCACAGACTAGTATCAGACAGAGCGACAACTTGCGGATCATCATTCAGTTATCATTACCTAAGTAAAAATACTGAATACCTCTCTCTAATACTTCCTTCATCTGTTTCTCAAGTATTTCAAGCCTTGTCTCCACGTCATTCCATTTCGAAGCTTGAAATATGGTGAAAAGGAAAAACAATTGCTCTGAAGTCATCATCGTTGTTATATCTTCAATTAGAATGTACGAAGGCACATAAACCAGATCAGTCTTTACAGTGGATGTATGCTATTTTTATAGATAAGACTATTTATATGGCAGTGGTGTACTCGATGTCAAGGCAGACAAACTATCCGGTTTTACGTAGAATGTTATCTTTTTTTTTCATGGGTAAGTGTATAAAGTAATAACTATAAATGTTTGTTAACAAGTGTCATATTATATCCGATTTCCTCGATAATCCTAATTTTTGCCCAAATGTACATTCATACAAACAATTATGTATGTATATCATGCAATACATATCAATGTGAACAAATTTAAACTGATCTAACTCTTTGTTTGTCAAACCCGTGCAACATTTGGAACTTATTTTCTACAACAACAAAAAATAGTTGAATGAAAAAATGAGAGCTGATGTGTTTTTCTTGGTTTGAAATAATGTTTCTTACAAAAACGTTAAAAGATATGGAAAAACTACTAACTTATTTTTTAACATCTTCTAAAATACAGTATTTTATGGATATTTCTTTTAAATATACCAATCACTAACGATACTGTAATATACTCGAGTAGTTTAACTATGAAAATAAGTTTTCTAATTGTTGCCATCGTCTATTGTAGGTGTTGTATATTAGGTCACAAAAGGTAATAGTTTTGTTTGATAGTTCTCCTATGCTAACTTCATTGACCGAATTTGTTATAAATAATCTGAATTCACCCCCAAAACGTCTGCTAAATATGACATTCCCAAAACATATGGACGTTTGAGTCCAAGCTCATAAAACAAAAATCTTAAAACTTGGATGCAACAATATTGTATGTGTATAGTTTCTCATTCTTTGGAAGGATATTCATGATGTATTTGTATTGAAATTCCCGAAGCTTCGTATAAATTAGTTTCCCCAATTTTATCTACAAAGAAAGTTGGGTGTGTTACTTGATATGCCTTCAGTTTTCAACCGGATTTTCAAGTAATCAGGAATACCGTGGATTAAAGTCTCGATAAGTCATTAAAGTCGGTCGTTAAAATATATATTTCTTCAGTCATACACATTTTCGACATATTTTACACCCCTACCATGCCATTCTTTGTAAAAGATATTTTGTTATTAGGTAGTTTTATTTTGTTGTTGTTCTTATTTTTTTCTTTTGCTACTACCGCAACATCCGTCTTATATATAAACGGTGCCCATGGTTGTACAACTTCTAGAAGAAAAACATATTTTATTTGAAGATTTTGAATCGTTTTCGAATCCAAATAGCTTTTAAAAATTAGATCTTCTCCAAAGTGCTTAATCATGTGCATACAATGTTTTACCTATTTGGATTCGTTGTTTTATAGTATTCTTTTCACCGAACATGCTTTTATTGCTTTTATAAAAAAGAGGTATGTTGAGTATTTTTAAACCACCATTTTCATATTCTTTAATTATAAAGTGGTATGAATTTCATTTTATCTAAGGCCAAAATAAAAATACCTGTGTTTCCGGTAACCCGACCGACCCTATTTTTTCCTCGCCGACCCTAATCTTTTTTTAGACATAAAAGTAAAAAAAAAATATTTGGTTTTTTAATTCTTTCTTAAAAAATATATTTCTTTAAATATATTGTTATTATTTTCGTTGTTTGTCTTTCAATGTCCCCATAGAATATACTTTCATTCCTGATTATGTATTACCGAGACGGAAACAAAATGGCGGAGGGCGGCGAACAATGTCCGATATCTTCAAATTGGCAAACGCATGTTTACGGTCCAAACACGTGGTTGATCACCGTTGAATTATAGTTCGAGGTGTTATTTATCCATATCCATGTCCGAAATAAAACTTACTTTTTTACGATTAGGCTTTGCGTTTATCATGCAGGCTTCTTACGACTAGGCTTTGCAAATTCATGCAGGCTAACTGCCAGGTTACAATACACATTTCATTAATCGTTATATTCATTTATCCGCAATTATCAATGGTTATTTAATTCGCCTTATTTAAGTGCCATCAGCTGAAATCCAAACAAAAAACTGCGAGAGTTAACAACACATTTATAGGAATGTGTCGGCTGCAGATCATGCGGTACAATTTGTGACGTCAGAGCACGAGCGGAGATATGATCAAAGGCGCGTGGCTATAGTTTGTATCTAATTCGGTCAGTCGGATACCGTATGATCCCAGTGATTGCCGGGATTTTGTCTAGGCTGATACGAAATACCATACGATCGAAAAAATTATAATCAATAATCGTCATCTGGGAATCTTAAAACAATGACCGAAATGTTTAAATTCACTATAAATATGAATGAAACTTTGATTGTAGTAATGTACGAAAAATAAGATACGTAAAATAAATCCATATCCGCGTTTACTTACTCTTTTATTTATCCACCTTCGCTTGAAGGCCTAGTTTAAAGAGCTCACAGTTGACAAGAAAATCGGCGATTTTCCTCAAGCAAATTAAAAATTTAGTTGATAATTGACTGTTTGGCTAGAACATTGTCACAGATTTGTTAAAATTGAAGCGCTGGATTTTTCCTTAAAACTGATCACGACTTATAAACGAGTATTGTATACAAAAAACCCCAGATTTCTTGGGCAAAATTGGCGGGAAAATACGGTAGTCGAAGGTAAGGAAATGATTTCAGGCATTAAACAAAGCTGTTTTATCAGACTTTTTGTAAATTAGGAAACGCGTAGATATAACATCATTGATCTTATGCAACAGAAAATTGCATGATATTGAAAGTGTAAAAAACAAAACAAACAAAAAACGACCTACCGACCCTATTTTTTTGCCATGTTACCGGAAACACAGGTTGTTTTTTTGGCCTAAGAGTTTACAGTTATTTTAAGCTATAAAACAACCAGCATGACACAAAGCTCTTTAAAATAACCAGCATGCCACATAACTCTTTAAAACAACCAGCATGACACATAGCTCTTTAAAACAACCAGCATAACACATAACTCTTTAAAACAACCAGCATGACACATAACTCTTTAAAACCACCAGCATGACTCATAACTCTTTAAAACTACCAGCATTACACATAGCTCTTTAAAACAACCAGCATGACACATAGCTCTTTAAAACAACCAGCATGGCACATAACTATTTAAAACAACCAGCATGACACATAGCTATTTAAAACAACCAGCATGACACATTACTCTTAAAAACAACCAGAATTAGTATTGAGGTTAAACACAATACTTATTTATGAAAATATGACGTTATTTTCCAATAGTATATAAGACTCTGTTTTTTTAGGACGCTTTCTTGGGGCTCAAAGTTTTATGCGCGCTACCGGACGAGCAATTCCTTGTGTTTTAAATATTTTTAATTTAAGATGACAGCTAGATATGCGAGGTATAAACACGCTGCGAATTTTGAGGTTAAATCGGCGACAACAAAAGGGTGAAGTACTGTCGACCATTGTTCCGGGAATTTCTGGAACTTGTAGAATGTGACCTCGATTAGCTCGTTTGTTTATGATTTGTTTTGTTTGGTAGAATAAAGTCACTGATAAATTATAATTTTACAGGAAATGCCTTTAGCTACATTTAGTATTGAATACATGTGTAAGTTCGAATGTGTCTCTTTTGTCTTATTTTGAACATAATGTTGCAATAGATAAATGATTACATTTCGCTAATGGTATTAACCTGAATATAATACGGTTCCCGCTTAAAATAGTATTTTACTTTACCCTGTAAATTTTTTTGATAGGCTTTGTCTTAGCCATTGTAACATGCATCGCATATTGCCTTGGACTTAAAAGAAGTGTTTTTGTAGATTTCTTTTTATATTTTTTTTGCTTCTTTTAAATCATTTCAGGATAATCTGATATTGATCAGTTACGGTTCGTTCGTGTTAAGATCCACTCAGAGATCGGCTTACGTCACAGTCTTGGTACTCTCAAGAATGATTAGAGTCAGATTAGAAGTATGCCCTTGGTTTTGGTTGTGCATGTGCAATTGTTTAGTAGAGTTTTCAAATCTATTTAATTTAAGTTGATGGTGCATGCCTTAGGCGAATTAGGCTCAATTTATGCTTCATACTCCGCCTTATGATCATCCAATGACTCCCCTTTTAATCTTTTGATAATCCCTACATTATACAGATTGGCTTTACAATTCATAAATTTTGAACAAAATTTAAATTCTATGAATGGATTTATACTTGCCTGATGAAATATACATAAGGATGATTACCAAGCAGTATTACCTTATGGTTTAGGATGTATTTTCTGTGGTCTTCAATACTGTACAAAAGAAGTACTTTCTTCTTCCTCATACATTCTGTATAAATGTTGTTATGTCTTTAAGACTTAATTATTTTAGTCTTTATATTACATTCAAAATCATTCTACTTGAATGACTATATATGGAATCCGTCGGGAATTAAAACTTTCAATAATCAAAAAGTCTTATACACATTGTAAAAAATGATTATGTTAAAACTGAAGGTTTAATATTCCTCAGGTAAAACCTAACAAATGTAGTCTCTCTTGACCAATCTCCAGCTTCTTACACAGAGAGCATAGATGCCCCTTTGTAAACGGCCCAAGAAGGTCCCAATGCCAGTTGTCGAGTGTGCTTTCACTTTCTTAGATTTGTCATCATAGGCCATCTGTATGACTTTAACAATCCATTTACTAATAGTCTGCTTTGACACTTTCCGATGTGGTTTGTTTATTCCTATAAAAAGGCTATTTTCAGATTTTCCGATATCATTTCTATATTGATCAGTCTTTTTCAGATACCAATACAAAGCTCGTTTTGGGTCCAAGAGTTTGTTTTTCTTAAATGCAGGCACAAACATCTTTCCTGAGATATGATTAGGCCTGTCTTGTTTACTTAAACCATGTCTAAGGAATGTCACTCCTTTCGCCTGGACTAAAACTGCTCCTTCATCTAACCTTAACGCCTGGAGGTCCCCTGTCCTCCGAAACGTGGTGATGGCTGTAAGAAAAACAGTTTTGTAAGTTGTGAACTTCAAATTTGTTTTTGACAAAGGTTCAAATGGGTACTTTTGGAGCATAGACAAACCTAAAGGTAAATCCCATTCAGGTAATAATTTTGTCTGTGGTGGTCTTTCATTGAGTACCTCTTTTAGAATTAGCAATGGGGCTGCAACCGATAGATGTTATAGTTCTGGGTACCAAGGTCGTCTCGGCCATTTGAGAGCTATCAGAATGATTCTGCATTGAAACATTTTCATATACTGAATTACCCTTGGAATCAGACACAATGGTGGAAAAGCATATGCAAACATCCCCTCCCAGGGAATTGTCAATGCATCCAGTGCTAAAGCATCTTCATGTGGAATCCAGGAACAAAATATTGGTACTTGTTTGTTCAAATAAGAGGCGAATAGATCTATCAATGGTTGACCCCATTTCCAAAATATCTGGTAAGTGATTGACCTGTTCAGTGTCCATTCTGTTGGACGTATCATTGTCTTTGATAATTGGTCTGGCAATATATTGAGCTTGCCCGCAATATGTGCTGCTTTCAGGAATATATTGTGTTGAATTGCTAATGACAAGATTTTCCATGTTTGTAGACAGAGAAATGGGGACCGGGTAACACCCTGCTTGTTCAGGTATTGTACCACTGTTGTGTTGTCTGAACGAATCAAAACTGTCTGATTTGTCAGTAATGGTAAAAAATGAACTAAGGCATTGTATACTGCTTCAATCTCTAAAGAATTGATATGCATTTTCTTCTCCTGCACTGACCACTTTTCCTGTGCTATCCGAGTGTCTAGGCATGCCCCCATGCTTCTTGCCTTGCATCTGTCTGTATTGTTATACTTGTTAAAAAGATTTGCCCTGTATAATATTTGGAGTATGTAACCACCATTTCAGATGTTCTACTAGATGGGCTTTTAAAGGGATCTGAAAACTTATTTTTTTCGAACTGGGTTTTCAAAAATGTAACAGATACAGCTGAATTGGTCTCATTCGGAGTCTTGTATGGGGAATCAGTTCTATGCACGATGCTAGTAGGCCCAATAAATGTAGATAATGTTGGGCTGTTGACTTTGATTGTCCTAATATCATCTCGACTGCTAGAAAAATCTTTTTGATTCTGTCTGATGTCGGAAAAACTAACCCTTTTTGAAGATCTAGTACACTTCCTATGTAAGTGATCTTTTGACTAATTGAGACTTTTTCTTGTTTATTATGAAATCTAGATTGGTAAGGAGAATGAGCAATGTCCTTTGATCTTGTACAAGATTTTGTCTGCTTGCATTTAGACCTAACCAATCGTCGAGGTAAACAGCTAGACGAAGAGATTGTTTGCGGACATGAGCTGCTACTACTGCAACTCATTTTGTAAATGTCCGAGGTGCTACTTTTGGACCAAATGCCATGACTCGCCATTGGTAATCTTGGTTGTTTACACAAAACCTTAGAAACTTTCTGTGACTTGGAAAGATTGGAATGTGTAGATATGCATCTGCAAGATCTAGGGAAAATGCAAAATCTCCTTTTTTGATTAAACACTGTTTTGATTGTATCCATTTTGAAGTGTTGAGTGCGCAGAAAAACATTGAGAGGCTTCAGATTAATAACAGGTCTCATACCTCCTGATTTTTTGGGACTAGAAAAAATGTACTGTAAAAACCTTGATCAATGTTCTGATTTACTGTTTCTTTTGCTTGTTTTTGTAACAAAATACATATTTCCTGTAATAGAATAGGCATTTTTTTACTGGAAGATTTGTTTGTTTTATGCCGTTGAATTTTGGGATGGCTTCGAATTCTATTTGTTTACCTTCTTTTATGAAAACACCCATTGATCGTTTGTGATTGTTTCCCATTGATTTGCAAAAAATCCTGCCCCCTACTGGTATCTCTAGTTTTATCAATAGTAAGTCATTTTGATTTACGAAAAGTGCTACCTACCCCAGAGGTTTTTGTAGCTGTGGCCTTCGGAAATCTTGTCTGCGATTGTGCTTTGTAGCCGGTTCTCGCAGGATGTAAGCCATATGATAGAGTCTGACTACGATACAATGGCTGAGGCCGTTCCACATCACTGAAAGGAGGTCTTTTCCAGTGTTGGTCTGAAGCACCTGGCATTTTCCGTTTGTTCCGCTTGTCAAAATCGGGCAGCAGATCTGAAATATGTTTATTGATTCCCTGTCTCTCTTTCAGTTTGTGTTCCAGTCCTACACCAAAGACTCCTGACTGTGACAAGGGTAAACTCCAAATATGATTTTTTAATTCTTTGGAATCGTTCAGACCCGAGTCAGCCATAGCTGCTTTCCTCCGCACTAAATGATGTTAAGCCCCTGACCTAGCAACCTGGTCGAGGGATTTAGTATTCATGGCAAACTTGTCCCGCACACATTGCACAGCACTATCAATGTTGCAATGTTTGTCTGTAAGTTTAGACAACAAGTTACCCAATGATTGTTGCATGTATACATTGATGACAATACCCATTCTGGCTGCATGTTGACCCTGATATGCAGTTTTCTCCAAGTCTTTCATTGGTCACAGATATTGTGATTTTACGGCAAATTTCTGTCCATATTTCTTCAATAGTAAATTTGATGCTTGATGAGTAAACAATGCTGTCAATACTTGGTACTGCTAATATATCATCTGCTTTGTCTTATATAGGAAAAGCTGACCTGTAACTGTCTTTGTAAGCTGACAATTTTGTTAGTTTCTTTGTTCTCCAGGACTCATTTAAAACGGATATTTGACTGTCATCTAGAAAAATACCATTGTTGTTTTGTCAGACTTTGTTGTGGCATCTACGCCAAATAATTCTTGCAAAACATTCAAGTTTTCGAACTATACTTTAAAAAACGAGCATCACTATCATCACTATCAAAGTCAATTAGAACTGTGTGTGACTTGCAACTGTTGTTCTCCGGTGCGGCATCCTCGACTACGACTCCGCACGTTCTCTTTGACCAGGCATCAACGATAAAGTGTCATCATCCACATCATGGGTGATCACAGTTTCCGGTATTGGTGAGAGGAAAATACGCACCCTCAACCCTCTTTGGGTTTGTGCTATCAGTTACTGTGCAAGTAGTAGCACTGGTTACTGGTCTCTGCCTGGCCGAGCCAGCAGTATCCATCATATTGAAGAATCTGTCCAGTTTCGAGTCAATGCTCTCGAAACGTGACTTAACATCTTACCTCAAAGAATCTAGCTCTTTCTTGCTTGCTCGCGGGGTACGAGAAGATTTCTTCTGAGAAACATGTGACCGACGCGATTCAGTGTAAAACTCGATCTCCTCCATTCCGTCTAAAGACAAGCTGTCTTTCTCAACACTGTCGTTGCCTAATGAAGCGTTGGCCATAATAAACCATAAAAATCCAATTTATAATCCAAAAAGTATAAAATAGTTGTTAAACACAACTAAATTGTCATTAAATTATAAGAAAAGTAAAACATGGTTGATGTTTCGACGCCGGAAATAAAACTGACGATATGGGGTTTACAGGTGGTTATATAGAGCACTTTAATCACGTGACCATGGTAAGTCACGTGATCGCTGTATATAGCGGATTGTTGATGTTTAAAGGAGATAATATCCTAATGTATATTTCATCAGGCAAGTATAAATCATGAAATGAAATCGTGTTTTATCCTAATAACCTTCGATATTTGATCAAAGTGAATATAGTAAAAAAATGTTTACCTTTCTATAAGATTTCTATAGTCCGATTTCATGCATTGATCCCTGAATGTACTGAAGTATTTTATAGATATTACGGTGATTCCCCATAATGAAAAGATTGCATAAATATCAATATCTACATAAATAAAGTAACTATATAAAGGCGCAATGCCAAAACCATGTAAATGTATATAAAATAGGCAACTATTTATAGCAAACAGTCGCACTTTGCATTTGCGTCACAAACTATTACATGTTTATATGTACTTTCTTACCCGTTATGTATTTTTCTGTTTGAATTTGTTCTTGTTTCTCAGCTCCAGCGTGTGCAGATGAAAAATCCTAAGAGGGTTAAAAAATAGAACAATCGTATATTCTTTACAATGTATTTTGTTGGTTCCAAGTGAAATGTAACCAGGAAGTGAATAGGTGAATCATGTGGTCACATAAGGAAGGAATAGTTTTATGATTTCTGTTTATGCTAGCAAACATAAAAACTATCGTTATCAAAAATATTACCTAAAGTAATAAAAATATAGTTCAGGTCATATTTAAAGTTATTCAAAAAGTAGCATTCTGAAAATCAAATGCTTACAATATTTACCTTTTAAAACAATGTGTTTACCACTTTCTACATAATTGTTATTTTGTTGCAGACTTACCTCTGAGTCACAGTCTGTTTTCCCTTTGTCCGGCATAGACCATATTTTGATTGTCAATGTAACAAGAATCAAACATACTAACACTTGAATGACTATATTCAACGCCTTAATCAGTACGTCTGCCATGGTTGAAAAGCGCAGTAGAGTGGGCGCAAACCAATACTACCGGCACTTAATCTGAGCTTCAATGTCGGTAAAACCAATCGGTATTGCAATAATGAGCGAGTGTACAACCTTAAATAGCTGAACAATTCGGATATCTCAGATGACAGATGAATAAACGACCTGCATTACACTGTTTAAATTTTGTTACATTATATTAACATTTACTTGGAGGGTTTGTACTTTAATAATAGCATGGAATACTTGAACTTGAAGGTCAAGGCTGTAAACATTTGTGACACACTTTGCTTGTTCAGAAAAAAATACTTTATACGTTGCGAAAAGAATGAAATAAATTGTGATGAGCAATATTCACCTTTATTAATCAACTATTACGTATTTGGCGCGATACGGGGAAATCGTAGTACCAATACCAGCAATTGACGACAATATATGCCAAAACTCGGCCAATGTGGACCAAACTCGGGTTTTCGAGTTTCCTCTGGTTTGATTGCCTACAAAACTCGTCAAATATCGGATTCGAGAAATGGACCATTTCGATTGGCTGTCGAAACTCGCCTAATATAAGAAATATGCTGGAAATTATTTTAAAAGGTAGCCGTTTTGTTTTCCGTTTTTCAATCTATTTAGAAAATGTTGTGCTTTGTTTAAACCTTTTTGGAATTACTAGTCCATTAAATACTTCAACCACTTTGTACGGTTTGATATTACAGTTGTATTTAACCCGTTGGTGGTTTTTACATGTACACCGACAAAACGGACGACGAAGGTGAAAAAATTGAGGATTTGGCAAACGATTTACGAAATTAAGACACAAATAAATGCTTCTTTAGACTGCATAGTGCTTTATTCATAAGTATGTGCAATGTCACTTTAAGGATGCATGTCAAAAGCAGCAAGGTCTAGTCTAGAAAAGCAGACACCATGAATGAACAAGAGCGGTCACAGACAGCTATATCCCCCGTCTCATGGGGACATTTTTTGTAACAAAAGCCAATCAATGGTAAGGGTAGTTTCTCAGGAACATAAAAAATGCGTAAAATTAAGAAAGGGCAATAACTTTTTCAAAAAAGGTCAAATTGCAAAAGCCTGACAATATGCGGTGTCACTATATAGTCATAAACGTAAGAGGAGTTGCGAAGAAACCAATTTTAAATGTAAAATAAAGAAAGGGTAATAACTCTTTCAAAAATGGTCGAATTGCGAAAGCCCGACAATATGCGCTGCTTCACTTTATGGTCATCAATCTGTGAAAGTTTGGTAGAAATTGCACAAAAAACGTAAGAGGAGTTGCGAAGAAACCAATTTTAAATATAAAAAGGGCAATAACTCTTTAAAAAATAGCCGAATCGCGTAAGCCCGACAATATGCCCTGCGTCACTGTATAGTCATCAATCTGTGAAAGTTTGGTAGAAATCGCATGAAAAACGTTAGAGGATTTGCGAAGAAACCAATTTTAAATGTAAAATAAGCAAATGGCAATAACTCTTTCAAAAATGGTCAAATCAGGAAAGCCCAACAATGCGCGCAGCTTCACATTATGATCATCAATCTGTGAAAGTTTGGTAGAAATTGCATGAAAAACGTAAGAGGAGTTGCGAAGAAACCAATTTTAAATGTAAAATAAGCAAACGGCTATAACTCTTTCAAAAATTGTCAAATCAGGGAAGCCCGACAATATGCGCTGCTTCACTTAATGATCATCAATCTGTGAAAGTTTGGTAGAAATCGCATGACAAACGTAATAGGAGTTGCGAAGAAACCAATTTTAAATGTAAAATAAGCAAACGGCAATAACTCTTTCAAAAATGGTCAAATCGGGAAAGCCCGACAATATGAACTGCTTCACTTTATGATCATCAATCTGTGAAAGTTTGGTAGAAATCGCATGAAAAACGTAAGAGGAGTTGCGAAGAAACCAATTTTAACTGTAAAATAAGCAAAGGGCAATAACTCTTTTAAAAATGGTTGAATCGCTAAAGCCCGACAATGTGCGCTGCTTCACTTTATGATAATCAATCTGTGAAAGTTTGGTAGAAATCGCATGAGAAATGTAAGAGGAGATGCAAAGAAATGAATGTGGGACGGACGGACGCACACACGCACGCACACACACACGCACGGAATCGCGCCTTTTTAAGGCGGGGGATAATAAGGAATACATACGGCTTCAATATGAACTTATGGTAAAATATTTGTATGTTTTTAACGAAAATGTCGTACCATACGTTATAGTTAATTAATTAAACACTTATTAATTAGGTGATTTCATATTGGCCGAGTTCTTTGTCCTCGGTCAGCTGTATTTACCTGAGCCCTAAAGTAAAGCTAACCTCGGACAAATAACTTGGGCAATATGAAATCACCTAATTAATAACATTATATTACTAATCAACTATTACGTATTTGATGTGATACCGGGACAATCGCAGTACTAATACTTGACAATTGACGACAATATACGCCAAAACTCGCCCAATATCGACAGAATTGGCCAATCCGAGTTTCTGCCGTTTCGATTGGCCACTAAACTCGTCAAATACGGGATTCGACGAACGGACCGTTTTAATTGGCTTTTAAAACTTGCCTTTATATTAGAATACTGTTAATAATTTTAAAAGGCAGGCATTTTGTTTTGTTTTCCGTTTTACCGACTGTTTTGAAAAGTGTGTGCCTTGTTTTTAAAGTATTTGGAATTAATAGCCTCTAATATCTTTTTTGTACGGTTTGAGTTTAAGTTGTATTTAACTTTGGTGGATTTTATGACAATTATTTTTTTTAAACCGACAAAATGGACCACGAAGGTAAAAACAGTCGCAAAAAGAACTTGAACTTATGGCAAACGATTAACGAAAATATATGCGTCCTTAGACTGTACAGTGCGATAGACTTTATTCATAAGTCTGTGCAATGTAAATATAAATGATGCATGTCAAAATCATCAAAGTCCAGAAAAGAAGAATCCATGATAAGCTTTAAGAATAACTTAAGGTAAGGAATTTGAATACTTTTAACCAAAATGTCGAAAAGTTAATTAATAAAATAATTTTGTGATTTCTTATCGGCCGAGTTATTTGCCCTCAGTCAGCAGTATTGGCCTTCGCCCTTCGGGCTCACACCAATACAGCTTATCTCAGACAAATATCGGGGCCTAATATGAACAGAACAGAATAATTTATTTGGATTTAAACATACAGTTCATCATCCATCAACATGATCATACATATAAACAATAGTCAATATACCATTTAGTATTAGATTTAGAATACATTACAAACATATCAAATAGATATACTACATGTATTATTAAGGACAACATGCAAATAACATGCGAATAACTTTATATTTATTATTAATGCACAAGAAGTGATACTCATCTTCTTTGTCACAGTACAGTACCACATAGTTCACAGTATCTTAGATTTCTTCCATATTGCCCAGTTTCATTTCTTAGACTGTGACATGATATTATCATTTGTGTAAATAATGTTAACAAATAGTGGGGAATATTACTATTAAGATAAATTTCGTTTTCAAAGCTAACCTTAATTTCCTTATTCACATTTAATACCGAATTTTTCATTATATCATCTCTCGAGTTTTGCATAAAACAACCATATAATCTTTGTTTAAAGCTTAGTAAAAATATACCTTAATCAACTAAATAAGGCTGTTCCCACACCTCACCAAAACCATTTATTTACAACAAGTTTTTCAAATTTGACAACCAGTTATTTTTGTTATTCAGTAAATCATTCAAGGAACATACATACAATGTTTTCATTATGCAATTCTCTGAACACAGAAACTTAAACCAGTACTCTATTATTCCATAATATATATTTATAAATAGCGGGCGTCTTCCCAGTTCACCATAAATAGTAGCATTACTTGCAGACAATTTAACACCTAAAACTCGTTTACAGAAACATGTATACGCTCATTTTCTTTGGATTTTGTAAAGCCTCAAACTTCAGATGAATAATTGAGTATAGACACTACAAACACATCAAACAATTGGCATTTTGTCTTCGCTGTAAAACTAAACTCTTAAATTACACACGTTTAAGGCTTTTAAGGCCTTTCCACACAATAGATGTACATTTGAATTGAATGACCCATAACGGTTTAAAATCGTTCCTAAATAATTAACGTTGTCTACAATATGTTGAGAAGTGTCACCATACATCCAGTATTCATCATTTCGTAAACGACCGCGACGTCTTAACACAATATTATTTGTTTTATCAGCATTAACGCTTCTAAGTCAACTTCTTTCACAGTATGCCTCAAAATTGTCAAGCTGCGCTGCATGTCTTCTACTGTTTCGGCTAGAATCACCTTTTTGTCAGCATACAACATTAAAATAAGACTGATTTCCTCAATTGTTATCCCACTATCAATGTTTGACAGTAGATATAGTTCCAGGTCTTCTATGAAGATGGACCAGAAAAGAGGAGAACAAATATCACCTTGCTTTAAACCGACATATATTTCGATAAAAATCTGAATATTGATTGCAATGTTTAACGTAAGATCTAACAAAAGCATACATACATCTCACTGTTCTAAGCATTTTACTATTTATTTATATTTTAGATATCTTTAACCACAGAGCATTTCTGTTCACGCTGTCAAAACATTTCTTCATGTCCATGCATGCGCAATATAGACGAAGTCCAAGATTTAGCCTAGTATCAATTAAGGATTTTAAAAAGAATATGGCATCAGTTGTTGAAAAACCATTACGGAGACCTTACAGTTTGTAAAGCGGTTTTCTAGAATAAATTTATTCTATGAACGTCATTTAACGCTACGTTGTACTCGTGTTTAGCTGTACAGCATTCACCATCAAACCAATCTTTTGTTTTAATGTCTTAAGTTTTAGCAAGTACTTGGTTGTTATTTACTCTCCGAAAACAAGTTTTAAATAACGGACTCGCTATATCATTAATTAGGTTAGTGAATTGTGTGGTAACATTTTCAATAGTTGTTGCTCCATGTTCCGTACATTTGGTGCATCAAAATCTATGAAATCCTTTTAAAGGCCCACTCGACCGTTGACATCCCCGCCTACATAAACTTTTCCAAGTTGTTTAAAATTTGTTATATCAGATTTTAACATTTGAAATAGGTTACAATTCGTTACGTTAAAGCTGGTGAATTTTCAACCTGTATGTATACGAATCCTAAGAAATGTCCTAATTAATAACATTAATTCATTGATAAATTAGCACGTATTTGTGGCGATTGTGGAACAATCATACCACTAATACATTTAATTGACGACAGTATATGCAAAAACTCGCCAAATACGGACCAAAGTCAGCTTATACGAGCTTCTGTCGTTTTTATTTGCTACCAAACTCGCCTAATACGGGATTCGAGGAGTGGTTTTTCATATAAATATGGACCATTTTTATTGGCTGTCGGAACTCGCCAAAATCAGACAGGTCTAATCTAGAAAAGAGGAATTCTTGAATGAATTTAAAAAGGGGAATAAGCTTCAATTATAAGGTAAGGTAAACATTTTCAATGTGTTTTAATCAAATATAGAATACCTAATAGTTAATTAATAGAAAAATATTGTGATCCAGACAAATAATATACCATCCAATTAAATACTATTACTAAGTCTTGTTAAAGATGAGCTCAAGCATCGAATGTCAAACAGATGTAGGTGGATTAATAATACGAGATATCAGGAACGTCAAAAATGTGTCGTCTAGTCGGTCGTCAGTCAAAGTATGCCCAATTTCTGTTAGCTTGTTCCCTACATAAGCGTTTATTAAGCTTATATTATACTGGTTTATTAAAAAAGATAAAGTGACTCGTTCCCAGATCACAAACAACACCCTTAGCCATTATATTTTTCAAGATGCTTCATAACCCATGGAAAAATATGAAATTGTATATCATTCCTAATTTTATAATTATAAAGCTAATATGTATTCAAACATTTGGGAGATCTAATGTGTTAACTTCACAAATTACTTTTTAAAATATTACTCAAATTCACCCAACCATTGGGTGATAGCCCATAAATCTGTCATGTTAGATATAAACATTTATATATCTAACAGGTTACTCCTTGAATTACTCACTTGAAATGTACCCAACCATTGGGTTGTATCCCATAACATTTGAATATTCATTTGCATCAACACCCATGTACATATTAATTATAAACGAACAATAAATGTAACAATCTGAGTAATGACTCTTATATTAATTAAAGTTATAACCTTTTTAATCTGTCTCCAAGTCCACCTTATTTCTTCAATTAATATGGACGACGTTTGGTATGTTCGATGGTTATGGCATAGATGTGATTCACTGTCGAGTTTCGGCCTTTGGCTTTTTCTGCAGCTACATCCCCAATAAACTTGGGAGTATTCAAACTAGCCACTATTATGCGCGTTTAGGGACCTTTTATAACATGTGAATATTTTTGTTCCCTGAACGCCACAAGACTTATTCATACCAATGTTCTTCAACTGTAACTCCACAGAACTTAACACTTCATTTATAAATAAAAACACAAAAGTTACAAATTTATTAATTTTTAGCCAGTACATTTCTCTTATTACATGTACGTGTTTCATGAAACACTAATTCAGATCGACCTCTGTCAAGAAAGCATCGCCATTTCAGCACTATCTAGCAGGTGCCGTTATCTTTCCACACAATATACCTAGCGCTGGGATTTGTCATTCTTGGCTAGGAAAACAACAAGTGGGATATGGACGCGTAGAGTCGCCAAATCAAAAATCGTCAAAAGACTCTGAAGCAGCCTTTCATATGCACTGTATTCATACTTGCAGCCTAGGACACTTTCAGATATGGAGAATCAGTTTCAACTAATTACCGATCTGACCGGACTTTCTGCAGTGCTGCGTGTTGGTAGTTGTCAAATAAACGGACCATTCGGGTCAAATTAACTTAGAAATTCAGATATCCAACTTCGCATGGCTACGGTTGTTACACTTGAAGCAATGTAAGTGAAAAGGTTGATTTCTGGCAGTATAACAACTATTACGGACGATATCTTTACATCTTCGGTACAAATTGCCACATTCGTTTTCGTTTTGATCCCAAATAAAAAGAATAACAGGAATCCTGATACAAGCCAAACTTTACATCACCACGTATACCTTCGGTAGACCACTATTCTTCTGGTTAAATATTATCAAAGCCTAGTGAAAATATCTACCTAGAAATTCCACCTTAGGTTGACAAATGAAACATTTTTTAGGTTTCAATTTCAACTGTTTACTACGAAACATTTCAGAAACTTCTCGAAAGATATCATCTAAAAAATAGAACAGCGTTTTCCAATTCAGTCCACACAGAACCAGATTCAACGTCTTAGAATAGGTCGATGGAGCCAAAATAGCCCAATTAGCGTGCGTAAAAATTCGTAGGTATATGCTATTTTACTGGTGTATTACTTACATCTCAATTAACTTTGAACACATGTTGACCCGAAATCTCTTCGGGTACCTTTAGCAGCACCTGTACCTCCTCAGTATACCCTATATGATTATCTTATCTTCAATTTTACATATACATGTATAATAGTTAGATTAAGAACAGCCAATATCACCTGCTTGGCATTTGAATAACTTCAGGAATCAACAAACTATCATGACTTATTGGTTAATACTAAATGTTCTAAATGTTTTCAGAGTTCCCTTTACATTCCAATTAACATTGTCTATAGTTTTAGGTGATATAACGATATTCTTTTTACCATAGCTTTAGCTATTGTAACCTCCTTATCTAAATCTTCGTTCATTTGTATTTTCTGACCACTAACAGATATTAAAGACAATCGAATATCTTTGAAAAGATTTTACATTAGGTGCTCTGAATTGTATTCCTCCGTCTGCAGATTGCGTTGTGATTTCTAACCATAGAAGTACTTAGGGTTTACCTATACGTTTATTATTATTTGTTGTGTTGATAAGTTTCCTATATTTAATGCATACTTTGATAAGATTTACCTTTTGTGTTTTTATCTTTATTAAGGTCTGTTGGGATAAAAGTGAGGTTTGTGCACGTAAACTGGTTTAAACCCCCAGAAAATTTACATTTTACTGACCGTTTAGATCGGTACCTAAAAATTCTTGATAAACATACCCATTTTTATATATAGTATGTATGCACTGTGCTGTTTGCGGAGTTTTTTTGCCGTTCTTCCATGTTTATTGTTTGTGATTTTATGTTTTATTTCTTTGGCGTTTACCCAGTGCCATTAAACCGGGTTTATGTTTAAACGTTTTGCTACTGGGCTTGCTTCTGAAGCTTTTTGCATAAATATTAATCAAGACTTTCATGAAAACTAAACCTAGCAACGTACCATCTTCTATCGGAGCCACTTTTTTATCACCGTACTCATCCTTGCACTCATACAAACTTTAACTTGTATATCACTTAAATAGCAACGCATGAACATGAACTAAAAGATTCATTATCGTCATTTCCGTACTTATTCCTCTACGACTTCGCTGGACGAATAAATCTTATCTAATGTACTTTGTAGTGCATTACATAAGCTATTAAATGACCAACAAAGTCGTTGAGCTATTACTTAAACTAGATATGGAAGATTCGAGGTCTACTAAAAAACAACTTTAAAAGGAATTATATGATTATGCCATAATTCTTGTCATCACATATATTTTCGTATTCAAAAATTGACATTTAGTCCTAGTTCTTCTATTTTATGTTAGCAACTCCTTAGAATTCCATGGAAAGATGTGTTTAAAGTAACTACAGTATGCACTTTTGAATATTTCTTTTGTTCGGCTTTATTTTGAGAGATTGTCTTGTTATATTTGTACCGGTCAAATGACCGTATCGGTCCTACAATCTCTTCAAGGAGATTTTTGTATCGGATATGTTTGTGTATCGGTCCAATAATCGCTTCATGATTATTTCTGTTTCGGTTCAATAATCGCTGCGTGGATATTCGTTATTGTGTTATTCCTCGAATCACGCTATATTTGTTTTATATATTTTCAAATGAAGCGTATCATAGAACAACATGACTGTTTTCCGCTTTGTTTTTTTTTCCAAAACACTTGACCATTTAACACCCATTGGATCGTATGTGCCTTTAACCTTGCCCTATATAATGTTGATTTCAGATGCTTCACAATATGAGGACATTTAAGAACAAAATGTCGTTGAATATTTCGATGTTAATCACCATATGTGGTGCGGCGCAGGCCAGGACTATTGAGATGAGACTAGATCTGATGGAAAAACAACTTGCTTCTAGGACAAGGTCTTATATTTGGGGTTAATATGCATATGTTCATGTTCCAGCCGCTCATATGCTTAAATAAGATTACTCGAATGCATCAAACGACTTTGTTCGTGTCCATGCACCAGTCAGTTGAAACCACGGCCCCCAGGTCCGGTGGTATACCGGGGATAACGGGGGAATGGGCAGTCGTTTCACCTTCCAGGTGGCCCTACAGTGCCGAGTGAATGCGATGGGTGGGATTTCCATGCCGAACGTAGCGGGGAAAAGTGCCTTACCTAGAATGACCCGGGGTAGCGGTTGCATTTGGCGAGGATTTTACAAGCATTCTGTCCCCGAAGGGCAGAGACTTTACCTGTGACTAGCTGGACTTAGAGTCAAAATCCCCGCTATTCCCAGAACCTGGGAGCTGTGGTTACAATTGACTGGTGCATAACTCCTCTTCCTATCGCTTGTAGGCATTTGAACTTAAACAAACACGGTACACCATCAACTAAATGTCAGTATGCTTGTTTAGCTACAAAATGTTTCGATCAAGTAACGAGAGCATATTACGCAGCCTTATAATGGCTTACATATATTGATATCAGTAACTAACAATATGTTTCAGAAATCATCATACAGAAGGAAAATGAAGATCAGAGAACTGCCTTGACATTGAAGTTGTTGTTGAAAACCAGAGAAAGATGATTGAAGAACTCCAAGGTACCGTTGTGCGTCAAAAAATCACATTAAAGAGTTGAAAACAACAGTAAGAGTGCAGGGCTTGAAAATAAACGAGCTTGAGGGCGCAAGTCGGGAACCAAATCCGGAAGAAAATGAATTAGGCGAAAACATGCAGGCCACGGGGAAGTCTGTAGTTCCTCGGAATTTGAACACAGACAACTCGGGTATTTATGTCTGCTGCTGACGTATCTTTGCGTGAACAACTATGTTGATTATATTTCACTGACTTTTAAAGTCAAATATATTGCTCCATAATCACCTAAACTTAATGAATGCTGTCAATCTAAGTGAACTGTCACCAGGTTCTCATCAACTTTATTATTGCTCGTATCTTTCAAAGACGATTGCCACCCGAAATGGCCGTCGCTTTTACCGCAGTGAAATTTGCCGCTCTAACCGGTACGGGGGATAAACCAGAACATTATATTTGAGAACGTCATACTTAACAAAGGCAACGGCTTCCATTCCAATGATGGAGTTTTTATCGCACCTCAGTCGGGAATTTATCTATTCACCGCCAGTTTGCTCCATCAGACACAATCAGATACCATCCAGGCTGCAATTATTCATGACGGGAGAATTATTGCAAAATTTAATGGAAACAACGAATGGGAGCAATTCAGCCAGACTGTCGTGATACAAGTGAACGCTGGTGAAGAAGTCTGGGTCAGCAACATCGACTATGAGCAAGAAAACATTTATGTGGAAAGCTTCTTTTCCTTTAGTGGTATTCTTCTGTGACAATTGTAGACACCTTGTTTATGTTTTGATAATGATCTTAGTCACTATATATATATTTTGCTATACATTTGAGTGAATCGAAACTTAGCCAGTAATAAACATGATGTGTGGTCATTTCTAGCGTTTATACAGATTTAAGACAATTGAAGTAACGACTGAAAGCTTTTTTTAAAACCTGCCCCAAGACACCAACAACATGCGTCATCCATTTTTAAACGGCTAAACACGTGTGTCTGTTACATTGCGTTTATTTATCGATATATTTAGTATGTATCACAATTTTGGGATCCGTGATGCAAAGTTTAGTTGTGACTTTTTTGTTACGGAAGTGCCAAGATCCTTACATTTTCACCAGAGAAAATTCACAGACACATTCTCAGTTTCGATTACTTAAAATCACTGATGTATTTGACTTGTATTCATGAATGATTTCTTCAGTGCAGAATCATGAAAAATGTCACTGTTATAAACCAAAGCCTTTAACAATATTTTATCTAATAAATGTTCGCTCTTACCATTCAAGGAAATGTGTCTTGTATTCCCCTTAAACGATATTTGTTCACGGGTGAGCAAAGGAGCATCACAGTACAATACCGTAGCAAAGCAAGGAAATGCATTTTGCTTACTACCCAAAGGGAGCCTATGTGTAACAGAGTTAGGCATAGGGAATAAAAGGAAGACAATCAACCTAGTCTGGAACAAAGTAATGGTTTTAAATTAATTACATAGACATACATATAGGCCCATTTTAGTGTTTCGTGGTAGTTCACGACAAAACCATCCACAAGTTGTTTTCCTCAGTCATACTCTGTTTCCATTTTCATTGTTATCAGTTAAGCCCTCAGTCATATCAAATCTTTGACGTTTGGATAGCATTACAAGGACTCAATTTGAGTGTTTTACGAATAGGATGGAATCAGCCTAATTAAAAAAGTACCCTTGTTTTATAGGTTCTCCACATACATGTAAAAAACATAACTCAAACAATATAAAGTGGAAGTCCACTTAAAGATGCACTCTTACTCCCCAAAAAAAAATTGCCAAATTTAGTAATATTGTTTTAATATTCCAAAAAGGATAAATTAATTTCAAAACCAATGGTTCTTATGAAGGATAACGAGTTTGACTTGAAATAAATGAGCATAAAACATGGTATTTCTACCTTATGGGACTATAGTAGACCACTAAAAATGATTAATCTTTTAGTATTCACCAATCATTTAATAATTTGGCGCTTTCTACTATTAGATACACAGTTGCAATCTTGTTTTCAGTAAATAAAATTTTCCACAAATGCATTATTTAATAATTAAGTAAAGGTTTAACTGTCAAAATTGATGTTTGTAATGTATATATTGATTTTAAATTAGAGTGCCACTTTAACGCTTCCCTTATTGCTTAGTTTTAAAGAAGGATTTCCTTATCACACAATTGTAAATCTTATACATTTTGAGTAACTGGAGTAAAAAATGTATTAATACTTTCTAAATAATCGTTCATATAAAGTATAGTAAAATGAGTTTTAGTTGTGTTGGACACTAAGCAACTGTCTACATGTTTTTCGTCGCGTGCATTTGCGATGCCACTGCGTTGCCGAGGCGATGCTTGCTATTCAACCGCGCGCAGATCGCCGTTCTAGATTTTTCTTGGACGCCATGGAAACGCGGCCCTAGTGTAACAGAAATGTTAAACACCTGCGAAAGTTGATCTTTTTACTTATCAAGCCCACTACTTAATGATTGCCTATCTGCAATTTCATTTAATGAATATTTAGGTTGTATTATATCTTCTGTAGATGTGTTAGCCGTAATTTTTACATTTCGTCTTGCCCCTCAGACCCTTCACAGGTTCGTACTATTTGATTCTTTAATAAGTATTAATGTTCTGATGTACCTCGAATTGTCCCAAACTATCATGTAAGTGATAAACATACACAATTGAGAGACCCAAATGTTTGTCATTGGCTTGCTGTATGTTAATACTGGGCATGTAGGGTCTGCTTGACAACTTTAACTATTGAAAGGAGCAGGGAAGAAGCGAATGTAGGGCTTCAATGTCTTTTGGCTTTTATCCATGTTTGAAATTAGTCCATCGTCGTCAGACTCAGGGAGTGTTTTGGTCTTGTTTTGTTGTGGTCCATGGTATTGAAACAGAATATATCCATTGTTAGAGATATATTCTAGTTCTTTAACGTGCACCGGTGAATAGCACTGTCATATTTCAGTGAACTATTGAACGTCCCAGAATATTTGGACTGAACTTATTATAGTTCTCAAACTGATTCTTAGACATGTATTAGTGATTCGATTCATTTACAATAGAATGAAAACAATTTACTCTTAAAATTAAGTTACGTCTTAGGTAGTTATTGAATATGTTAGGTCTACTACGCAACTTGTGGTATAGTAAGGAGTAGCAGAGGAGCGGTAGTTGACAACTTGGGCTTGAGTATCTTTAGGTTTTTATCTTGGACGTCTGAAGCCAATTGTATAAACCAAACTTGCTATGTGTTTGTGCCCGCGAGAGCGTACATTTCTGCACGCGTGTGTGATTAAAGGAGAACTCTTTTCATGTTAAAATTTTAGATATTTCCCGACATGTGTTCTAAAAAGGAAGTGTAACCGATTCTTAGAGTAAAAAGCATTTTGCGAATCGACAACTGTATCCGTTCTTACATTTATTCAAACATTCACTTAAGTAACATCAAATAAACAACTCATCATAAACTTAAAGATTCGGAAATGTCATTTCTGTACTTAAATCACCGGAAGACGAACAAGTCTTATCTAAAGAAATTTTACTGTATTTCATAAGCTATTAAAGGTACTCGCTCAAGTTTGTGTAAAATGCACTTTTTGTATAAACTGTGGCAGCTCATTATGAGAGTCAAAACTATGATACCGATCGGTAGAACCCTTCAGCAAAAATGTTGGTATTTGCTCAAATATCGTCTTTGAAGACCACACATTTTATAAGCGTCAACGCTAATGGTGACTTAATTTCGAATTGTTTATTTCGCTACATGAGTATTATTGTGTTTGTGCAACACACGTTGGTTTGCGACATGTATATTTTCGTATCGGTCCTATAATTGACACATGGGTATTTTTATATCGGTTCAATACTCGCAATATTGGTGTTATGGTATCGGTCCAATTCTCGCTACATGGATAGTTTTGTATCAGCCCAATAAGTGCTACATGGACACTGAGTATGTTGCGTATTTTATAACAACATGGCGTTTCGCCCCCGTTTTCTCATTGTTCCTTAATGCCTCGACTTTAATAACGGACACGCTTAGGATCTTGTGCCTTTATCTAACTTTATCATATATAGAACTTGGATTTCAAATTTAGGCCACACAGAAAATTTAAGAACAAAATGTTGTTGTTTATTTCGTTGTTAATCACCATATGTGTTGCGGCGCAGGCCAGGACTATTGAGATGAGACTAGATCTGATGGAAAAACAACTTAACGAAGTTCTAACGAGAGGTATCGTTATAGTTTGAATACATATTTTTGTATATATTTCACACAAAGAGCCGCCATCTTATAAGTGACCCCATCCTTACTCTTCTAGTGATGAACGAGTTAAGATACCTTAAGCATACCGAGCTGACGTGCAGAGCGCCTGGTCAAGCCAAATTGTTTCACGGTTAATGTCAAATTTATCGTCAGAGATTAGATAATAAAGACGTTTCCAAAGATGAGATATTAACCACGTTGACACGTGTTTATTTACCTGTCACGATGCTTCTAGGACAACGTCTTATGTTTAAGGTTAATATTCATATATCCATGTTCAAACTGTTAAGACACTTTGCCAAGACTATTCTCATCCATCAAGCTACTTTGTTCGTGTCCATAACTCCTCTTCCCATCACTCGAACATAAACACACATTGTACACCATCAACTTTCGTTTAACTTCACCAAAGCCTTAGATATGATGATATTAGTAACTTGCAATATGTTTCAGAAATTAACCTACAAAAGGCCAATGAAGCTCAGAGAACTGCCTTGCGTGACATTGAAGTTGTTGTTGAAAACCAGAGAAAGATGATTGAAGAACTCCAATATACCGTTGTGCGTCAAAACAATCACATTGAGGGGTTACAGACAACAGTGAGGGTGCAGGAGTTGAGAATAAACGAGCTTGAGGGCGCAAGTCGGGAACCAAATCCGGAAGAAAATGAACTAGGCGATAACATACATGTCAAGAGGGAGTCTGTAGTCCCTCGTAATTTGAACACAGAAAACTCAGGTATTTTTTCTAACGTTGCTGCTGTAATCTTGCATAAACAGTTTCTTAAACACCTATTTATTATATTTCACCGGCTACAGAAGTCAAATATATTGCTTCACAATCACCAAAACTGAATGAATGCTGTCAATGTGATTGAACTGTCATCAAGTTCTCACCAGCATTATTTTTGCAGGTATCTTCCAAAGACGGTCTCCCCCAGAAATGGCCATCGCTTTTACCGCAGTGAAAGTTGCAGCCCAAACCGGTACGGGGATAAACCAGAACATTTTATTTGAGAACGTCATACTAAACCAAGGCAACGGCTTCCATTCCAATCATGGAGTGTTTATCGCACCTCAGTCAGGTATTTATTTATTCACCGCCAGTTTGCTTCATCAGGCACAGTCAATTGCCATGCACGCGGCGATTATTCATGAAGGAAGAATAGTTACAAAGATTGATGGGAGCAATGACTGGACGCAAAGCAGCCAGACTGTCGTGATTCAAGTGAACACTGGCGAAGAAGTCTGGGTCAGCACAATCGATTATGAGCACGAAAACATTCATGGGGATAGCTTCTCTGCCTTCAGTGGTTTTCTTCTGTGGCAATTGTAGACACCAGAGACATACATCATGTGTAAACCATTCTTAAAGTGACTGTTATACACATGTGAATTTGGCGTTGTTATTGACATTGATATTGGGTTTCTAAATTGATATGTATAGTATTTCACAATTTTAGAACTCGTTATGTAATGTTTGCGATATACGTTGTTTCTGGAAATATCAGGATATCTTAATTATCACCAGAGAAAATGCACAAACACATTATCAGTTTTGATTACTTTTAATTTATCTTAAACCGCGTTTTTGTTATGAAACTATGTCGATGTGGACAACATATATGCATAAAAATAAAAAGTCAGTGTCAATATGTTCAAAGGGAAACTGATTTTGCCATAAGTAATCTAAACAGGTCATATATATTTTCTTCATCTATGATTTTTAATTTGTACAAGATAATTTTCAAAAGAAAAGTTTTCTTTAAGTTTACAATACAGTGAACGTTTTGGCATATCATTAATTAACGAATTTGTCTGGAAACATCAAGATTAAGCCAGACCAATGCACGAAATATTCAAACATAAAGAACATAATGGTATGAAATTAACACTATCAACGCCGCTTAGCTCCTGGTCAAGTGTTATTCTGTTTTCAAATGGACAATTCGAATAACCAGAAGACAGTGAGAATAACTATACAATGGATAACAGGAAGTCGTATTCCAATCAAAGTCGTACCATATTTGGAGAGAATGACTTATATATATTTTACATATTGTAACATAACTAAAGATAAGGATTATCAAAAAAAAAAATGTTTCCGGTTTTCCGACCGACCCTTTTTTACATCCGATCCGATTTTGTTTATATTTTCTCCTTTAAGGATATACATTTATGGTATATTATTACACTGGAAATACGCATTAAAGTACTGTTTTCATGGAGCGCTCTAGTCAACGTTAACAGCATTATCTAAAAGATAAAATCGACCTACCAACACTGTTTTTCAGGGAAATCGGAAAGAAATGTTTTGAACAAAGAGTGTATCATTCAATCGGACAAGACTGTTATTTTATATTATATTTCAAGGCATCCTAAAACCTCGGTTGCCGCTAGAAGTCGCCGTCCTTTTTACCGAGGTAAAAAGTGCTACTCAGTCTGTATTAGGGGTCAACCAGATCATTATATCTGAGAACGTCAAACTAAACTAAGGCGACGGCTTTCATTCCAAGCTCAAGTCAGGCATTTATATGTTTACGGTGCCAGTTCAAGTTACTTCAAGAGACACATATCATATGCATGCATGCTGCAATTATGCACGACGGCAACATGGTCGCTAAGTTTCTTCTAAACAATGAATTCGATTAATTTAGCCAGACTGTCGTGATACAAGTCAGTGGCGTAGCCTTGTACGCCTGGGCATACAACTTTTTTTTAAAAACACACACACATACATATATGGCTCTAAAATGCAATAAAAATAGCTACTCAAACACTTTGGTTTTATTTTTAACTAAAGCAAGTGAAGTGTTTATTTTAACTACGTGCATGGTGGATTGCTTGATTTTATTGTAACCATTGCAAATATAATTAAGTGTGTGTAATGTGCATATTAAAGTCCCCAAAATCATATACAGTCAAACCTGTATTAAGTGGCCACCCTTGGGAAAAGATCAAAGTGGCTGCTTAAGACAGGTGGCCACTTAATCCAGGTTTGCCATTTCCGCCACTTTAGCTTTATTCAGAGATGGAGTATGTATCTTAACCACCACCTCACACCACAATCAATAACATCTGTATCAATATTATTGAAGAAGGTTTAATACAAATACATTTGTATATATAAAATAACTTTATTTCAAATTTGTAATTAAAATATATCAGATATATGTTGATACAAGGCATAAACAAAACACACCACATATCAGTCTACACATCTACACGACTACACGTACATACACATTTTTTTAGTTTACTTTTTAAAGTAGTCCGTACATTAAATAAATGTTGATGCATAGCATAAACAAAACACACCACAGATCAGTCTACACATTTACACAACTACATGTGCATACACAGTTCCTGTAATTTTCCTCTGTCTTTTTGCGTTTGGATTTCCATTGCTTTTATATTCCTCCACAATTTGCGCTTACGCTTAAGTAAGAAATTGATTTGAGTTCGTCAACAGTTAAATTCCTTGGCAACACTCCTTGCACTGCGGCCATTTTCTAATAAATTTATACACTCGACCCGTTCTTTTAGAGTCAAACACTTTCGATTAGTCTTTCTTTTTTCAGCCATAATCAACCTTAAGAAATATCAAGAACAATGCATTGTAAATATCAGTTCGTAAAAACATAAATCCGTGCACTTTAAAAAAATAATATTGAAGTGAATAGAAAATCGTAACTTGTTTCACGCCGTCGAATGACAATGCAAACTGTGAATTTATAATAACCGGTGTTTTTGTCGGTATTTAATAGTTAACTTCTTAATGATTTAATTATCGTATTAATTGTGTCATTAATTGTGTCAATTCTGATCAAAACATTCGCCGACGTGTGATAAACATGATTTCTCGATGAGTAAACACGCATGTCAATCGTGTGATGTAATATTCATTTTCATTGGATGACGGAGATACCCGAGGCCGTCGTTATTTTTCGTAAACTTCAATACGCAATTAAAGCTGTGTATTGGAAAAATTTATAAGGGGAAGTGTCAGTGACAGGTGATTAGTGGCCGCTAATTAGTGATTTTATGGCTTCATGGGGACAAAAATTAGTGGCCGTGGCCGCGTTAGACAGTTGGCCGCTTAATGCATGTACATTATATAGTAAAAACGTACGGGGGGATTTGGAGTGGCCCAATAAGGCAGGTGGCCATTTAAAGCAGGTGACCGTTCAACCAGGTTTGACTGTAGAACCATCAGGCCTGCAAGATTTTAGGCCTAGCTACGCCCCTGCAAGTAAATGTCAGCAAAAAGGTCTGGGTCAGTAACCGCGACATTGAACATGCACTGATACTCGTACATGGAGATAGCTAACATTCAACGGTATTAGTCTGTGGCAGTTATAGCAAGTACACCATATTTGTTTGGAAGTATATGAATGTTATAAGATACGTGTGATGGGTTTATATATTGATATATTACACTATAGGAAAGGCATGGGACCATGAACTAGTTGTTATTATCATCAGTTCGCAATCGTTATGTGTTGCAATGAAAATATCCATCAAAGAAACCTATAAGCCCAATAACTTTCCCCACTTCTTAATTTACTTCAAGTTCAATATATATATATATATATATATATATATATGTGAAAAACTACAGAATCAAGACCAGTATTCGACACAACATGACTAACTTGCATTCTAGTTTGAGATATTTCGAGTCACTGAAGGGCTGATATAATGTACAATTGTGTGACTGTTTCCCTTCACTACTGAAGTCATTTCCTAAGAATAAATGCTTTCTTGGGTACTGTGGAACATCTTAAGTGGACATTTTATGTTTTCCAAAAGCAGTGACAGGAAGTCTAGTACAAGTTAAATAGTTTAAACAAAGGATGTGTGACCGATCTATGGCACTGGTGATAGCGATGGGATTAAAGTAAGATTATGTTCGCGTCTAACAACCGTACCCATCATTGCACTCATACAAACATCTACTAGTTATATCACTTAAATAACAACTCATAAACTAAAAGATTCATTATCGTCATTTCTGTACTAATTCCACTACGACTTCGCTAGACGAACAAGTCTTATCTTTTGTACTTTTTGTGTATTGCATAAGCTATTAAAGGACCAACAAAGTTGTTGAGCTATTACTTAAACAAGATATGGAACATTCGAGGTCTATTAATCAAAATGAAACTTTAAAAGGGATGATATGATTACGCCATAATTCTTGTCATCACATATATTCACGTATTCAATTAATGACATTTAGTCCGAGTCCTTCTATTTTATGTTAAAAACTCCTTAGAATTCCATGGAAAGATGAGTTAAAAGTATCAACAGTATTTACTATTAAATGATTCTTTTATACGGGTTTATTCTGAGAGTTTGTCTTGTTATGTTTGTACCGGTTTAATAATCGTATCGGTCCAACAATCGCTTCATGGGTATGTTTGTATCGGTATGGATATTTTTGTGTATCGGTCCAATAATCGCTCCATTATTATTTATGTTTCGGTCCAATTATCGCTGCATAGATATTCGTTGTTGTGTTATTCCTCGAATCACGTTATAATTTTTTATATCTTTTCAAATGTAGCGTATCATATAACAACATAACTGTTTGCCGCGTTGTTATTTTAGTTCCAAAACACTTTACCAGTTAACACCCATTGGATCGTATGTGCCTTTAACTTTACCATATATATAATAATTTCAAATGAACGCTTCACAATGAGAAGACAATTAAGAACACAATGTTGTTGTTTATATCGTTGTTAATCACCATATGTGGTGCGGCGCAGGCCAGGACCATTGAGATGAGATTTGATCTGATGGAAAAACAACTTAACGAAGTTCTTACGAGAGGTATCGTTATTGAATACATATTTTTATATATATTTTCTCACAAAGAGCCGCCATCTTATAAGTGACCCAATCATTACTCATGATGAACAAGTTAAGATACCATACCGAGCTGACGTGCAGAGCGCCTGGTCAAGCCAAATTGTCACATGTATCGTCAAAGAAAAGATACTAATGACATTTCCATACCTAAAATAACAACCGCATTGAGATGACAAACATGAGATTATTTTCCTATCACGATGCTTCTAGGACAATGTCTTATGTTTGGGGTTAATATCATTACATCTATGTTCGAGCCGTTAAGACACTTTGTCAAGACTATTAACATCCATCAACTTTGTTCGTGTCCATAACTCCTCTTCCTTTCACTCGCACTTAACACACACATTGTACACCATCGACTCTCGTTTAACTTTACCAAAACCTTACATATGATGATATTAGTAACTTACAATATGTTTCAGAAATGAACCTACAGAAGGACAATGAAGGTCAGAGAACTGCCTTGCGTGACATTGAAGTTGTTGTTGAAAAACAGAGAAAGATGATTGAAGAACTCCAAGATACCGTTGTGCATCAAAACAATCACATTGAGGGGTTACAGACGACAGTGAGGGTGCAGGAGTTGAGAATAAACGAGCTTGAGGGCGCAAGTCGGGAACCAAAATCGGATGAAAATGAACTAGGCGAAAACATGCAGGACACGGGGAAGTCTGTAGCTCCTCGGAATTTGAAAACAAAAAACTCTGGTATTTTTGTAACATTGATACTGATGTAATCTTGTATAAACAACTATGTTGATTATATTTCACTGACTACATAAGTGAAATATATTGCTCCACAATAATCTTAACTTAATGATGCTGTCAATATGATTGAACTGTCATCAAGTTCTCACCAACCTTATTATTGCAGGTATCTTTCAAAGACGGTCGCCACCGGAAATAGCCGTCGCTTTTACCGCAGTGAAAGTTGCGACCCAAACCGGTACGGGGATTAATCAGAACATTTGAAAACGTCATACTAAACCAAGGCAACGGCTTTCATTCCAATCATGGAGTTTTTATCGCTCCTCAGTCGGGAATTTATCTATTTACCGCAAGTTTGCTTCATACGGCACAGTCAACTTACATGCACGCGGCAATTATTCATGAAGGAAAAATAATTGCAAAATTTGATGGAAACACCGGATGGGAGCAATTCAGCCAGACTGTCGTGATACAAGTGAACGCTGGCAAAGAAGTCTGGATCAGAAACATCGACAATAGCAACGAAAACATAGGAGATAGCTACTCTGCTTTCAGTGGTATTCTTCTGTGGCAATTGTAAACACCTGGGGCACGTTTCAAACAAGATCCAAGTCGATTTTAAGCGTATTGAAATTACTTTTGTGTCTTTGTTTTATAATGTTCCAATATATTTGAGAGAATCGAAATTTAGCCAGTAATAAACATGACGTGTGGTCATTTCTAGCGTTTATAGTTTTAAGACCATTGAAGTTACGACTAAAGTACTTATCTGAAACCGGCCCAAGACACCTATAACATGCGTCAATCATTTTTGAAGTGACTGCTCAACACATGTGACTTTTATATTGGGTTTATAACACTCTATTTATCGATATATTTTAGTATTTATCACAATTATAGAACCGGTATTGCAATATTAAGTTTTGAAATACTTTTGAAATTTCAGCATCCTTAAATAATCACAATAAATATACAAAAACATTCCTAGTTTCGATTACCTCTTCAATATAGATTCTTAAAAAAATGTCACTGACATAAATCAAAGTATTAAACAATACTTTATCTTAAAAAAAATTATGCTTACCATTCAAAAAAATGTGTGTCTTGTTTAACACAATGTTGCCCATAAACGACAATAGTTCAGTTATAGCGAAGGAGGGTCCAAGTACAAAATGTACTCGTACAATAGCGTAGCAAAGCAAGGAAATGCATTTTGTCCATACTACCCAAGGGGGTGGGGGGGGCAATGTATAACAGAGTAAGGCATTGACAATAAAAGGCAGACAATCAACTTAGTTTCCTGTCTGGAACATAGTAATGGTTTTAAATTAATTACATGAACATATATATATATAGGCCTATTTTAGTAGTTCGTGGTAATTCACGACAAAACCATCCGCAAGTTGTTTTCATTTCCTCGGTCATCCGCTGTTTCCAGTTACATTGTTATCAGTTATGCTCACAGTCATATCAAATCTTAGACGTTTTGATAGCATAATACAAGGACTAAATTTGAGTGTTAACGAATAGTGTAGAATCAAAATTATTATAAAAAATTATGTAATAATTCATAGCTTTTTGACAAACATGTAAAAAACATAGTTTAAACAAGAGATGTTTGTCAAACATTATGCCCCAACCTGAGCGCCATGTTGTCAGGATTATTTGGACAATTGAATGAAGTATGCATGGACCGAAATGATTGCTGATTTGTCATTGACATTGGATGCTTTTGAGGCAGTTTTAAGATTATGAACATTCAAAGTGTGAATATAGATGGTACAGTTTTTAATCATGTTCAGATGATGACTGATATTTGCAGATAAAAATTTATCCTCTTAGCAGCAGGGAATAAGTAAATATGACATAAATTTTAATGATGAATGAGTTATGACATTGACCTTTGACTCTATGACCGCAAAATCAATAGTGGTCATCAACAGGTCACCAAAAACCTAAATGTCAAGTTTAAAAGCCATGTGTGGAGACATTGTCAAGTTATCACCAAAGCTGCGTTCAAGGTCATGGGACCTTGACCTTTGACCCCTAAAATCAAAAGGGGTCATCTACTGGTCAGGCCCAATCCCCAAATCAATTTTGAGGGCCATGGGTGCAGGCATAATCACTCGAACAACTTTTTCCCATATAAGGTCACTTTAACCTTGATCTATGACCCGATGACTCCTAAAATCAATAGAGGTAATCTATTGGTCATGCATAGCCTCAATGTCAGGTTTGATGATCATAGGTCCGGGCATTGTGGAGATATCACTCGGACAAGCTTTGTTTGCACTTTTACGTTAAAGGTTACTGTGACCTTGACCTTTGGCCCGATGACCCCTAAAATTAAAAGGGGTCATCTACTGATCAGGCCCAACATTCATGTCAAGTTTGATGACCATAGGACTAGGAATTGTCGAGTTTGTGTTCAAGGTCAACCTTTGATACAATGACCTCTAAAATCTTTAGGGGTCATCTACTGTTCAGGCCCAACCTCCATGTCAAGTTTGATGACCATAGGTCTAGGCATAGTTGATTTATCACTCGAACAAGCTTTGACAGCCTTTTACCATTAAAGGTCACAATGACCTTGACCTCTGACCCGATATCCCCTTAAATAAATAGTGGTCATCTATTGGTCAGGCCAAGCCTCCATGTCAAGTTTGATGACAAACTTTGACAATATTTTACCATTAAAGGTTACTGTGACCTTGACCTTTGACCCCCAAAATCAATAGTGGTCATCTATTGGTCAGGCCCAGCCTCCATGTCAAGTTTGATGACCATAGGTCTAGGCTTTGTTGAGTTATCACTATACAAACTTTGACAACCTTTTACCATTAAAGGTCACTGTGACCTTGACCGGATGACCCCCAAAATCAATAGGGGTCATCTACTGATCAGGCCCAACCTTCATGTCAAGTTTGATGACCATAGGTCCAGGAATTGTCGAGTTATCACTCGGACAAGCTTTGGTCTACTGACCGACAGACAGACCGACAGGTGCAAAGCAATAAACCCCCTCTTCTTCGAAGGGGGGCATAATAACATGCTTCCATTCTTTAAATTTGTTTTAAACAAGCACTAAAGGATTTCCTTATCACACAATTGTAAATCTAAAGATATTTTGAGTAATTGGAATAAAAAATGTATAAATACTTTCTAAATAAATGTTAACAAAGTGTAGTATAATGTTTTTTATATGTGTTGGACGCTTAGCAACTGTATATCTCAATTTGTCCTCAAAAACACATAAAATGATATAAAAAAGTAACTTTTTTATGCATTCACTTTATTTGCAGATTCCATAACATCGACTATACATTAACATAAGGGTGAAGTATGTTACAGTATGTACAGAAGCGTATTTACATTTTAAAGACATTATCATTTGCAGTGAAAAACAAATGAGAAAACGGGTGATAATATCACCTTAGAAATGAGGCATGATTGAAATTCTATGATACATACATGTAAAACATGTAGATGAAACTATGACATAACAATCACTTGCACACAAAATGCAAATGAGAACATCAAGTCATAACGTTCACTACTGCAATGGCTTATATCTTTTGTCCGTGTCTTACTGTTTCTCCATAAGAGACAGCAACTTTCAATGATATAATGTACAATTGTTTGACTGGTTCCCTTCACAACTAAAGTCATGTCCTAAAAATTAATACCTTCTTGGGTACTGGCACAAATGAGGAAAAATTGAGACCCAACAAATGTATAATAGTGTTCTGGTAGCTGCTGTCATTTGCAATATTGAAATCCATGTGGGACCAACATATGGACTGGTCTTAGATTCCATCTACGATATTCTTGAGATCATAGCTAGCTTACATTCACTGTAACTATAACAGTAACTGTGGTGCTGTGTTGAGGTTCACTACAAGTACAAACTCGCTGCAAACACTATGTCTCTCTTCATGCTCCTTATTCCTGCAGAAGGAAACGAACATGAATAAAAATATCACCTGACACATCAGTAAAATGAAGCATTAATTACTAAATCAGTAAAAGAAACCTTTATTACCATAGAATTAAAAAAGAAAGCCTTCATTATTAATTGTTATAGTAAAAGAAAGCCTTCATTACCAAATTAGTAAAAGAATGCCCTCATTACCAAATAAATAAAAGAAAGCCTTCATTATCACGTTACTAAAAGAAAGCCTTCATTACCAAACAAATAAAAGAAAGCCTTCATTACCAAATAAGTAAAATAAAGCCTTCATTACCAAATCAGTAAAAGAAAGCCCTCATTGCCAAATAAACAAAAGAAAGCCTTCATTATCAAATCAGTAAAAGAAAGCCTTCTCTATCACATTACTAAAAGAAAGCCTTCATTACCAAATAAATAAGAGAAAGCCTTCATTACCAAATAATTAAATGAAAGCGTCCATTACCAAATCAGTAAAAGAAAGCCCTCATTTCCAAATAAACAAAAGAAAGCCTTCATTATCAAATCAGTAAAGGAAAGCCTTCATTATCAAGTTACTAAAAGAAAGCCTTTGTTACCAAATAAGTAAAAGAAGGCCTTTATAACCAAATAAATAAAAGAAAGCCTTCATAATCAAATCAGTAAAAGAAAGCCTTAATTACCAAATCAGTAAAAGAAAGCCTTTATTACCAAATAAGTAAAAGAAAGCCTTCATTACCAAATCAGTAAAAGTTAAAATAAATAAGAGAAAGCCTTTATTACCTTCATTAAACAATTATTTCAACAGCAGTAAAAGTTAACACAAAACTGCAACATACCTTCATTGAATTTATTCTCGAGCTCAGTGTTTCCAATGGCCTTGGCGGCTTGGACCATCTGTCGTAAGGTCTCCTCAAGACGTCGCATACATCGGATTATACTCCCTGTTTATATGTGGGAAATAAATGTTAAGACTGATATGGCTTACAATTTTACAAAAGAATACTACTTGACCTTCTTGGTTTGTAATGACCTCTTAAACAATAACAAGAGCACCGCAAAGAGAATATCAAATGCTCGTCTGTTTTTTTGTTTAAAAAGGGCCATAGTTGGTCAATCCTTAAAATCAGAGTTATGGACTTTTGTTATTTCTCTGACAACATCTGTACCATGTTTCATTTGAATATCTTAAACAATTCTTGAGTCACGTCAAAAGCTAGTTTTTGCCAATTCTTTTGTTAAAAAAGGGGCATATTTTAAAATGTATAAGACAGATTTATGGGCCTTATTTGACATGTTAACATTGTCGCTGGCAATATGTCTGCCAAGTTTCATTTAAAGTTCTCTAACATTTTATTTATGTCAAAGGTTGAATTTTTTGCATGATGACAACAACGAAACCATGGCTATTGCAATATCCCAACTTTTTTCTTCATAAGACATACAAGCTTATAATTTTTTTATTTGAAATCTAAAGAAATAACTACCGTAAATGACTGGGTATAAGACGATAGGTTTTTTTTCGTGAAAATGGCGACGGTTATCTTTAAAACCAAACAATGATAAACTGTCGAGACTGAAAAGTTAAGTTATGCAAAAACCTTATATTGTACGGGTTTGTTCTCAAAATGTCAACACCTACAGAAAAGAATAAAGAATGTGACAAAGTGCGAAAAAACAAGACCATTATCGCAACAGTTTGTAGTATTGGTATGTTAAACAGGTTAAAGGCAGTCGGGTTTTTCACACCTTCTTGTACAACTGATAAAAAATATTTTGACAGAGCCAAACTTCGCTTTTTTATATGCAAGTTTAATTATTGTTCAATTCAATTTATTACTCAAAATAATATTGAATAACTTTAATCGAAAAATATTTTTGTTTAAATTATAAACGTCTTACGATATACCGTATCCCAATCTTCAAGTGCCGTTTTAACTCGTATATACTCGATCAATATGACGCGAGTAACATCCCTTTCTACATAAATCTAAACAAACTCTCGGCTTGAAATCGACCTCAGAAAAAAAGTTAAAAAAATTGTTACTGGGTATTTTACGCAGGCATTTTTTTGCATCGAAATCTTAGGGAAAAAAGGGCGTCTAATACCCAGTCATTTACGGTATAAGCTTCTCTGCAAAGCATGAAGGCGAGAAGTTTTTACAAGATGCATTCACCCACTAAGGTTACCTACCTTCAAATATGTTGGTCATCTTACAGATCTCAAAGAAAGATGAGCCGTTACACCATGCATGTACAATGTCCATCATCTCCGGCTTGAATGAGCCCACGTAATTCTCTTCATCAATCTCCAGCTTTGCCTCTTTACTCACGCGAGCAATTCGCCTCGCTGTGTCCTATGAAATTTATTTTCAGATTTACCACTTTATTTTCAGCATAAACATTTACATTTTGTAAGTAGAAGCAACAAACACTCATATTGAAAAAAAACAAGAGCTGTCACAGTATGTGACGAATGTCCCCGAATGTGACACTGACCTATGAACAAGGTCAGTACATGAAAAAATTGATCTTGCCTTTACATCAAGTACATATGGCAAGTTATTTTAAATTGCCTCTGAACATAAAAAATCCCACCCATATTTGACAACCTACACTCTAATGACCTTATATTCAGCATTCCATTATGAATAAACACTTAGTGAATCTTTCACCTTAAAGGTAGGGACATCGGTCTTGCACGCTATACGTCGTCTTGGTATGTCAAACACATGTGGCTAGTTATTTTAAAATCTGTCCATACAAGAGAAAAATACAGCCCGGACACGACAACCTATACTCTATGTCCTTATCTGCAGCACTCCATTGTGAATAAACACTAAGTGTGACCTTGACCTTTGAGGTAGGGACACGGGTCTTGCACAGATACGTCGTCTTGGTATGTGGAACACATGTGGCAAGTTTTTTTAAAATCTGTCCATACAAGAGAAAATTACAGCCCGGACACGACAACCTATACTCTATGTCCTTATCTGCAGCACTCCATTGTGAATAAACACTAAGTGTGACCTTGACCTTAGAGATAGGAAAACGGTCTTGCAAGCGACACGTCGTCTTGGTATGTTGAACACATGTGGCAAGTTATTTTAAAATCTGTCCATACAAGGGAAAGTTACAGCCCGGACACGACAACCTATACTCTATGTCCTTATATGCAGCATTCAATTGTGAATAAACACTAAGTGTGACCTTGACCTTAGAGGTAGGAACACGGTTCTTGCACAGATACGTCGTCTTGGTATGTGGAACACATGTGGCAAGTTTTTTTAAAATCTGTCCATACAAGAGAAAATTACAGCCCGGACACGACAACCTATGCTCTGTGTGCTTATATGCAGCATTCCATTGTGAATAAACACTAAGTGTGACCTTGACCTTAGAGGTAGGGACACGGGTCTTGCACGTGACACGTCGTCTTGGTATGTGGAACACATGTGGCAAGTGATTTTAAAGTCTATCCATACAAGGGAAAGTTACAGCCTGGACACGAGTTATTGAGCCGGACACACGGACGGACGGACAGACGGTGCAATTTAAATATGCCCACCTTTGGGGGCATAAAAATTGTATATTATACCTTTCATATAGTTAATATTTTTCATTTATGACCAATAAAAAGACAGTTTCTCATTGGTTCAAAAATATTTAACATTTTATGAATTTTGCTTTTGCCTTACTCATTTTCATGGTCTATAAATAATGCTAATTTGATACCTGTTCCATCTGTTACAAAGAGATTTTAGCATAATTGTAGCTGGGATGAATGCAGTGAATCAGCTTTTATATAATAAACCACTTACTGACAATTTTACAATTTTTGATAACATGAACCACAGAATGAATAATCTACACACAAATTAAAACATGAACATACCTGTAACAATCGTAATGGTCCTGCAAGCTGCTCAGTGAGTTTCATATTACCATCCCCCGCATTTTCCTGAAACACGAAGCAGCTGAGGAGTGCACAACTTTGCTGTGGGGTGAGATCGTTAAACACGCCATTAAACAGCAGCTCCGTTATCATCAGCTCATCTCCACTAAAAGAATGAATTATGTGCAAATTATGAAGACATTTAAATTGAGTTTTGATAATTCAACTAGTATACATTTTTACTTCAATATAATTTTAAGCATTTCAGCTTATTAGATGCAAAACAAATGATCAGAAATATATTTACCATAAATGTAAAGATAATAAGCAACTAACATTTCTCTTTAAGAACACAGGTGTAGATTGCAAACTTCCTTTTCTCTATTTATAATGTACTATATAGTTTCTTCTTTTTTACATTTTGTAATTTCTACAATTTAATCAAAATATCCTGACTGACCTGCTTATTTCACAAGCCACTCTGCCTTTCAGCTCGATAACGTCGGACGCTGTACAGTACCCTAGTCTTCTCAACACACGCTTACGACACTTTAACTCATCCATTTGTAACAAAGACTTTTTCTTCTTAAGTTCAGCTTTTATAGACTTTACTTCATTACCAATCTGAAAATCAATAAAAGTTAAGAGATTGTTTTTTAATTACAAATCCATCTCTTGCTTTTTCAATAGCTGAAATACAAGCCAATGAAAAGTTCGTAATAAAAGTATAAGTCTTTTTACTGCTGAAATACCTCAAAATTTCAGCATCTGACAAGAAACGCCGCAATGTGACGAAACCAGGTTTTTAATGATTGACAGAAGAACTTCAGCCTGTGTCTGTTCTTATATATTTAGTAACAGTGACCTTGACCCTAGGGATCCCAAATGCAATCCATTGAAAGGTTTCCATAAACTCTTCCTTTATACCAAGTTAGGTCAGGATATGTCAACCCTATCTTAAGTTATTCAGTTTTAACCATTTTTCTATTTTTAGTAACAGTGACCTTGACCTTGAATCTAGGGACCCCAAACTCAATCCCATGAAAAGCATCCATAAACTCTTCCTTTATACCTGGTTTGGTCAAGATATGTGGACCCTGACTAAAGTTATTCAGTTTCAACTGTTTTTCTATTTTTAGTAACAGTGACCTTGACCTTGACCCTAGGGACCCCAAACGCAATCCCATGAAAGTATCCATAAACTCTTCCTATAGACCAAGTTTGGTCAAGATATGTCAACCCTAACTAAAGTTATTCAGTTTCATAGGTGAGTTTGACGCAGCCCGGCCGCCCAGCCCGCATGAACAACGACATTCATCATTCTTATAACCAGATTTCACTCTGTGAAAACGTGGTTAAAAAAAACAATGGCAAGTAACACATGAAAGGCCCTTTTTGGGGCAAATACGTCTGAAGATAAATGATCTTACCTTTACTTTCTTATCATACAAGTCAAACCACTCTTCCAAGTTAGGATCTTTGGATAATGGATGTGAAAAGAGTCTGTGTTCAAATGCCTCGATTTTCTGAAATAAGAAATACAATTTGATAGGTAATCAGAGCTTAAATGTGTTGATATTACTATTTCAGTAAGCTGGTACATGTATTTATAACATTCATCATTTGATAATATCTAAATGAAATCATGTATTCATAATGGCTGTAAAGCAAATTAAAGCTCACAAACCGTACGGATCTATATTTTGCTTAAGTATTGTCTATGGGTTCTTATTGGAAATTGGCAACTGAACAAACATCAGTCTTACAAGAAAAAAAGTGTTTCTTT
The DNA here is from genome assembly GCF_026914265.1 of Mya arenaria. Lineage (NCBI taxonomy): Eukaryota > Metazoa > Mollusca > Bivalvia > Myida > Myidae > Mya > Mya arenaria. Next base: position 15,990,267 of record NC_069134.1, on the reverse strand, counting down.
TTGGGAACTGGCAAATGAACAAACGTCAGTTTTACAAGAAAAAAAGTGTTTCTTTTCGGGAAACTGGCAACTGAACAAACATCAGTTTTACAAGAAAAAAAGTGTTTCTTTTCGGGAACTGGCAAATGAACAAACATCAGTTTTACAAGAAAAAAAGTGTTTCTTTTCGGGAAACTGGCAAATGAACAAACATCAGTTTTACAAGAAAAAAAGTGTTTCTTTTCGGGAACTGGCAAATGAACAAACGTCAGTTTTACAAGAAAAAAAGTGTTTCTTTTCGGGAAACTGGCAACTGAACAAACATCAGTTTTACAAGAAAAAAAGTGTTTCTTTTCGGGAAACTGGCAAATGAACAAACATCAGTTTTACAAGAAAAAAAGTGTTTCTTTTCGGGAACTGGCAAATGAACAAACGTCAGTTTTACAAGAAAAAAAGTGTTTCTTTTCGGGAAACTGGCAACTGAACAAACATCAGTTTTACAAGAAAAAAAGTGTTTCTTTTCGGGAAATTGGCAACTGAACAAACATCAGTCTTACAAGAAAAAAAGTGTTTCTTTTCGGGAACTGGCAAATGAACAAACGTCAGTTTTACAAGAAAAAAAGTGTTTCTTTTCGGGAAACTGGCAAATGAACAAACATCAGTTTTACAAGAAAAAAAGTGTTTCTTTTCGGGAACTGGCAAATGAACAAACGTCAGTTTTACAAGAAAAAAAGTGTTTCTTTTCGGGAAACTGGCAACTGAACAAACATCAGTTTTACAAGAAAAAATAATAATTTTCAGCGATTATATATATCTTCTTCTCTAAATTTTTTTGAAATCCACAGAATTTAGAAGTTCAGTTTCCAGGATTACAAAGTAGAGGGGCTAAGGCCTTTTTCTCCATAGCACAGACAGAAACGTGTACATTTTCAAAAACTGACTGACCTTGACAACATCTTTCATGGACTTTTCTTTAATACCCATATCCTCCACCGGATCTAACAGGGGCAGACCATCAGGAAACCTTTTCTGAACCTCCTGAAAACAATAGTACATAAAACAACGGTAACAACATGTAACATCCAGATTTCAGTCAAATTTGGTATCTAGATTTCAGTCAAATTTGGTATCTAGATTTCAGTCAAATTTGGTATCTAGATTTTTCAGTCAAATTTGGTATCTAGATTTCAGTCAAATTTGGAGTATTTTCTCATTTGCAAAATTGAATAAGGCATTAGATTATTGAATGTTAAAGGATTTACATTCTTTAACTATATGCTCCCACCTGCCAAACTTCAGTACGGCTATAGTGACTATTACTACTCACTTACCTGTATGGACTTGCCAACACTCTGTCTGTTATCGAGAGGACGAAGGTCTTTAGGTAGGTATAGTCGGACAGCACTGATCTCATGTATCAGGTGTAACATCACTGGAATCACCTGAAACAAGGAAAGGCACACCTGTTACACTTAATGACTCCTCAATTTTATGTCATTCAAGTTGCATTCATTCTGCAAGGCACGAAAACATCCTAATATTTGTCTCTGTAATACCCTACAGAGCCAATGCAAGAACTTGTGTTTGTCTATCTAAATTTAATGTTTAATGAATGCTTCACGAATTGAGATAACAACATAGGGAAAACAACACAAACAACTAGTATTGGGATTCAACAGATATAGTCACAAACCTGCATTTCGCCGAGTGTGCTCGGAGGCTGTTGAGGCTTGATTAGTGCTGAGTTGCGACTCCTGGCTGAATCCTTTGTCAAGTTAGCTAGCACCTCACACACATATACTGGGCCCTCATCTGAAGTCTGTTGGAACAAAATCTCTGTACAGGGAAAGTTTGCTCCATCATAAAATAATGACAAATTAATGTAAGCCTTTTAATAGCATACAGTCCTACTTTATAAATTTAAATGGTTCATACTTACCTTCACTGCATATTCTCTTATGGAATATTACCAATACATATCGTTTTTGGAAAATTAGCAGAAACTGTTGCTGCTTGAGTGTCAAAAGGTTTCTTTTCATACATGACCAAAATTCTCGGACAAAAGAACATTCAAAATTCTAAAACACTTTTAAGTAATCAATATTAACCTTGCTCTGGTTAGCCTTTTTCTGGAAGTTAACGACCATGGTCCAGCCAAAGTCATCCTCCCCGTTCTTCACGTGCACGAGCCTGCCCGGCTGCAGGAACGGCAAGATGTACTGCGGTTTTTGAATGTATGTGAGCAGTTCACGTCCAAGGTGGTTTAGCTGCTGTCGTATCTTGTAGTATGTTGACACCTGGTCCTCATTTGGCACCACACACTGGTTGTACCGGTCCTCAGTATTCTTCATCTCTGAGAACGAAAATTGACATATATACTTGCTAAACTTATGATGTATAGCTATCAAGACTTTCAGCAATGTGATGGACCCTTAACCTCCAAATGGGTTATCTTATCTATCAAACGCCATTACCAGTGACATGCGTGAACATGTTTTGTTCTTTTAACAAATATAACAATTGTTATGTTCAGTAAAATGTTTCTTCTATTTTTAAAAATAATGTTGTCATCTTTCTTATGCAGCAACTATTGGTTGACATTAAAATATAATATCAATGTGACATCTATGATTTTCTTCATGAACATTAATAACATACTGAAACACATCAATGCCATCAATAACATACTGAAACACATCAATGCAGTGTTCGACACTAACGGGGTCCCGGGATCCCGAGGACACCAATTTTTCGGGAGGAACACCTGAACTTCAAAGTCCTGTATTCCGTCGAGACACTTAAATTTTGACCGATAAAAGCTAAATATCAATAAATAAATAGCGTTTCATGAATTAATTACCTAAATTTGGGTTCCCCTAACTTTCTTGACAGTGCATGTAAACAAGATATTAATATTAATACGTCGCACGCACTAAAGCGAAAGTATGGCTGACCTTTTCACTATAATTACGTCATGAATCTATAAATAAACAGGTCATTTCACAGTGCGCATGCGGGTTAACGCTTCCGCTGTGTTGTTTACGTTATCAACAAGGTCAGAGGTGACGGACTTTAATAATAGGTACAATAATTAAGGTGTCAGAGGTGACAGACTTATAATCGGTACAATAATTATGGTGAACTAGTTTGCTCATGTGTCAGAACCGCCCAAAAAGATGCCAAAACTGCTGACTTTGATGCCTTAATGATGCGACCATCAAGTTGTTACAGTAACATTTACGGCACAAAAGACTGGCATCCTACGGAACTAGTTTACTGGGAAGCCATCCTACTATTCAGCATTCTTTGTTTTATGCCTTGATCAAAACATTATAGAAATAAAATTCCCAAAGTTTTATTATTTATCTTCAATCAATTGATAAAAAAATTATGACATTTTGGCGCGAAAATAAACATACACTATTTTCCAGTTGTCTGCTCTTCCAGTATGCACTACACTTGTTGGGCAGTCTGATTGATTCACAAGCCAGATGTTATATTCCTACTGTTTTTCAATCAAAAGCAATGACATCTGACAAGACCCTGAACCATGGCATTTTGAATGCGTATTTTCCGAAAATCTAAAAACAGTAACAACATCAAGTTTTTGTTTACATTGTACCCATTGTGTGACTTAGACATTCTACCACTTTTGAACCCAATCTACTGACTTAAGACCCAAATCTTCCTCTTTGCCATTGCCAGAGGTTCACATGGGTGACATAGTGCTATAACTAACTTGTCATTGCATGCTGTTGAAAACATGTATAATATGGTGTATACTTGAATTACAAATTGAAAAGTAAAAGGCACTGGATTTGTATGTTCAATTTAATATTAAAACAGGCTCATTAATGAAAAAAAAATGTAAAAAATGGAAGGGACTCTTAATTTCAGGAAGGGACACCTGATTTCAAATGTTGGTGTCCCTTTGGGATCCCTTGGGAAAATGGTTAGTGTCAACCCCTGTCAATGCCATCAATAACATACTGAAACACATCAATGCCATCAATAACATACTGAAACACATCAATGCCATCAATAACATACTGAAACACATCAATGCCGTCATTAACATACTGAAACACATCAATGCCATCAATAACCTGCTGAAACACATCAATGCCATCAATAACCTGCTGAAACACATCAATGCCATCAATAACATGCTGAAACACATCAATGCCATCAATAACATGCTGAAACACATCAATGCCATCAATAACATACTGAAACACATCAATGTCATCAACAACATTCTGAAACATATCAATGCCATCAATAACATACTATCAATGAGGCCGGGAATTGCGGCGTAGTTCTGGAACTGGTAGAAGGATCTCTCCAACATAAACTCTGGGTTGATTTCCTCCACTCTCAGGAGGTTCAGCACCATGTTGTATGTCAGATGGAATGCACTGTTCAGGGAGTCTGCTGCACCCTGGAACACAGCCAATCACTCTTTAATTGGCTTGACAGCAAGAGCACTAGTTTTACCATGCTAATAGTTTTATCATTATTAAGATACGAGAACATGTTGACACGAAATGTATTGAGCTAAAAATTGATAATGATCCAAGACAAACTAAACTGAATATTTTCACTAAATTCTGACTTAGTTTAAGCCATGGGGATTTTACTTGCTTTTGATTTATCAATATCTTTAATAATCTGGATAATAGCATTCTTCAATCCCCTTTAGTGTATTGTACATGCTAGGTACATTTCCAAAGTAACCATATAAGATTTACACCTAATTTGTAGACATATAATTCATATAGGAGTACAGCAAAGGTATCTAACCTTGAGAACAGCCTTGCCAGCAGCAGGGGGCATCTTCTCATCAATCATGAGTATAACGATCCCACGGTCATCCAGGCCACGCCTTCCTGCTCGCCCACTCATCTGGATATACTCTCCTGACGTGATCTAGAATCAATAAACAACAGCTGTCACAGTATGTGACGAATGCCCCCGAATGTGACATTGACCTACGAACAAGGTCAGTACATGAAAAGTTGATCTTGCCTTTACGTGTCAAATACATATGGCAAGTTATTTTAAATTGCCTCTGAACATAAAAAAATACCACCCATACTTGACAACCTACACTGTTATGCCCTTATATTCAGAATTCCCTTGTGAATAAACACTTTCTTTATCTTTCGCCTTAGAGGTAGGGACATGGGTCTTGCGCACGACATGTCGTCTTGGTATGTGGAACACATGCAGCAAGTGATTTTAAAATCTGTCCATACAAGGGAAAGTAACAGCCCTGACACGACAACCTAAACTCTATGTCCTTATATGCAGCACTCCATTGTGAATAAACACTAAGTGTGACCTTGACCTTTGAGGTAGGGACACGGGTCTTGCACGCGACACGTTGTCTTGGTATGTGGAACACATTTGGCAAGTTATTTTAAAATCTGTCCATACAAGGGAAAGTTACAGCCCGGACACGACAACCTATACTCTATGTCCTTATATGCAGCACTCCATTGCAAATAAACACTAAGGGTGTTCTTGACCTTTGAGGTAGGGACACGGGTCTTGCACGCGACACGTCGTCTTGGTATGTGAAACACATGTGGCAAGTTATTTTAAAATCTGTCCATACAAGAGAAAGTTACAGCCCGGACACGACAACCTATACTCTATGTCCTTATATGAAGCACTCCATTGTAAATAAACACTAAGTGTGACCTTGACCTTTGAGGTAGGGACACAGGTCTTGCACGCGACACGTCGTCTTGGTATGTGGAACACATTTGGCAAGTGATTTTAAAATCTGTCCATACAAGGGAAAGTTACAGCCCGGACACGACAACCTATACTCTATGTCCTTATATGCAGCACTCCATTGTGAATAAACACTAAGTGTGACCTTGACCATTGAGGTAGGGACACGGGTCTTGCACGCGACACGTCCTCTTGGTATGTGGAACACATGTGGCAAGTTATTTTAAAATCTGTCCATACAAGGGGAAGTTACAGCCCGGACACGACAACCTATACTCTATGTCCTTATATGAAGCACTCCATTGTAAATAAACACTAAGTGTGACCTTGACCTTTGAGGTAGGGACACAGGTCTTGCACGTGACACGTCGTCTTGGTATGTGGAACACATTTGGCAAGTTATTTTAAAATCTGTCCATACAAGGAAAAGTTACAGCCCGGACACGACAACCTATACTCTATGTCCTTATATGCAGCACTCCATTGTAAATAAACACTAAGTGTGACCTTGACCTTTGAGGTAGGGACACGAGTCTTGCACGCGACACGTCGTCTTGGTATGTGGAACACATGTGGCAAGTTATTTTAAAATCTGTCCATACAAGAAAAAGTTACAGCCCGGACACGACAACCTATACTCTATGTCCTTATATGCAGCACTCCATTGTGAATAAACACTAAGTGTGACCTTGACCTTTGAGGTAGGGACACGAGTCTTGCACACCACACGTCGTCTTGGTATGTGGAACACATGTGGCAAGTTATTTTAAAATCTGTCCATACAAGGGAAAGTTATAGAGCCAAACGGACGGACGGACGGACGGTGCGATTTTAATATGCCCACCTTCGGGGGCATAAAAAGCTGTATAGACAAGGAAAACTTTTGCTATGTTTAATTTACCAAATGTCAGCAGTAACCAGAATAACATTTATTAATTTGTAACTGTGTACCAATCTTAAGCCAATCTCTTAAAGAGGTTCCCTAACAAAAGTATTTACCCATCTGAAGTCCTGGCCGTCAAACTTCCTGGCATTTGTGAACAGCACAGTTCTGGCAGGCATGTTCAGGCCCATGGCAAATGTCTCTGTGGCAAACAGCGCCTGCAAAATATTCATTTACACCATTAGAGTAGAATCATCACCATATCATTTTCCTTCCTTTGCTATAACTGCAGCCTATTCTCCCCTTTTGAAGTAAAATTTGAATCTTTTGAGTTTCCAGATATATTTGATGACAATTGAAATGTAACACTTCTTTCATGAACAACTCTACTGCATGAACAGATCAATTTTAGATCGTGTCTGTGCAAAATTCATTGATGGATCATTTCCAATTGATGGCTAGGACATGACACAAATGCTTCTCCAGTACAATGAATGTCTCATTTATCTGAACCAATAAGCTATCAATCTTGAACATGCAATAGGTTAAACTTGAATACCATCATCCTTGTGTTTCATCATTTTTTAGGGAAAAAAAGTTTGAATTTGCATGATAATAATCGAATATGGCCAATGTTGAGGTCAAACTGACAATTAGAGCAAAACTGTGGTCGTTCGAAAACAAGCGGTCGTTCCAGAACAGGCAGTCCCTCGAGGTCGGAGCTTGGTCCCAAACATTTTTCCTTCTATTTTCATATAAAATATACCTACGCTGCATCGCAACCTAAATATGTCGAGGAGTCAAGAAATATAGTCGATCCCAAGTACACAAATCATGCACAAAGCCTTGTGGCTCCCTCGAGGTCATAATTTCACACGATTTCCCAAACGAGTGTTCCAAAATAAACAAACAATTGCTAGGTGTTAATATTTTCAAAAGTTGTAAAAATTGCAATGACAGTTGGAAGGCAATTAGATAAGGTGTAAAAAACCGTTCATAACTGTTTCGTATGACCGATAGTAGTTGAAACTGGCATTTGAGAAGATAATTATGAGACGTTAATTGTGAGAAATGTAAATGAGTAATAAAAATATGAATAAACACTACCATATCGATCCAACATCGGAATCTCTGAAAAGAATTCCTTCTTGTCACTTTGCTTTGAAATATGGCAATTTTGTAAAAATAAACATTTCTATTTATTCATTAACCCTTTAGCACATAGACAAGTGGCCAGATTACACCTCCCAGTCAATAGCCATCTTACTGATAAGCAGTCCTTATCTGTATAGGTACTTTTCAGGATATTCGAAAATGTGCAAATGAATACAGCAGTATGACCTTAAAATCAATATTACTCCAAATAATTGTTTCCAAATCTTTTTTATGTAAATACATTTTTTTATAGGTAATTAATTTATCTAATAAATGGTGTCAATGATGAAATATAAAATTCTTTTATTTCATCTGTGAATGCATTTCCAAGATGGAATTGTAACATTTCATTGAAATATCATAATTGCATTAAATCAAAGGGTAATAATATGCTGGGATCGATCTAAATTTTATTACCCCTATCATAAAAAAGACACATCTGGATTAAAAAAACGACAATTGATGTTCTTGTGTATAACATACACAGAAATGTGGCAGGAATATCCGGTGTCATCCAGCTGAGAGATCCAGTCCAGAGTGTCTGTTTAACTTTATTACCCCCTCATAAAATTCTTTACAAAAAGAAAGCCGATAAATGTTTTCCAAGTAATGAATAAAAAGATCTAAATCATCAAGCGCTTGCACAAATGTTGTTTACTTGACCTATTTTACGACCGGAACCATGCTGGCCATCGATTAGCTCAGCAGAAAATTTACTCATCATTTTCTCAGCTACTTATTGTTTCTATTGTTTGTAACACAAAATATTATCTACAAATAATTATTATCTTTATTGATTTCAATGGTAAATTAATCTGACATAATAATTTCATTGATTTACGCATCAATGTTTTGGGGGAAATTCCATACTGTACAGTACTGCCATTCCTCGAGGTTTTATTACGTCACAGTAGGATCTCACACCTGTGATTGGCAGTATAAATAATGACCTTCAAGTTTTAGCAGACAACATTTTCGAGGGAAAATCAATACACAAAAGGTTAATCTTCAGCTTTAAAAACATCCGGGATATTGTTTACAAAAAGAAAGATGCAATATTGAAGTATTGAAATGACCCTATTGAAATATGCGGGACATGCGTTTACATCCAGTAGTGTATAGGGTCGGCCAGATGCGTTTACATCTGCTAATGAGCTATGTCGGCCTATCTCGTATACATGCGCTAAAGGGTTAATTGATATTTCTTTTACATTTTACATTTAGTATACATTTCGTATACCACAGCCTTTGAACATATAAGCAAGACTTCAAACTTAAAATAAACTAAAGATATTTCATAACAGACTGGAAAATTGAAATTCAGGGCTTTCGAAACATTGGTTCCCTCGAGGTTTTTGCCCTGTCCCCGGCGTCCTCGAGCAATCGCAGTTTTACTGTATTTGTTAATATTCCATCATCACTAGGGTGTTATTTCACTATTATCCAACACATATGCTACTAAGTACCATACCTTGATCAGCCCCTCGGAGAAGAGAATCTCGATGGTTTCTTTGAGCAGGGGCAGGAGACCGCCGTGATGGATCCCTATACCCTTCTTCAGCAGTGGTAACACATGTTCAACCTGGGGTTCAAGTGAGGGGGTAACAAATATTTCAAACAGTTCTTTTAAAAGCCCAGATCCAAAGCTATACTTGATATAACAAGAGCTGTCACAGCGCGCTCGACTATTCCGCCGCTTATTAGTGTAAGGATTGAAAAGTTTTGGCCAAACATGCATGGATCACTGTTAGATTAGATTTCAATGCAATTCATGATGTGCTGAGATAGTAACATAAATGTGGTTACATGGAAAATTTCAACCAGATTTTTTAAGTCTAATAATAAATGTCAATTATTTGCAAAATACAGTTATATATCTTGGTTATTCAATTACGTTGAGTGATTGAATACCATTCTATAAAGTCTCAATTCAATACATCGAGTAGTTGCTTAGAAATTAACCTGTGTGTGCTTACACGCAAAACCTTAACCAGAATTTCTATGTCGAATAATAAAGGGCAATTATTTGCATTAAATGAAACTAAAGTTATCTAACTTGGTAAATTAAGTAGGTTGGATGGTTGAGTACCATTGCATCGAGTCTCAATGCAATACATCAAGTAGTTGCTTTGATATTAAAATAATGTGTGCTTGCACACAAAACCTTAACCAGAATTTCTAAATCGAATAATAAAGGGCAATTATTTGCATTAAATGCAAAATAGATTATCTAACTTGGTTAATTAATTAGGTTGGATGGTTGAGTACCATTGTATCAAGTCTCAATGCAATACCACAAGTAGTTGCAGAGATATTAACCTATGTGTGCTTGCACGCAAAACCTTAACCAGAATTTCTAAGTGGAATAATAAAGGCCTATTATTTGAATTAAATGCAAAGTAGAGTTATCTAACTTGGTTAATTAAGTAGGTTGGATGGTTGAGTACCAATGTATCAAGTCTCAATGCAATAACTCAAGTAGTTGCAGAGATATTAACCTATGTGTGCTTGCATACAAAACCTTAACAAGAATTTCTATGTCAAATAATAAAGGCCTATTATTGGCATTAAATGCAAAGTAGAGTTATCAAACTTGGTTAATTAAGTAGGTTGGATGGTTGAGTACCAATGTATAAAGTCTCAATGCAATACTTCAAGTAGTTGCTGAGATATTAACCTATATGTGCTTGAACGCAAAACCTTAACCAAGGGGTGAAACCGACGCCAACTTTTGGGTGAGTAGTATAGCTCTCCATATTCTTCGAATAGTCGAGCTAAAAAAGGAAAATGTAATAAAAACCTCCTCATCAAAAGGAACAAAGAAGCCATCTAATCTAATGAAAGCAAATTATATTTCTCTCCTGAAACTATAGGTTAAACACAATAATACTATGCATTATTAACTATGAACAAAGGGCATCTGCATGTACATATGCAGCGTAATCACCCTTCTTTCTGAGGTTTGTTACTTAAGTTGTATTTTACATTACTTTACATTTCAACAAGCATAAACATGATGCATCGTACCTGTGGTAGTTTCTTGTCTTCATCAGACAGTGCATCAATGGCATTGTTGAACACTTCCTGAACGAGGTTCTTCTCCTCATCCGTGTTGAAGTCGAGTTTCGTCATCTGCATGGCGTACGCCTCACAGTCCTTCTTGCTGAAGCTGAATACAATCACCGGGGCAAACTTGCGCTCCAGAATCATCTTCACAATCTTGTAACAATTGCTTTCTTGCTCTGGAAATATAGTAATTTTTGGGATGATATTGTTGATGTTTAGTGTTTGTTTTTTTCAAACGAAAAATTAGGTTGATTGCCCTAATCAAAATCCCCAAAAGGGTACCGGTACTTTTTTACAAACAAAAAAGATCTCAAAATTCACAATGCTTAAGGATTTTTTTTAAAACTAAGACAGATATGTTTAAATTCCGACTTATTCACTTAAAATTCTTCAAACCCAGGATCTTGCAGCAGACTTTGCTTTGTTTCTTAGTTTGAAATATACCATGGAGAATTCACAACTAGACATTTTGTCGCTAATTTCACAATTTTAGGAGCCCTGGCCCAAAAAGGTTAAACAAACACTGGGTTAATTAAATTGCAAAATTATATCCCTTCTTTCTACCTACATGTACACTGTCCATGCAATTAAATGAGATGTGAGTTGTCACAATATAGAAATTGTGTTAAAAAGAGCCAAAGACAAGCAATAAAACAAACTACATATTACTTACCCCAATTGAATACATTCATAACGTAAAAAATACACAAACAACCATTTTTTAATCTATCACACATTGCATCCTAACTGATCATACACATTTACGTATAAGAGCCAAACTTACGTTTGAAGCCCCCTTTTCTCCCGCGCTGATCTCCCTTGCCTGCATCCCCAGCGTCTTTCAGAACAGACATGGCTGTGTTAAAGTTCTCCTCCCGAAACTCACCCTGAAACATAGCAGATGTGTGTATGATCAAACTATCAAGTTGCCTTTAGCCAGTCATTACTAAGCACTTGTATGCCAATGTTTTCACCATATATAGGTCAAACACATTTAACAACTGGGAATCTAGTAGTCAGCCTGTACAAAATGCCACATGCAAGATGCTTGTGGTGTGTAAAATCAGTTTTGAGATTTTATTTTATTTTACTACATAATAGAGCCATATATGAAGATTTACCACTGACAAAATATGTTTCTAGGTCAACCAAATATTTGCCTGACAACTACCAATCTGTCAAATGTTATAAGCTTACATTCTCATCGACCACAAGATGGATGCCATCCCCACCGGAGGGGAAGAGGTAGTGTTGAAGAGGGGTGGGTCGGTAGTCTGTGTACACCACATGGCAGGGCTGGTCGTGCAGGTAGCAGATCCACTCGGCAAACTGGCGGGCATTTGGGATAGTGGCAGACAGGAACACATAGTGCACATTGTCTGGCAGTAGGATTATAGTCTCCTCCCAGACCACACCACGCTCTGGATAAAGATAATAACATTAGAGGGATGTCTTCTTGTTAATATGCAAGTTATAAATGCACAATAGGTTAAAAGATGGTAAAAAGGCTAATAAGAACCTTGGACACTATCTATATGAATTTGCCTATAGTAATAATGAAAAGCAAATTTAACAAAATCACATTATTTAGGTACATGGGTTAAAAACAATTTAAGTTTTCTGAAAGTGATCCAGTATTTTAGATTCTTAAAAAAATGGAAAAACTTCTTGAATTTTACATCTTAGATATATTTTTCCACTATACTGTATGCAATATATTTGAATTCAACATTATTTCCCACATGCATCGAAGATATAATTTACATAAATGTGATTTATATCAAAATACATATCTTGTGAAAGGTGCAGGAGGGAGAGGGGATAATATTCTGTATTGATTGACCACTCAGGCAATATCCTCTATATAACAAAGTTACCTTTATCCCTCATGTAGTGGATTTCATCAAAAATAACCCAGCCCACTTCCCGCATGATTTCTGAGCCTCGGTAAAGCATGCTCCTCAAGATCTGCAGATATCAAGTGTTTACACATGTAACACATCAAACATTAAAAAATAAAGCTAAGAATAACCTTTCATAATGTAAGCAAACATTGGGTTTGTGAGCTTGATATTACATATAAATATAAATAACAATGCGAGTCAGTTGCCACTAATAGAGAACTACTCTCTAATGCATTTTACCTGTGCAGGCTTGTGCTAATTTCAACAACTGTAAGTTGCATAGGGACTTTCTGTACTTGTGTATATTCAATTATTGTGACAAACTTTTTATGAAATGAAATCAAGACACAGGGCTTTTTTCCCCATTTAATATATACTTTTTGGCATTATGAACATAGTTGGTAACAGGTATAAAAAAATCCAAAAAAGCCTTGAGTAATAATTAAAACTCCCTATTTTAGTTTTTAAAGCAAAAATTATTATATTTCAACTGACTTTTATAAGTATATAATTCAACAAGAGCTGTCATAAGACAGGGCGCTCAACTATATGACAATTTGTCTAAAAGTGAATACAATAATGATGTTATATGTGCCTGTCAAAGAAATAGAAAAGTCAAATTAAAAAGTAAACAAGAAACGCTGCAATGCGACCAAACCAGGTTTCAATGATTGATAGAAGATCTTCAGCCGTTCGTTGTGAGATTCAGTTTCTACTAAGTTTTTTTTACTATTTTTTGTAACAGTTACCATGACCTTGATCCTTGGGGTCCCAAATGCAATCCATTTGAAGTCCTCCATAAACTCTTCCTACATACCAAGTTTGATCACAATACGTCAACCCTAACTAAAGTTATTCAGTACCAAACAGTTATCTATTTTTAATAGCAGTGAACTTGACCTTGACCCATGGGGCCCCTACCGCAATCCCATCAAAGGTCTCCATTAACTCTTTCTACATACCATTTTAATCTCAAAATGTCAACCCTAACTTTAGTCATTCAGTTCCAACTATTTTCTATTTTTAACTTAAACCGGAAGCCTCATTATTCTTTAAACTGCTGAGCTAATAATTACAGAAGTAATTTTTAGTTAAATTCCTGAAATAAGTTTAAAAGGGACGAAACTATACCTCAGTGGTCATGACTAGACAACTTGCGGTGGGATTGATCGTTACATCTCCCGTCATAAGACCGACATCTTGGAACTCCTCAAACAACTCTCGGTACTTCTGGTTGCTCAAGGCCTTGATCGGGGTTGTGTAGATGACTCGCTGCTTGTCGCGAAGTGACATTGCTATGGCATAGCTGAAAGACACAATAAAACAAGTTTCATTAATTGTGGCACAAAAAAACAGATAAAAAACAACCACATGCAAAATTATGAGTTAAGAAATAACAAGTGCACAATTATTACAACATATTAACAATTATACACATGATCCCACTCACACTGCCACAACTGTTTTCCCGGCAGATGTGTGAGCGGACACGAGGACAGACTGATTATTCTCAAGACACAGAAGGGCCTCCTTCTGGAACGGGTCGAGGATGAAAGGGTACGTCTTGGCTGGCTCTGTGCTCACTGTTTGAAGGGGAACAAACTCTGTTTCCGGTGGGATGGCAACCTGGGAAGATGTTAATAAAATTTTAATAACCGTCTTTTAAACAATTTTTATATTAAGAAGTGTAAGTGGGAGTGTAAGCAGGTTCTGAAATTCACAATATGCATGAAGTTTGAAAAGAATTTACAATCATAAACCAGAATAAATTGCCAATTCACTACCTTGTAGTGATGGATAAGAACAACCCAGCAAGTTCAAATCAAGTTCAAGCTTGTAAACAAATTTGGGTCTGTTAATATGCTCATATATTTAGGCTTGTGGGCTATTTTGATAATATGAACATAAATTTACAATTATTGTATTCTGACTTGTTTAATTTTTAATACTTGCCTGGTACTATGAAACAAAATGAGACGTAAATCAGGAAAGCAATCCAAATGTAAGATTTCATGAAACTCCAGTGTGTACCTCATGGAGACAAGCCTCGACAGTTTCCACAGTGTGAACCTGGATCCTCTGCATCACCTCCAGACGACTGAAATACAACAACTTAATAACATTGGCATGATCTGTTCAGGTTCTTTTCCATGACATACTTTTAACGTGCTCCCATATACATTGTAGCTTGTAAGGGGGAGTTAATCTTGAAGATATCTCCGTAACCAAAAATGCTAGGAGGTCGATACTGGTCTTGAAATTTAGGTTTCTCGATTCCCTATGTAACGCCAACATGCATCATTCAATGTAAGTTCTTGGTTAACAGAATAATGCAAGGCCAGTCAAAGTGGTCGAACTCCAAACTAAACACTGAGTAAAGTCATTCACACACTACCTGAAATCCAAAAGCAGATCATATGTGTTTCATATGTGTATCATATGTGTATAGTATTGTGGCCTCAATAATTTCAGCTCTATAATTTTTAACTATTAATGCTTTTTAGTTTTGGGCACATGTAACAGTCTCTGTATGGACAGGGTGTCAAATATCACAACTTCAGTTGAGTATGGAAATTGTAGTTGAATGAAATGCCAAAAGTCATAATGCTCTTCCATCTCATTTCTCAATCTCAAAACTGTAATTTAACTTTATTTATTAATCTTGACATATATGAGCATACCCAGTTCCGTCAGTCTTTGTTTTTTTCGTCTGTTGGTCTTCATCTTCTAATTGCTCAGCCTGGCGTTTTCCAACTATACTCTTCAACAAGTCATCAGCTCTGAAACAAATTAAATACATTTATACACAAGTGTTTAAAGATATAAAAACACTTAATAATCTGAACAGTAACTATACCTTTAAAATACCCCCCCTCTGCAGGGGTCGAATTTAGCATAAGCTTGCAAGCCCTGTGGTGGCAAAACATTCTCCTGGCTTGCTCAACGTGTGGATTTTTAAAGAGCAGAGCTTTTCTTATTTGTTTTACACCATGCACTAGTGTTAGAAATCGGGCCTGTGCATCCAAAAGTCTAATTTCAATGATTGTCACTGTACACTTAAGAGACTGTTTACTTTAAAATGCAACAGTTAAACATTGTGAAATACACAACGATTAAGTTTACTTATCTCCATAAAATCGACAACAATGTGAATGCACGTCCATTCAAGCTTTATACATAATGTGAATTTCTATAAATTATATTCATTATGAATTTATTGTGAAATAAGCAACTGAAAACACAAACATTGCAATAACTAGCAAGGGTATCACTTGCATGACTGTAAGCAACACACTTTAGCCACATGAAAGCACCATGCACTTGATGTGAAGAACTCTCACATTTCTTTTGGTTGCCAGATAAAATTGTTACTTATAAAAAATTGAAATATAATACATTATCATTACAATGTGTAACTTTGGATACATTAACCCCGATGCCAGGGCTCTTTATGTGTATTTTGTGAAAAAGACCCACGCCAAATTGGTAAAATTTACGTTGTAAAAAAACCTAACGGAAGAAGTGTTCTGCTGCGCACATGGGTGAAAGTTGGAAATTTTAAAAAACCTGAAATATTTTGCTGGGTGCCTGGTGGCCGCAGGGCCCCCAGTGGGTCCAGGGCAAAGCCCTGGCAGGGGGTCCAGGGGGCCAGAGGCCCCCGGAAGCTCCTGAGATTTAAGAATTTTAAGGGTATAAAATGCCATTCCAGAGTATAAATTGACTATGAAATACAAATGAAGCCTGTCTTAAATTACTTTAATGTATGGCTAAAATATATTTTCTACACTCTTAAAAAGAAAAAAAATACTAATACAAGAAAATGATACCATTAATGAATTTTATTCCTAAACTGATTCGTTTGGTAGGAAATGAATCAACAAGCCTAAATTGTACATATATCTGTCATACATAGACACAATCATTACAATAAG